>NC_061108.1:98794692-98868564 GCF_015104395.2 Macrobrachium nipponense
GGATTGACAAAAACTGAAAAGTTCGAAACAAAATCTTTTAGTGCTTTCTTTTTATACTTGCTTCAATAACATCCCGAGACAAGTCAAGCCACTAGGTATTAATGTTGTGTTCAAAACGCTAGAACTATTAGAAACTTTGTTGGATAAGAAATTCACCTGGAAATGGAACAGGATGTATTTATAAGATTCCGTGTAAAAATTGTAATAAAACCTACGTAGGACAAAATGGAAAGACATTAGCAGTTCGATTAAAACAACACAAATATAATGTAAGAATTAACTGGTAATATGTCAAATGGATTATTTGTACACATGAATAATAGTAATCATGGTATTAAACTGGACAGACTCAAAGGAAATTATGTTTTTGCAAAGATTTAGTGAAAAGAAATTTAATAGAATCCTGTATAGTTAAACAAGACTGTGATAAGTTATTGAATATCAGCCTAGGCTTGTATAAAGTTGATGAGATTTTAACGAAGGGTATTCTAAAACAAGTAGGGCTATTAAAGTATTAAGGACTGTCCGGTAGATGTTAGCGTTGTTTGTTTTTTAGCATCATTTGTCTGGTACGAAGTGTTCTTGTGACTCTGTATCTGTTTTCTTGGCACTTGTATACGTGAATCCTGATGAGGTGTAGAAATACATGAAAGCGCCCGGTTCAAGTAATTTCTTTTGCACACACCACACACACACACACACACACACACACACACACACACACACACACACACATATATATCTATATATATATATATATATATATATATATATATATATAATACTTACATAAGATGTGCGTCATGGAAAGTGAATTATTGAATTATTCAACTTTTATTATGGCGCTGTCACACTAGCGAAATTTCCGTTGACTTTTGAATTTGACTCGACTTTTTCATGTCCCATTCGATGCAAGATGGAGTTCTTGGTACAGTGGACAAGATTGCCAAAACAGTTTTTGGTTGAAGATGTGGGGGAGAAACTATCATAAGCATTGGATAGTTTTCATGAAAAAGGGTCTTAAATGGAAAAAATTACCAAGAGATCGCCATGCGACTCAAGGAAAACTTTCCTGAACTTGCTGATCTTTATACAGATAAACATGCTATAGCCTATCGTGAATATTAGATTGTTATATGGCCTAGGTCTGCTCCCACTTTTTTTTTTTTTTTTTTTTTTTTTTGCATTAGCAAATAATATAAACGCAAATCTTTAAAAAAAAAATTGCAGTTTCTTTAGCTTAATTTATAATACAGTCTGACTGGGTTGTGTAAACAAGGTTACGAATAGCCTATCTAGACTAGCCCTAGCTTATTTTTTAAAATAAAACTTTTCAAGTCTTTCTAACCAGGACCGAACCCAAAGATTTTTTTTAAATTCTATGCAGCATATTAAACACATGCAAGCACGACCCACTAGTTGCTTTGTGTTATAAAGCATTAATTGTTTTATCATTCCCGGGAAGTCACAGCTCAGATGGTTTGTTTACGTTTTGACGACGACATCCACGGCATGGAGAAGGTCATGTGTCATGTGTGACAACCAGAGTACGGAATGACGTCGAATGCTTTGGAAAGTCGACGACAAACTCAGAAAAAGTCGACGAAAATTTCGCAAGTGTGACAGCGCCTTTATTCTCACTCATGCACCATGTATGTAGGACACATTATTTCCTACTATAAGAGCACTGGTAAAAATTTTAGATTACCAACTCAAGTGAACAATCTGACTTTGTTTGCCAATTGCAATCATAGAAATAAATTGTGATGTACAGTGATCTTCACTTAAAAAGAAATATTATCACGTATCCCATTTGTTTTCGCGAAATTAAAACTATTCCCAATATTTCCAGACCTACTTTTGATTATGTTCCACCGGGTTAAATGAAAACTATTTTAAGATTTTCCCAGACCTTTTTTTTTTTTTTCCTTTTTCTTTATTACGTTCCCCACACGCGAAATTAAACCAGATCTAAATATTTCAAGACCTGTTTTTAATACGTTCATCACACGAAAAATTAAAACTACTCTCCATGTTTCCTAGTCTGTTTTTTTTTTAAATTAAACGTTCCCACTCACGAAATGAAAACAATATAAAATTTCCAGACAGTGTTTTTTTAATACGTTCATCACACGCCGAAAATGACAACTATATATATTTCCAGATGTGTTTTTTAGCATCATTTGTCTTGCCACGACGTCTTCTCGTGACTCTGTATTTGTTTCCTTGTCACTTACACCTGAACCCTGATGAGGTGTATGTATCCTGAACCCTGATGAGGTGTAGAAATACATGAAAGCGCTCGGTTCAAGTCATTTCTTTTGCATATATATATATATATATATATATATATATATATTATATATATATATATATATATATTATATATATATATATATATATATATGTATATATAACCCTCTGTGAATCCTCATATAATGAGACCTCTGTGAAAAAAATTAATGTATATATTATATATATATATATATAATATATATATATATATATATATATATATATTATATATATATATATATATATATATATAAGATGTGCGTCATGGAAAGTGAATTGTGAATTATTCATCTTTTATTATTCTCACTCATGCACCATGTAAGTATGACACATTATTTCCTACTATAATGACCGCTGGTAAAATTAGTAGGATTACCAACTTCAAGTGAACAATCTGACTTTGTTTGCCAATTGCATCATAGAAATAATTCGTGATGTACAGTGATCTTCACTTAAAAAGAAATATTATCACGTACCCCATGCGCGAAATTAAAACTATTACCAATATTTCCAGACCTATTTTTGATTATGTTCCACCGGACCTTTTTTTTTCCCCTTTTTCTTTATTACGTTCCCCACACGCGAAATTAAACCAGATCTAAATATTTCCAGACCCGTTTTTAATACGTTCATCACACGCAGAATTAAAACTATTCTCCATGTTTCGCGAAATTAAAACAATATAAAATATTTTCAGACCTGTTTTTTTTAATAGTTTCATCACACGCGAAATAACAAATATTTATATATTTCCAGATATGTTTTTATTATTACATTTCCCACACGCGAAATTAAAAATATTTATATATTTACGGATCTGTTCTTTATTACGCTTCCCACTCGTGAAATTAAAACAATTCTGAATATTTCCAGACCTGCTTTTTTTTTACGTTCCCAGGCGCGCAATTAAAACAATTCTAAATATCTCTAGACCTATTTTGTTTGCGTTCATCACGCGCGAAATTAAAATAATTCTAACTATTTCCCGACCTATACGTTCCCCACGCGCGAAATTAAAATAATTCTAACTATTTCCCGACCTATACGTTTCTCCGCGCGCGAAATTAAAACAATTCTGAACATTCCAGACCTGTTGTCGTTATGATGGAGAGCGGCTGCATTAGTGTGAGAGCCCTGAGTGCGAGAGGAATGAAAATCTCCTCAAGTATCCCTGGTAGCGAATTGCATGTCAGGAAACATTTTCTTCTGCCTCTTGCAATGACATTCTCTTGATTCGCTCAAACAGCCTTGATGAGTCCTAGTGCCTTTGGCTCCCAAAATCAGTTGAATTCCGTCGTGGAGGTCAGGCTGCGCAGGAACCTTGAAGCAGGTATGGATGATGTCTGTTGACGTTATATCTATATATATATATATATATATATATATATATATATATATATATATATATATATATATGTGTGTGTGTGTGTGTGTGTGTGTGTGTGTGGTGTGTGTGGTGTGTGGTGGTGCATGTTTAATGTAAGTGAACAAAGACGGTAAAAAGCGCCCCCTGACGCCCATGACGATCACTTTCAAATGATTACAACCTCTCTCTCTCTCTCTCTCTCTCTCTCTCTCTCTCTTCTCTCTCTCTCTCTGTCTGAAGTTGAGGTATATAACACGATTACAAAAACACCTTAGTATGCAATAAGTTTTGTGTGTGTATCAGAAGGTTTGTCATTGTGAGACAGGGAAAACAATGTAATCTTAGTATCTTTTATTTGACACCTTAAAGGGTTTGTCGAAGAGTGGATTAATAATAATACTAATAATAGTTTACCTAGTAAAGTCCAAATGTGACTGCATGCATGTTCATAAAATCCGGAAGGTCTTCTCTCTAGACCGTGGTACAAACATATAATTTTGTGGCCGTCAGAGAGAAACAGTTGCGCTAGATATTCGTTATCCTTCCTTTGTCCGACATTTGAGTTTATCATTTTATTATCGCATTTGTCATGTATTTAAATGTCATCCTCCTCAACTCTAAGAAGATGAATAATAACGTCCACTTCGATGTTATGCCCTCTGTTTCAATTAAAAAGTAGTATCGTTTGAATGAATCAAATAGGCCCACGTATATGAAACCAGACAAAGGAACTTTTTTAGGACATTATAGTTACGCTTTGTTCAGGCTTAAACCGTTTAAACCGGTACTGTATATGGAAGCTGAAGATTACCATTCTCTTTTGTTCAATTTGCAAAGACTGATCGATATTTCAAACAGTTGAATAGTCAAATGCAGACTGTCTCCTCAGCTGTCAGTTGACCACCGCTAGCTGATAGCCGAAATGTTATGTGCTTATTTTTAGACTTATCAACTGCGCGTCTGTAACTGTTTGTTTACCATACAAGTACGTTATGATGTATGACTGCCTTACAAATTGCCGAAAGTTTTACAATGCAGATATATAGTCTTACTTCTTAATCACACGGACATATACGTAAACTCGTATACTCCTGCATTTGTATGTATGTAGCTATAGTCCATATTATACGTGCGTGCGTGTGATATTGTATCGAATTGCCTTCGATCCTGTAACTTTAGTTCGTTATCAACGTGGACATTTTTGTCAAATTCTCTCGTTGTGGGTAGTTTTGCGATTGAAAATCATTCATAATTTCGTGTGATTGTGTACATAGTCATAGTTTAGGAATGTCGAAGGCAGCACATTTAATGTTTATTGAAAATATGTTCGAGAGAGTTTATTATCTATGATCGCGTGCAAAGTCGAGGAAGAGATTACATGAAGCTGAAAACTACGAACCAGTAGGAGTAGGATAAGCTAGTCGTGTGTGATGGTTTGGTCACGAGGGACGGATGAAAGGAAATCGACTATTATAGAGGGCTTGTTTATTTAATCTTCTGAGAGCAATGACGAAGTGCAAAGGGTTGTCCTCAGTCCACACACATATTTCAGTGGATAGTCATTCTTTAATATTCCACTCAGGTTTCAGCAGAGTCGCTATATTTTACTTTGAAAATATTTGAAATTATTAACTTTTTGGACGGAGAGACTCTTCCTGGCCCGGGTGCGCTAGAACTTAACCCGAGGTAAATTGAAGAGAAAGAATGAAAGGAAGAAAAACAAATGGAGACGACCCATTCAGTTGGTTTAATTGCCGGTCCGAAGGCAATTCTTTTGATCTTCTCGGGGGAGCGGATTGCAGTGACATGCGTGGGGCCCTTACAACTTCCAATACTTTTGGCCCGGTTGAATTTTCAATGTTGCAGTATTGTAGCTTCGAAACAATCGAGATTAGCATGGTCAAGTCGGAATTAAGGAGAATGAGTCTAAGATAATTTTAAAATGAAGAATAATAACATGAATCCACACTGAGCCACCCTGAGCGTCAAATTACGACGATAATAAAGTAAACAAGCATTACGGCGGTTGGGGTGAATAGGTCAGCTTAGTAATCTGATTATGATAAGTCTTTTAAGGAGGTTTTAAGAAGCAGCAGAGGGAAGCTGTTGCATCACTCCAAAAGGGTTTCGTTCTTCGCTAGCAGACACGATGTAATGTGTAATGATGAGAAACTGTTTTCTTTGGAGTAGCTAAATTCTATCACTTATAGTCTGAACACCCATTAAAATGTATATATAGACAAATGTGTGTATTCGTAATGTGGAATCTTATGGGGAACACATTACCGAACTAATACAAAGGAAAGCAAAGAAAGGTGTTGGTTAGGTCATCTTCAAATAGGAATGAATGCCACCTCTGCAGCCGTAGGGAGTTATTGCGATACAAAAGGTCTCTTTCAAACCGCACCATTCATGCGACTATAACCCTTCGGGTATCTAACGCGTAACGTAAGTCGTGAGTTTCTGTAGGCTATGTCAGTGCGTGAGCGTGTCCGGTGTACAATATCAGCTTATGTACAAACTTACAGAGTAAATTATGTGCACATGCGTATGTAATATCAATAAGATCGACAAATTAATTCAGCCATCGTGTCCGGGTCGTTTCATGTAGCCTTGCGGAAGCATATTTACTTTCGCAATACGATACTCTTTTCTCGATTTCACATGCAAGAGCAATGGACCAGACGAGAGCAACAGCGAAGAAAACCAAGGTTTCATGGGAAATGACGTCACAGCCCCTTTGCTCGACATTTCCGCCACTCACGGTTTCATAACTTCATAAGCCCTTCTTCTACAGGCTATGACGGCCCTGCCACTTAACCGTACTTACCGTTTCGGGGACTGTGGTCAAGATCCGCATTCGATTTGTTTATTGTGCCGGTTCAAACAACAGTATCTCGATAAATATTACAAGCTAATGTCAGGATTATTATTCAACGAGTGAATTATTCAAATTTAATGTCTTTTAAGTAAATTAAGCTATACACACCTATAGTACTACATGCACAATGAATAAATCTAACTACCCTACCTCTTGCAATTTTTACTGAATTGTTTCTTGTGTGTGTGTGTGTGTGTGGTTAAAAGTCCACAATACGCACGTGATATGATCCGAAGCCATGGTAAATGATAAGAAACGACTGAATACTGATATACTTACGTACGCTTAACACATCATTGGGCACGCACATGAAATGTGTTAATACACGAAAGAACTTAATAATGCTGTCATGTCCTTTTTAAACGTTTCCTGTCTCTGCAGCTCGTGTGCGTGTATGTGTGTGTGTGTATGTGTGTGTGTTCCTGGCTCAGCGGTGAGTACTAGAATTACATTAGCAGCAAGTGTACGCAGCAAGTGCACAGTGTTTAAATAGCTTGCTGCCCGCTAGTCGACTCAGCATATGTATATATATATATATATATATATATATATATATATATATATATATATATATATATATATATATTGCATATACATACACAGTTCACTGAAACGAAATGAAAATATAAAAGGTTTCTGGTGACTATCGCCAATTATAGACGAGCGATCAGTTCCCCACAGTGTTTACGGAACTCGGTGCTCTCTAACGATAATAGTATTCAACTATGAATCAGGGCGCCAGGGAACTCTGTAAGTCGTGTGACCCACCCGTGTGGTTTAATTGAATTTGTCTTCCTTCGAAAATCTCATTAGCTCCGAACTTAGGCTGAAGCACGAAAATTCTTAAGCGTGTTGGGACCAATATTTCTTTCTTAACTTTAGAGTAGAGTTTTGCTTGTCTTGTATTTTATGAAATGAGTCGAAATCCGGGTTTTTTAACTCTCTCTCTCTCTCTCTCTCTCTCTCTCTCTCTCTCTCTCTCTCTCTCTCTCTCTCTCTCTCCTCGGAATTGAATTTTGATTTTCATTGACCCATAGATAAATCATGTATGAATTTTCTTGTCGGGGAAAAGGTCTATGAACACGGAATATCTTATTTATCGCTCCGAATTGGCTATCCGTATATAACTGGAGAAATGAGAAACTAGACAATAGTTTCAACTAGCAAATTTGAGAGCGTGTTGGCAAAGTCAGCCAAATAAACAAATGGTTAATTGCAGCACACATGCGGCGATGTGTTGATTTTTACCCTCATATCTAGAACGAATTTTGTATTTGGTAAAGTATGATTGGAGTGCTATTTTATTTACCTTTTAATGTTTTAAAGATACGGCACTTGACTCAGCTACGCGGAAATTATGTCCGCGTAAATTTGAAGTGAAATTTGCAATGATCGCCGGTGATTCCCTCTTTCATTTGATGATAAGCAAATGCTATGCTGTGGAAACTTCTGTAGCCGTCACTTTTGCCCTTTAATAACAAGGTCTTTCAACATATCCTCGTTTCAATGACAAGTATAGCCTTTTTTACCCTGACCGTCTATGCTTGTTGCCCCTATGGAGTGCTATAGGTTATGGCCTCTTTGATATCAGATGTTTACACATTTACGTATCCTACTTATACGTAAGAAACTCACCTCCTATTTGAAATTCGACCTGACCATGGAAGCCTAAGATGCTGCAACGACTGAATGTACCAACAACTTCGTTAACCATTTTTTTTTAGGCGGTGTTTCCAAATTTCAACATTAGCGGACTTAAGTGTAGACTTACGTATTGTATTAGATAGGATACTCTTCTTTGGGGGTATGTTATAACGTGCACCTCATCGATGACCATCTTCGCAAGTTCATAGCACAAGGCTCTCATGAACGTGCACAGACAGGCAAACGTACACACACTACTACACACGCACGCACCCAAATGTACACACGTTTACACACAACACACGATTATATATATATATATATATATATATATATATATATATATATATATATATATATTATATGCATATACATACATACATATATATATATATATATATATCTAGATATATATATATATATACCCACACACACACACACACACACACACACAGTTTGCGTGTGTATGTATGAAGGCAAATATTAAGGGATATACTTATGCGAGGCAAGAGAATGTATCTTGAAAGATATGTCCGACTTACATTATTATAGAGAATTATGACCGCACATGAACTAGATTTTAACATTATCCGGACGAATCCTACACAGAAAAGCCAATGCTGAGAGAGAGAGAGAGAGAGAGAGAGAGAGAGAGAGAGAGAGAGCCCTAAAATTTAGAGTCAGATGTTTCATATATTGCTTTAATTTTTACTAAACTTAATGATACAAATGGGAAAATCAACATATTTGCTCTTTTGAACTGGATTATGGCAAAGTAGCCAATCACAAAGTACGAAAGCCTTTTATATTTGAACTTTTCTCTTTTTGCTATATTAAGAGTGTCTGTGAATAATTGCGTTTTTTCTTTCCTCTTCGAATTCAGCTAAATTGTCTATATGTTATAAGATCCCAAAATAGGCAGCATTTGTAAGAAGTGGAAAATAAGTGATAAATCTGTAATGGAGGTTTTTGTCTGTTCATTTGTCTCTAGTTTAGATTGTTGGTACCGGAAAGAGTGAAGGGATATTTCCATTGTGCTAATGGTATAAGTTCTTTGTTTTTGTTTTGTTATTTGTACTTGTCTGACAAGTATGAAAAGTTTCCTCTGAATGTTACAAATTATAAATTGTTTAATCTGAACATAACGTAATCATCAGACAGTGTGCATTTTGCGGTATTCGGAAATTTAAGGCCACTTTTTTCCGTTCCTCTTAATGTTAATATATAATTTCTTCTTTCCAGTAAAAGAGGAGGTAATAGATTATATTTTGTTTCCTTTTTCATTATTCAACGTATGACAATGGGTGTGTTGAAGTTAATATAAAAACGCTGTCAGGTAAGTTAATTGAAATTATAATCAGGTAAATATAAAAAACACATAGGGGAGCCATAATACTGTTTGTGAATGAAGTTAATTTGTTCGATACTTTTTATGTGTATAATCGTAAATGCCTCAAATGCAAAATGTCTGGATAGCAAAAGAAACATCAATGTCACCCATTGGTGCTCCCATAGATGTAGAGAGGTCTCTATATCTATGGGTGCTTCATGTAGAATTCGTTAATATTGATCTGAATCTTGAGATTTCATCTTACATAGGTTTTAATATCTTCCTAAAGTAGCATGATTGAGATCACTACTGAATTCTGTTGTGACGATGTGTTTCAAAGTGGAGACGCATGCAAATGGTAAATATTTATTTTAATACATCAACCACTCCCACGATTGTCATGTTTAGTACTGTACCAGGCCCATGATATTTTCTGTTAAAACATGAACAAAGACGGTAGCTTTGAGGATGAGTTTCCTGTTAAGCATATTAAGGAGACTGGAAGAGCGCCGCATCAAAATCCCAATATCGAGTTATGGTATCAAAGTAAAATAATATTATCATGCAAATTCATAAAGGTCACTTAGGAAAATGGCTACCGATAAGAACCATAAATAATGAACACTCTCAAGTACCGCTCATGTCTACGAAACTTTCTCGAGCTTCTTCTTCTTCATACCTTCAGTAGAACAACTGGATATCTATGTGTCAAGTAGGCTGTACCACCACAGCTGAAAAATATACTGTAACCTCCGTATCACAGACTACCCAGGAAAGTTTCAGGTATTTTCACGTACGTTGAGCATTTGTTGACATTATTTTTTTCGTTTTTAAGATAGCAGGGATCCATGCAGTGCTTAAAATAGGCAATGCTGATGACTGAAGACCGATGACATTTTTAGGTATCCTAGTCTAGTATCCCGAGTTACGATGATTACTACCTACTTTAGGTGGCTTTCAAGGAAATCGTAACACAGTTGGGCTATCCGTTGGTAAAGCAATATTAGAGTAATTAATTTAGAGTGATTGATTTCACAGTTTACATTCGTATTTCGTTGTAATTTCGTGTCCGGACCAAGAGGAGAACGCTAATACTATAGTCTTGGCCTTAGGTAGCAAAAAGTTAGCCTTTTGCGGAACTGTAGGCTATTGTGGCCAGACTGCCCTTAGCCTACTTCAGGGTACGGTAAATTTTTAGTTTCAGCCAAATTTGGAAAAATGCAATAAAAATATATTTGTTGCATCAGAAATAGTGTGGTTTCAATGAATTTAACGTTTATTTTGACTGCAAACCAACCGATTTAGAGATTTACTATGTATACCCTAGTTCATCCCACCAATTATGGGGGACACCCTTTGGGAACCGGGGTTTTGGGTGGGGGAAGGGGGGGAGGGTGTTGGGGCATTGAATGATATTTGCAATAAATGAATAATTAATGTTCCAGCACCCCTCCCCCATACCCCTAACTAGGCCTACCGGGGGAGGGGGGTAGGGCCCCCAGCGACCCCCCCTTAAAGCCACAGTAATTTTCAGGGCACCACAGAACCTAACAAACCCACCTAACCTAACCTAGGGGCCTGTACCCTACCTAGGCCTAGCGGGGGCTCCGCCCCCTGCGGACCCCCCCTTAAGGCCACAGTGATTTTCGGGGCACTACCGAAACCTAATACAACCACCAACCTTACCTAGGGCCCTGTACCCCTACCTAGGCCTAGCGGGGGGGGCTCCGCCCCCTGCGACCCCCCTTAAGGCCACTACCTAACATCCATCAAACCAAATCCAAAGTGATGGTACTGCTGTATACATCGTTATACTACCACCATTATAATATACTCTATAAATTAATGCAGCTTACCTTAAACTGTTGGTTGATAAAAAAATGTGCTGGTGCTTTGAGGGAAAACGTGAAGCCGTTGCAAGGTTCCCTGACATGCAACTTAAAGTAGGAAGTGGCCAGGTACCCGACGACCACATTGCACTGCAAACAATCGGTAGGAAATCGAAGGTTTGTCAAAATTAATGCCAGAAGGGCCAGCCACTACCTCTGCCATAGGTACAGGAAGACAAAATGCCGTTTTTTGCTTCATTATTCGAGTATTCAGTCAAACAAGGATACCAGTGGACACTAGACAGGTAACTGTATTACTCCGCTGAAATGCTAGTGAAACTTAGTTTTCGACTCAAGTCATTCGTAATTGGTTATGAAACCCATGACGTCATAACGATGTCACACCTCTCAGCCAATAATGAGTAACTGGAACTGCTTTTGTTTGCGTAAGAAAGTAAGTTAGAGGGCTCATTAAAAGTAAACATTACCGTAGAGGAAACACCTCTCCCGACTTAGGAAAAATTCGAGGTAAAAAAAACTTAATCTTTTTTTTTCTCTGTAAGTATGCATTAGCGACAATAATGTATTGAGAAGAAGTGTTTTGTTATCACGTGCTTTACTCGGGAAAAATATCAATATAATAGATTTCCCATAATGGTTGAAACTGAAATAATACCCAGGGTACTAATTAACATAACTCGAATTAATAGTGCAAAGTCAGGTACACCCCGGTGCTATATTCAAGAGGAGCTAAAGTAAATAGGTACTAGGCTAGCTAGTGTTAGACTTTCATCTCTTAGGAGTTTATGCCTATTTTGAATTGGGTTGTGCGTCAAATTCAAGCAGTAGTATTTGGTAAAATTATGACAGGGAGTAGGATTTAACGAAAGCAATCTTTTTGCTTCATCAGTTTCAATTGCATTTTAATTATACTACTACTATTTCAGTTTAACCTATCGATCATAACCTAACCTTTCCTAGCCCTGAAGTATCATGGCTTTTCAATCTTTAAAAGGCTACAGAGCTTTTGTATCATACATTCTCTCTCTCTCTCTCTCTCTCTCTCTCTCTCTCTCTCTCTCTCTTCCTCTCTCTCTCTCTCTCGCTCTCTGTTTTACTATTTGGGCAAGGAAATAAACATTTGGAAATTTTGAAAATTGCTACCTGATACTACAAACATAGCTAGCTAGATATTATACTACCTAGTTTGGTTTGGGCCTCTGAAATTAAATAGCCAACTAGGATATTGAAAGATTATTTGAGTTTTTGTGGAGGTGATAAACTATAGACCTAGAAAGAGTTTACTAGATATTGAGATGTTGAACCATTTCTTTTTGTAGATGCTTTAGAGGTATCTAGTATGTCTCAAAGTAACCCTGCTTGGTCTGTTAAAGTCTGTCTTACTCTCTTGTAGAGGGTTGTTTTGTAAACTTTTCATTCGCCCAACAGACACTGTGACAGTATCTAAAAATTATGGATAGCTAATAATGGCTTATTAAATATTTTGTGTAGTTTTAATTTTTTTTATTTTTTACAATATTCTGCTTCAATATACATGAAATTGTGTATACTAGTACTGAGTTTTAAATTATATGCAATGGTTTCTTTTTGGGTGACTGCTCAATCAAAATTGTAGTTTTAAGAAGGATAATCCATTGTAGAAACTTCAGCCTTAGCCATATGGAGGACTACCAATCCAGCTAGTAGGAAGTAGTAGTTGCATGCTGATTTTGTTTTGACAACAGATCGTGTCAAATCCTAGGAACTTGCTTAACATGAATGAATACTGATATCTTTCAAGTCTAAAGTTCCCAGAAAGCAAACAGATGCCACCAGTTTTGAAAGCTAGTAAGCAGTGAGGTTTTTGATGAAATTTGTTAGAAATGTTTTGATAGAGTGTTTTGTAAATAAGTGTTCAAGTGGACTTTTGGAAGCTTGTACTCTTATCTAGAAATGTGGCTTATAGATAGTAACAAGATGTGTCAGACAGCAAGAGATCGAAAGTTTATAACCAGTTTGCGTCTTTCCTTTACCTTAAAAATCCCCATTCAGTCTGTGAAGATATTCAGTTTGTAAAAATATTCTAGACAGAATTATTAATCAGAGCAAAGAAAAGAATTTTCAATGATAGTACACACATACTTTACATGACAAAAGAATTCATAGGAGATGCAGGAAAATTTTTCTGTCGCTCTACTCGGCGTGACACTGAGTAAGTCGACACGTTGGCCTGCCGTCATTGCAGAGCCCCATTCACGCGATATGAAAGTGCCTGAACCTACATACCCGACACTCCTTGTTTCACACAAATCCAAAATTTTATCCCATGGCTGGGTCTTTGCTAGGACCTGCAGTAAGTAAGGTACCCTGGAAGGCAGGACATGGGTTTCAATCCTACACGAAAACCTTCCTTTGGTCAAATGAGGGGCGCATGCAAAATTTTGTCAAGATTGTTCTAGTGGTTCAGATTTCTATAGAGCACAAATTTACATACATACAAGTTTACAAGTTTAGTTACATTCACATTTATATATACGTACTACTATAGATCATGTATATCGTAGGTAGAGGGAAACAAATTAATTAAACCATATTTGATGTGAACATTACTAAATTTTAAATGAAATACCTTAGTGATTAGAGTAGTTTTTACGTATGCTGTATTTTAAAGTAATATACATTGATGGTAAAGATTTTTTTTTTATTGTTTTAGAATATCATTTTCTTGGTGGTGACTTAAGTTTTAGAAGAATATGAAAATGATATAGCATCGTAGTATATGGAGTTAAGATATCTCAAGTAATTAGGCTCTAAGAGTGTATTTATTGCCACTTTTGCTTATCAAATCAAAATACTGTACATACAATATTATTCTGGGTAAGCATTAGTGTATTGTATGAAATCATCATGATACAGTTTCAAATACTATGCTTGTTTTTGGTGCTTGTTATGATCTCACTAGTTAGACCAAAATAATGCACCTTGGTGACTTTGGAATTCACAGCTGTTATTATTTATCAACAGACACATGTATACACTCCTGAAGGAAGATGCCTGCGCTGGTGGTGTTTCAACAACGATGGAGGATTGGGAGTGATGATTTTGTTATCCCAGGAATCATAGAAGTATTGGTCCGTGCAGGATGGTGAGTATTAAGAGAAATTTGTTTTAAAGGTTACAGTTAAATGTTAGAATTCAATATTTGTAGGAAGTAAGGCATTTTCATTAAGGTAGGCAACTTAGTAGTATAGAGAAGACTTAGCTGAACTTTTCTACAATATACATAGGTATACGTATGCTGTTGTAGTTATTATCAGTTAGACTACCTGTTATTCTGTGGAGTACTAGTTACCATTATGTGAAGCAAAGGCCTCTGTGAAACTCTACTACTCATATCTTTCTTGTGCTTTCGTATCCACAAATCCCATCTCATGGTTAGTTCTCATCCAAGTAGGTTTGGATCTCAGAACAATTTTGGTACATAGAGAAATCCAGATGATACTTTCATATACTGTGCTAATCTTTATATACCGTAAACTTTATATGATTCATGCAGTTATAAAAGACTTTTATCTCCTAAATAAGATTTGATAATTCTCACCTTTGACAAGCATAATAAGCTTGCAATATCTTTTAGTCAGTTACAGGCCATTTTAAGAGCTTTTTATATATTTGGAAGCATCATGGCTTATTTTCTATATTAGTACTAATACATGGTTCCATTTGATAGATTTGTCTGTTACTACAGTACGTACTTTTCTGTGCCATTTAGAGTAATTGCGAGGACAGTGGTACCTCGATATACGAAAAGCTCAACTTACGAAAAACTCGACATATGAAAGCAAATACGAAGATTTTTTTTGCTCTACATACGAAAATTGTTCAAGATACTAAAGGTTGTTGCTGTAAAGTCCCAAGATTCGCCTGGACCACCGATAACAATTTTAAAACTCGCTCGCTGCCAACTTAGTAGACTCGCCACCATCCTCCCGTTCTCCCAATTGGTTCCTGATGCTATTTTTTTTTTTGTCACGCCATAAGATCCTACTCTCCTATTGGTCAGCATCTCTCCCATGATCCCATCATGCATCTACGTAGCGGCGTGGTTTTTTGGCTACTCGGCGGCATCATCGGTATCGTAAGAATGCGGAATTTCGTTCTATACAATTTCGTTTATTAACGTAAATTCGTTAGTGATTTCGTTGTGGTACTACTTTATCGTGTTGTGTGAGAACTTTATTACATACGTATATGTACTACATAACTTAATTACGTATAGTATATACGTAGTCATGGGTCCCAAGAAAGTTGAAGTAGGAAAGAAAAGGATGCTTTCTTTGGAGACAAAAATGGAGATAATAAAAAAGTATGAAGCTGGCATGCAATTGAGTATGATCACCAAGGAATATGGCCGAAATCCGTCGACAATAGGCACCATCCTTAAGCAGAAGGATGCCATCAAAACAGCTACACCTTCCAAGGGTGTGACTATTTTGTCTAGCAAGAGGAGCCACGTGCACAACGAGATGGAGAGGCTGCTTCTTGTCTGGATAAAAGACAAAGAAATCACTGGCGATACGATAACCGAGGCGGCTTTCGTGTCATGAGCTTTTCGTATCTTGAACCGCATTTTACATGTAAAATGGCTAATCCATTCCAAGCCCTACAAAAACACCCCAGTAAATTTTACAATAAAGCTAAATTGACCAATAAACAATGAAATACTACAACAATTTGGACCATTCAATACCTAACTTAATATGTACTAGTACTAATATGTACGTACCTGTAAATAAAGTGTAGTATTAGTGTAACATGGTATACAAGAAATACTGTACGTACGTATGTAGTAAAATGTGGAACCTTACCTTTCAAGTGAGGCTATCTCCAAAAGTGGCGACAGAGGAGGAGGACAAACGGCAGAAAACTTCTTATAGTACATACACTTAACTTTATAAAAGACATTAAAAAATGTCAGGAAACATAAACTAAACTTTACGAAACACATTAAGAAAACTGAAACACTTAACTTTACAAAAAACTTGAAATTAAATTTTTTTTGGTTTTTTTTATTTTTACATTTTTTTTCTTTTTATACTTTACCTTTTTTTCACCACTTTCAACTTTCTGTTTTTTCGTAGGGTCAATTGGATCTTCCTTTTTGCTTACTCCTGCTAGTACTAAAGGCCTCTTTAAAAAATAACTATCCAAGGAAGATTGCTTCTGCCTGCTTTTCAAAATGCCCCTGAAACGACTCAGGCAAACGTCATCGAACTGCACAAGCATATGACCAGTGTAAGCCTTTTCAGGGTGTCTCTTTTCTACAAATGATTGTACCTTATGAAAAGCATCTACAGCATCCTTAATTTCTGCTGTTGTCATAGGGTCGTCCTCCTCCTCCTCGCCGCTGCTAGAGAACTCTTCTTGAACGTTATGTTGCATGGCCTCCAACTCCTTCAGGTCATCCGTCGTAAGCTCCTCTTGGTGCTCCTCGAGGTCATTGATGTCGTCCTCGTTGACGACTAGCCCCATGGACTTGCCAAGTGCAACGATCTCGTCAAGATCGGGTTGCAAAACAGTTTCAGGATCGTCAACTGTTCCTGAATCTGCAGCACCAGCATCGCCCATGTTGAATCCCTCCAAGTCTCGTGGGGATACGGCATCAGGCCAGAGTTTCCTCCATGAAGAATTCAAGGTTTGCCTTAAAACCTCCTGCCAAGCTTGATCGATGAGTCGGATGCATATCACAACATCAAAATGCTCCTTCCAAAATTGATGCAAGGTGATGTTTGTGGTATCGGTGATGTCGAAACATCTCTTGAAAAGATGTTTCGCATACAGCTTCTTGAAGTTTGATATCACTTGCTGGAGGAGAGGGGTGGTGTTAGGCGGAAGATAAAGAACCTTGATAAACAAATACTCCGCTAGGATATCTTCCTCGAGGCCAGGAGGGTTAGCAAGGGCATTGTCCAACTACAGCAGACATTTCAGAGGGAGGTGCTTCTCTTCCAAGAATTTCTTCACTGTTGGGCCGAAACACAGATTTACCCACTCCGTGAACAAAAGTCTTGTTACCCAGGCTTTCGCATTAGCCCTCCACATCACTGGAAGCTTCTCCTTTAGCACTTTGTGGGCCTTGAAGGCTCAAGGAGTCTCCGAATGATAGACAAGTATGGGGCTTCACCTTGACAATCCCCACTGGCGTTCTCGAACAAAGTGCGAGCATAAGCCTGTCTTTCATAGGCTTATGCCCGGGTAGCTTCTTCTCTTCCTGCGTGATGTACGTCCGACGAGGCATTTTTTTCCAAAAAAGGCCAGTCTCATCACAGTTAAAGACTTGCTGAGAACTGTAGCCTTCCTTGATAGTCATCTCGTCGAACGTCTTAATAAAGGGATTTGACGAAGGAAAAATCTATTTCTGGGCTCAGCCCAAGCTTCTGCCGCTTTTGTGTCCGAGCTGGCCGCCTCCCCATGCCGCACCACCGTTTGGATGCCAGTCCAGTTACGGAATTTTTCGAACCAACCCATGGAGAAGCCTTGAGCTCTGGGGTTGGCGTCGATGTCCCTTCTCCTCCGTCATCTTCGGCCTGGGCAATCAAATCGCCAAAAATAGTGCTGGCCTTTTGGCAGATTGCAGTCTCGGTTATCGTATCGCCAGCAATTTCTTTGTCTTTTATCCAGACAAGAAGCAGCCTCTCCATCTCGTCGTGCACGTGGCTCCTCTTGCTAGACAAAATAGTCACGCCCTTGGAAGGTGTAGCTGTTTAATGGCATCCTTCTGCTTAAGGATGGTGCCTATTGTTGACGGATTTCGGCCATATTCCTTGGCGATCATACTCAATTGCATGCCAGCTTCATACTTTTTTATTATCTCCATTTTTGTCTCCAAAGAAAGCATCCTCTTCTTTCTTACTTCAACTTTCTTGGGACCCATGACTACGTATATACTGTACGTAATTAAGTTATGTAGTACGTATACGTATGAAGTAAAGTTCTCACACAACACGATAAAGTAGTACTACAACGAAATCACTAACGAATTTACGTTAATAAACGAAATCGTATAGAACGAACGAATTCGCGTGCTTACGATACCGATGATGCTGCCGAGTGGCTGAAAAAGCACGCCGCTACGTACGATGCATGATGGGATCATGGGAGAGATGCTGACCAATAGGAGAGCAGGATCTTATGGCAGACTAGCATCAGGAACCAATGGGAGAGTGGGAGGATGGTGGCGAGTCTACTAAGTTGGCAGCGTGTGAGTTTAAAATTGTTATCGGTGGTCCAGGCGAATCTTGGGACTTTACAGCAACAACCTTTTGTATCTTGAACAATTTTCGTATGTAGAGCAAAAAAAATCTTCGTATTTGCTTTCGTATCTCGAGTTTTTCGTAAGTTGAGCCTTTATGTTGAGGTACCACTGTATTTCATAAAGTTAAGTGTTCATGTTTTCTGCCATTTGTCCTCCTCTGTCGCCACTATCGGAGATCGCCTCACTCGAAAGGTAAGGTTAGGTTCCACATTTTAATACATATGTACGTAAAGTATTTCTTGTACCATGTACACTAATAAACGTTATTTACAGGTAAGTACTACAATAAAGGTTGTGTTAGGTATTGAATGGTCCAAATTGTTATATTTCATCGTTTATTGGTCAATTTAGATTTATTATAAAATTTACTTGGGTGTTTTTGTAGGGCTTGGAACGAATTAGGCAATTTACTTGTAAAATGCGGTTTAAGATACGAAAAGCTCAGGTTACGAAGGCCGCCTTGGAACGGATTAATTTCATATCCTTAGGTACCACTGTATATGGAATTTTTTAAAGATATCTATATATACCACACAGTATGTATGTGAAGGTAAACATTCAATATTGGGACTTGTATACCAATCATTTACTGCAATAAAATTTTCTTTTGTATTAACAGGCTTGGATTGGTGCTTGCCCTCTTCATCCACCATGAAAGTGATACCAGCCGATGCTCCCATGGGAGTGATCTTTTACGACTCTTCTTGGTGGGTGCCATGGTACTGCTGGGTGTCACGCTGATTGTTACAATTATATTGGTCATATTCAGCAGCCGGGGTACTATAATGAACACAGAACCAAGAAAACGTGTAGCAGACCTGTTGGTCATCAGGTATAGTATATTTCATGCTTAATGCTGTTCAGTGTAGACCAAGTAGCCTTTGGTAATGAGCAAAAGCATCTTTGATAGGAAGGAAAGGAATTAAGTTTTTTTTAGATAGGTATAAGGATTTGTTATTAAGTCTGTAGCTTCAGTAGTGTGAAGTAATTTTTTTTTATATATTTTGCTAAATTGGATAAATAAATTTTATTCATCATTTGGTTTAACAAAGTGCTATTCAGTATGTGGTAAAAATTTATGGGAATTTAAAAACCAAATTTTGCATCTTATTGCATCAGTGCCAAATTTTTTTGGGGAAAGGGAGGGACATCAAATTAACTACCAAATATCAGTTATGTTTGGTTTTTCTGTGAAGAAAAATTTTTTAAAAGGGAATAGAAACTGAGAGAATGTGGCACAGATCAAAATGAATTATGGCCAGAAAGATCTGTGGCCTTGAAATTTCAAAGATCTGGAAGAAGCAAAGATGAAATATTGTTGTTGGAATGATTGGTATAGGCTGTATATGAAATGTGTAAAAATGAGGAATGCTATACTGGACATGAAGTGTGTAGAACAAAGGAAGGAGAAATTAAGCCTTAATGGACAAGTTGTTCATGCTGTAATGCCCTATACATATTATTGTTCTGTTCTGTGCTTCGTTCTTAATTACCACTCTTTGTTGACCCTCATGTGATAAAATATATATTTTTTTCTAATGTATTGTACATTAAGGTGCTTTAATTCAATTATTTTAATTTTGATTGAGATTCAAAGTTTTTAATTTTTTCTATTGTACATTAAGGTGCTTTAATTCAATTATTTTAATTTTGATTGAAATTCAAAGTTTTTAATTTTTTCTATTGTACATTAAGGTGCTTTAATTCAATTATTTTAATTTTGATTGAGATTAAAAGTTTTTAATTTTTTCTAAAAATTACAGATTTGCAAGGATATGAATATTCAGTTTATTGAGTAGCGTTTATAATTTTCTCTCATGAATATACAGTAACTTGAAAATTATGCAGTAGTATATATGGTTGTAGGTTATTGGGCAAAATTGTTTGAGAAACTCTAGAAAATTGCATTGGTAATCATAATTTAGGGATGAGAAGGGTAACAGTTTGTAGCTAATTTTTCATGAAGAAAGCTTGTTAGTTGGGTCAGTTGTCAATATTTGCTTTGAAGTGTATTATTATTAATATTATTAATAGGGGTTAGTTTTTCCAGACCTCTGAGTCTCAAGTAGACTCTTCTCGGGCTGGTTCTCAGGGATCAATCCTGAGAAGGAGAAAAAAAAAAAAAAAAATAGACTTATTTGAGAAAACCCGTTTTATTTTAAAAATTTATGATTTTATTAATTGAAAAATCCCTGCTTTCAGCAAGAATATTTTTCATTTCCGAACTCCGCAGGTAAATAGATCTTTGCTGGGTCCAATTTGGGCACTCAACAAGCAAATGCTGTACTGTCATGGGTGTTTGACATCTGTTACATTTCACTGGTCAGCATGTGGTGTTGACATCAAGTGACCATGTGAGAATCTTGTGTCCTATACGGAGCCTTGCTAGGATCACCTCTTTTGATCTTTCCTCCTGTGAGGATGTCCTCCACGCATACACTTCAGTTTTTATGTTTTTAAGTTTATTTGTTGTTGGCACCGAGGCCCATTCTTCTTTCCAATCCTGGTAAATCAATGTTTTAACAGATTTTACCCAGTCTGACACTGGCGGCATATGAAATTGTTGGAGGGATAGTGCAGGCTAATTTGGCAGCAGAGTCTGCATATTCATTTCCTTTTATTCCCACGTGTGCTGGGATCCAACATATTTCCATTGGTATTCCTGATTGGAGGAGTTGATGAATTTTTATTTGAATTTCCTGTACTATTTGGTTTCCTGGTTTATACTGTCTTATTGCATCTATAGCGCTACGTGAGTCACTGAAAATAACAGATATCATAGCTAGAGCCTTCTGTATGGCTGTGACTTCAGCAGTAAATACTGATGATATTGAAGGTAGGCTTTTTTTAATTGACATATTTTTCGAATATGCAGATGCTCCTACTCCAACATTATTTTTTGGAGCCGTCTGTATATACCATAAATTTGTCGCCTTTTCTTCTAATGTGCTCCAAAGCATGTTGGCGGTACATTTCCGCACTTGTCATTTGCTTTTTGATTAGGTAAGACAGAGAGGTACATATCTTTACTCGATTTAAAATCCATGGTGGTGGCAATTCCATTGGTGGGTGAAAATTGGATCCATATAGTATGTTCATTATGTATCTAGTTCTTTTTGTGAAAGAGCTAGTACTATTAACTGCTGTTACTTGATTACAGTTTTGGAAGCAGTAAGCTGCAGGAGACGATCCCGCTTGCATTGAAAGACTTCTTTGTATTGTTATTAAATTACGGTGATGTTTTAAGGGCAAAACACCTGCCTCCACCAAAAGTGAGTTTGTTGGGGATGATCGGAATGCTCCTGTGCACAATCGCACGCCTTCATGGTGCACTGCATCGAGAGATTTTAATGCAGATTCTGAGGCGGATGAATATATTGGACAGCAGTAATCCATTATGGATAAGACTGTTGCCTTATATATCATTAATAAAATGTCTCGCTTTGCTCCCCAATTAGTGTGTGATAACTTTTTTAATATGGCAAGGGCTTTGATGCCCTTGGCTTTAATGTATTTGATGTGCTCTTTCCTATTTAAATGTTGATCAAATATTACTCCTAGATACTTGATTTTTGTACAAAATTGTATTTCAGTGCTATAAAGATGCAGTTTAATTGTTTGGTTCCTCATCCATCTTTTGTCTTTGTAGAAGATGATTGCTTTTGTTTTATTAGTTGACAATTTAAATCCAACTGAATTTGTCCAATTACATATATTTGAAATGGCAGTACTGAGAACTCTCTGAGCATGTCTCAAATTACTACTCGTATAGTAAATGACAAAGTCATCAACATATAAACTGTTTTTTACACCACTTGGTAAATTTATAGTAATGTCATTGATTGCTAAAGCAAACAATGTACAGCTCAAGACACTACCTTGAGGGATTCCTTCTTCCAGTTTTATGGTTACTGAGTAGAATTTTATTTCTACTCTTATTGAAAAACGGTTCGTTTGTTAAGAAGTTCTTAATAAATATTGGTAAGTGGCCTCTTAGTCCCTTGGAGTGGAGTTTTTGCATGATGTTAAGTTTCCATGTTGTATCGTATGCTATATCAAAAAATATAGCTACTGTTAATTTCTTTTGTTCAAAGCCTTTTTTGATATGATCTTCTAAATGTGTTAAGGGATCTAGGGTTGATCTGCCAGCTATTGAACCAGATTGTGTTGGTGTTAAAATGGATTCTTTGGTTATTACATACGTTAATCGTGCATTAACCATTTTTTCTAAGATTTTGCATAGGCAACTTGTTACTATATCGGTCTATAATTGGATGGATTACTTGCATCGTTTCCTGGTTTGTTTATTGGAATAATTATGGCATGTTTCCATTTATCAGGAAAGAAACGTTTTAGCCAGATACTATTATAAAATTTTAATAAATATGATTCAGCTATAGGAGCTAATTTTTCTATCATTTCAAATGATATTTTATCATATCCTGGTGCAGAGGGATGACAAGAGTTGATGGCATTATCTAGTTCATCCATGTTAAAAAAATATAGTTATATTCCAGGTCCTCAAGAGTTTCAAAATTGAGTATTATATTTCTTTTTGTTTTCTGATATTTTGAAAATGTGTATCTAGGCTGGAGTAAGCACTGATGTTTTCAAAATGTTTCCCAATTATGTTTGATATTTCATAAGTATCATGGTATATTTTTTCCATTTAAATGTATTGCACTTCTTGGATCTTATATGTTTTCCATTGATTTTCCTTATCTTATGCCAGACATCCCTTGTGGATGGTGTTTGAAGATATGTTTGAGATATATTCCTTCCATGATGCGATTTTTAGCTATTACCGTTTTTCTAAATTTGGCTGTATATTGTTATATAGTGGTTTAATGTGGTTAATTGTTATGTTTGTTATAACTATTTTGTTTAATATGTTTATACTATAGGGCATTTTGTTGAGTGATTTAAGGCGAGTTTTGAGTCTGTTTAGATTGCGACTCAATATATGTTTTATTTTACTTAATGTTGTTAATGTTGGATTCCACCATGGGACAGGGGATTTTGTGGAATGTAATTTGGTTTTTGGAATACTTTTATCTGCAGCATTTATTATGAAGTTTGAGAAGGATTCACATGTAGTATTGTGATCTTCATTATGTGGGAATGGTGGTATGTTTCGTGTGTATAGGAAATATTTATCCCAGTTAGCTTTTTGGATATTATATCTTGTAGGTGGCAATATTTTGACATTACTTAAGTAGTTCAGAATGATTGGGAAATGGTCACTTGTGTATGAATCGTCTAGGCGTTCCATTCAAATTTCTCCGCTATATCATTTGAACATAATGAAATGTCAATTGAAGAAAAGGTTAGGTGTGTATTTGAAAAATATGTTGGAACTTCACTTTCATTGAGACAATACAGGTTGTGTTTCATTATAGTATTCTCTATGTTGATTCCAGATGTGTCAGCGGGGTTATTAATATCCCATAATGGATTATGTGCATTAAAATCTCCTACTATAAGTAGTGGTTCTGTATACTTTTGCTAATAAGTTCAGAAAAATCATCTGAAATTTGCATTGAAATTTGGTTGGTTATATTACAAATTACAAAATAGTAATTTTACTTTATCAGGCATATACAGTTTAATTGATGTTATTTGATATGGCATAGATGGTATGTTAAACAGGTTTCATATGTAATGCTATTATGAACGTATATGGCTGTGCCATAATTTTCCACCGTCAGTTGGTGAATAACAGGCAATTTATAGTGTTTTGATATTTGTAGGGTTACTTCCTATATGTTGTAGACTATGCACATTGGGTTGTGGTCTCGTATGATTCTTTGTAATTCACCCAGACGTAGTCGGGGTTAAGAGACCATTTATATTCCATTGAATGATTTTATATTCCATTATTGGGAGGAATTGGTGTTAAATTCTGTAATTTGATTGCTGATTTTACTTTATCTTATCGTAGTTTATATGCATTTGAATTTATTTGTGGTTTTTTTAATCGTTGTATTTGTTTGTTGGTTATTAGATTCTGTAGTTGTTTGTTTTCATAGTTGAATATTAATAAGTCTATTTTGATTTTATAATTTCCTTTTTCCTTTTTGTATTTTAAGGATTCAGAACATAATTCGTTCTCATGTTGGTGTGTTAAAGGGCACCTCCTTAATTTGGTAAAATTGTCAATACAATTTCGTACTGTGTCCTCTGTCTTGGTAGTTAGTTGGTTATATGTACTTACAAAGCATTCATTACAACCACAAGATGAAGCATGTTTGGTAATGTTAATTATTGGTTCGGAAGTTTTTGGTCTAGCTTTAGAAATTTCTGGTTTTGTAATTCTATTGTTCCTTTTCTGTAGTGATAAGGACTGTTGGTTTGAGGGGTTATTTGTTTTGTTGTTGTTAATGGGATATTTCGGTCTTGTGGAGGTGGTTGGTGGGTGATAGTTATATTTTGGTTTGGTTTAATGGTATGAGTTTTCATTAGTATTATTTGATGGAAATTGTAAAGAGCGATCTTTACTGTCAGATGTTGGCTGTTTGATTGAGATTGAGGGTAATTGTGTATTTCCACTTGTGATGAGGTTAGTTTAATATCTTTTTTTAAAATGTTCTCCTGGTGTAGTTGGAGTCTCTCTGGATTGATTGTAATTTTCAATATTTACTTTTTTTCCCTTAGGTGGGGTTCTTTCTAGAATTCTTTTCTTTTTGCCAGTTCGATTATCATCATTATTTAATTCTTCTTCTATAGGAAGTTCTTTTCCATGGATACTGAATCATCTATGTTAGTGGTGGTATTGGTTGTTGTAATATCACTTTTATTTTGGGTTTCAGTGTTATTGGTATGAAATCCTGTTTCCATGTTTATACTATCTTGTTTGTCATTGTGCTGTTTGATGTCTTGATTTTTAGTCACATTTGAAAAGGTGGGGGTTTTGGATGGATTGTTAACGCCTCTTACTTTTGGCTCAAGTCTGCTTCCATGACCGACATTCCTGTCCTATTTATTAAACAACTGAAGTTCTGTGTTATATTGGTAAAATGAACACTCCTTAGATTTTGCGTGATGGCTAGTCCACAATTAATACATTTTGATTGATTACAGTTCCAATTAGTGGTATGGTCATCTGATGAACAGACTGCACATATAGCCTTATTACGGCATCTTTTGTATGTGTGTCCATACCTTGAGCTCTGTGTACATTGTAGTGGTTTAGGAACAAAAGGGCGAACTTCTCTATTTTGTCCAAGAATTTTTATTTTAAATGGTAAGTCTTAGCCTGTAAATTTTATTTTGGCAATGTTGATATTTTTACTTTTATCTTTCCTACTTGAAATAGAGTATATTTAAATCGTGATATTGTTATATCTCAATTTTAGGGAGTCTAGCAATAGTTGTTTTGAAGGAAGCTCCTGCTCGCTATTGGGTAGGATGACTGTACCCTGTACAGAATTCAATGTTTCGTGGCTTGTAATTATTACCTTTATATTATTTATTTCTGTTATACTTAAAAAGGCAGTGGACTGCTTTTTATTGGTTACTTGGATAAGCCATTCATTGTCCTTAATGTGTCTGCATTCCATGTCTTGTGTTGGATATATGTTAAGTAATTTATTTTCTAGCATCGCTGCTGAGATTTTGTTGTCAGCTTTGAGGACTAGAAATCTTGACCAATTATCTGGTCCAAAGAGGTCTTCAAAATGTACCAATGTGGGATTAAGTCGGTAATTTTTTGTTTCTTTTTGGTCTTATTTTATGTATGTTGCTTGTCTATTATGATTTTTATATTTTTCTGTATTGCTGGGAGGATTATTTGTCTCTAATTCAGAATTATTGTTCATCATATATGGTTCCATTGTTACGATATTGGAGTTTACCAATTTATTTTTGTTTGTTTCTTTTTTATTTATGCACTCTATTTGGTTTTCTGGCTCTGCTGCTTTACTTGGAACAGGGTGTTCCTTTGTATCTTTTATAGTATTTTCACTACTTGTGGCAGTACCTAGGAAATTCGGGAGTGACGTGCCAATGGTCACACTCCCCTCACTGTATACCTGTCAAGTGACAATGGATGTTAAGCATATTTTAGTTGATTGTCCTGTTTTTAATCTTCAGAGGAGGACACATTTACTCCAGGACAAACCTTTGAGAGATATACTGGGGGAAAACTGTAATACCCTGAACTGAGAAAATTTATACAAAGTATTGGGTTATATTACGAGCTATAATTGATTTTATTAATTTATTTATTTATTTTACCCTTTTAATCCTTATTTATTTCACATCTAGATTTTATTGTATGAAAGTGTTGCGATTGATATTAAAGGTTAAATGGTACTAAATGGTGTGAGTATACAGATATTATGATTGAATAAATTTTGTTATATAGCGCTGAATGGCCTTTGATGCCCCAGTGCTTGGCTTAATGCCTAAATCCTATATTCAATTCAATTCAATTCATCAACTGTGCCGTAGTTTTTCCATCATGGGGCCCAGGGGTACTCAAATCATTTATTTCACAGTTCATAAATTTTGAGTTTTTACAAAAAAAAAAAAAAAAAAAAAAAAAAAATTCTTGAAAAGATATCATTGGCCCTTCGCGAAGTTAAATCTTCTGCCAAAGGCACAAGTGAGGAAGGACTCCCAATGTCCCCATCCCTACCCTACACCACCCCAAAAGGGGATGGCATAACATGATTAGTATGGCCCAAGTGTAAAGCAGAACCCGCTTGCTAGGACTAAGACTATTATGTTAATACATACAATTTATCCCCATCCTAATCACATTATGGGCAAACTGGATAGAATGCCGAGAGTTCTATTCCTAGAACCAGGCCCCCCCTGGAATCCGTGGTCCAGCTCCACAGAATAGTTCCGCCTGAAAAAACAGGTCCGAACTTGTCCGGGTATAATGATGGATCTACCACAGTTCTCACTATTTAGCTTCGGATTTAACTCCACGTTAAGCCATGATATGTTTTCTCATTTATTTGCTTTCAAAAATTTTTTTTGGCCAAAAATGGAAAAGTCCACATAAGTTTACTCGAAAATATATAATGTCATATGGACTCTTGGGTTCGAACCTGGGAAGAGATTCTGAGGTTCAAGAGCCCCCTCACCATGTCAAGGTGGTCCCAAAATGAGGGGGCTTTTGAAGTGTAATTTATGCCATTTTAGTAGTTTAGTAAAAGCTCGCTGGCTGCTAAGCTTGTCGAGAGCTTTTGTGCCACCCAAAAACTATAGCTCCCATCTGGTTACAGAGGTCCCAATGTTACCACTGAGCAGTATTTTGGGAGGTCTCAACCACTTATCTCCTCAAATTTACACAGCCCCTTTCTGTAATGTATGTTGGTCTTAGTATTATTAAAAAGAATTTTATTCATAGCAACAAAGTAGCTCAGAATATACTATATACTACTGTACTGTACTTGTATAACTAGTTTAGAATTGTTTGTTCCAGAGTCTTATTGGGTGTTCCAGAGATTGCATGGAATGCTATGGGTTTGGTGTGGCTATTGAATAATCAAGTATCATGTGAGGAGGGCACTGTACTGCCTATTCTGATGAAAGGTAATACTGATATGTTTTTCATGTTTGAGATTTGATTTATTATACATGATGTGGAATAAGTATTTTAGGAATTGTTTACAATCTTCTGAGTTTGCTGATTTTTCATTCACAAGTAAAAGAATGTTGATTTGCTTTTGTCTGATCTTTAAGACCTTAAGCATTAATGTATGACAAAGAATGCCACTTGTTGGTGAATGAAGCACCTTGAAAAATTGTTGTATGGAAAGCTTAGCAAAATGAGACTTAATTTTGAATAATATTTTTAAATTGGTAAAAGCTTTTATATATAGAATAAGATATATTTTACTCAGAAGTGTTCCTGTTTATGTAAGAAGTATTGTTTTTTACATTGTTTTGGCACTGGAGTGGTGTTAAAATATCAGTATATTTTATGTGTAAAATTCAGTGAAATTCATTGGCAGCTAACCATGTAGCTTCATATTACTGTATACATCAATCTACAAATCTACAGGGTCAAATTAGAAAACAGAACTACAAAATCTAAATAGCGTAAGGTTAATATATATTAAGTATTTCAAATGCTGTAATGATTTCGTAGAGACGATATTGAGGTCATAAGGGTTTCCAAGATTGTAGCATTCCATAAGAAAAGTCCACTGTACTGGTGTCTTTAATTGTACCTCAATTTGATTAACTCTTATCCAAGAACCAATAGCATGTAGTACTTAGAAATATGATTCATTAAATGACCTATCCAATGATGAAAATCAGAGAAAAACAGTTCTTGCAGGACTGCTAATGACAAGAATTCTTGTAGAAGCTTTATGAGTAAAATTTTCCAGTGCCTGGTGGTTTAGAAAACCAGCCATTTGACAGTTTTAGAAGTAGTTCCATTTGGTTATTTTAACATGCCCCAACTGCTTGGCATTAATAATCCAAGCTTATTTTGGCTCATAACTGTTTGGAGGAGCTCACAAAAACTATAGTTTAATTTTTCAGGTGAGTAACATTTATGGGTTAGGGGGATTGGCTGTACCCTTGTAGTTCAGTAGTTAATTACCAGCATCACAGTGCATGATGGGAGAGATTGAATTGACCCAAGTTGGTGTTAGTTGTAAGCAGTTGTTGGAAAAGCACATAGTGAGCTCATACACTTCCAGGATATTGATAAAGTAAGTCTTGAACTGTGACACACATGTCAGGTAAAACTACATAATAGTAATAGTATAAAATCATGTTACTTTCAGTTCTGAGTACCCTTCCCTAAACCCTTTCAATTGGTATATATTTTTTAGCCTGCAGGTAGATTTGGTTATGAAACCTTTGGAAAAGCAAGAGTGAACCCCTGTGGGACTTTGTCTCAGTCAATAATAGCCATCAGTTTTTTTTTTCAAAGTGGAAGCACTTGGTTTGTCTACTAATAATAGGGTATGTAGCCATTAAGTGAGAACAATTTATGTAAACATGGGAAAAATTTTAATTTTATTTTTTGTTATGCCTTATATTATGTAGTTAATTTTTTAATAGTTTTTGTTTATACCTAGCATTTCAAATTTTTATTTTTCTTGATATTACAGCCCTTATGATTTACACTTGGGTGGCCATAGGCCTCATCATCATTGGAATAATGCTGTTGTTTGACTCCATGAAACGACCCAGCAGGCAAGGGGCCAATGATAATAACTACCTCATGGAAAGCAGTCCTTTAGGGTAGGCTAGTGATACCCTTTTTTGCTAGAGTATTTTTGTGTACTGCTCTGCATGACAGGTTTTGGTGTAGTGTTTTATTGTAGTATTTTTTTTAGAATTTCCAAGTAGAAAACTATTATTTAAATCTGGAGCATGTTTCAATCTATTCTGTTTTTTCTAATTTTTGCTACTATAATCTAGTAACGAGCAAGGCTATTCTTTGCACTATAGAAAATGTGATTATTTTTGTTTAGTCCATTCCTTTCATTAATCCTTTAAATTAATAGATACAGTTGATATACCATTTACAGTATATGTACTGTTTAAAGAAAAGGAACGTGCTTTGCTATTTCCTTGTAAACTTTAAAGAATGTCTGTCCAATGCTTGTAATCCCATTCTTATTCTGCATTTCTTTTGCTATGATTGATTAAGTTTTGAAAAATTAAAACAGCTGGTGTAGGCTTTATACTCCAAGCCTTTTGAGAGTATAAAATTACAGTAAGTTGCTCTCATTACACTATGATAATGTCAATCCTTTTTAAGTCTTTTATTTTTCATCCCGTAATTTTGGTCTCTTTCAGTGTACAAAGCTGTTGAACTTTAAGAAGAACTATTTCATGCTTGAGAGTAAAAGTAGTACTGTCATGTTTAACATTTTGTATTGAACACTATGTGTTTCCAACCCTTTGGTTGATTATAATATGTTACTGAAACCAGTTTCCGTATCTAACTTGGTTAGTTAGTCAGACTAAATTAAGTTTGGGAGTACTATAATGAATGTGATATTGATTAAGGATCTTGACTTGGTACTTGGTTGTTTGGGTATCATGTCTGAAAATATCCTGACATGAGAATAGTTTTGTTTTAGGCAACTGCAGTGAATTAGTTTTAAAATAAAAAATATTTTTTTTAGGCTTTTCTAAATGATTTTAAATATTGCATAATTGTTTATGAAGGAGAGATGGTAAATATATTTCTTTTGTAAAGTAAGATTCAGAATTGGTGGAATAATGATAAGTTTGATACCAATTTTGTTTTGTACATTTGTTCATGGGAAGTGAGTTTCTCAGCGCAAATAAGGCAATGTAGTACGTAGGTTCTACATGATGAGTTTTGTTGAAAGTTGAGAGAGGCCAGGCTGGCTGCCGGTGTTATATAAAGCATTGTATTATTTAAAAATAGATAGAAATAGTACAGTAAATTTGTCAAAGCATTGTATGGCTGTTCGAGTATCACTGTACTTGCAAGTACTGTTACCTAGGCAAGGGACTTTTAGATATAAAATAGATACCAATTTATTTTATATGAATAATGTAGATTAGGAAAAGGGAATAAATTTTGTTGGAATTTGGGTAATTTCTTTTCAAATTTGTTAGGTGAAAAATTAATTTACTACAAAGAAGAGCAGGTTTGGTGCCCTGAAATTAAGTTCTTGATCCTTTCCATATACGTATCAGTTGCTTTGTACAGTACCTTGTATTACATAAAACTGCCTTAGATTGTTTTGAGGATACTCTGTTTGGTACCTTTGTGTATAAGTAACTTAGAATCTCCTTACTGGCACTAAATATTTACTAAAACTTTGAACTGGATGTAGACCATATTCAAGAAGTCCTGATATGAGATGCACCAGCTTGTTAGTGAACATTGCTTCTTCGTATGGTAGGAAATTCTGAATTGCAAAATAAAAATTTTAGTGTTTAGTTTGCATTTGAGTTGAGATTTTTAAACAAAAACACTATACATTTTATTGTGGGTTAATTTTCTTTCTAGGGAGAAATTTTTTTCTACTGTATGTGTATATATTTGATGAAAATAAAATGTTACAGTCCATAGTAGTGAATTGAAACAGTTTGTTTTATACCCAAGCATATAGTAATCTCAAAACCTTCAACCTTGAATTTTTTCATTAATTTCCAGGGCTCATTATATTAACCTGTGGGAGAAGCGGTGTCGTTTTTTGTGCTGCTTTACAGTTCGGGATGAAAACAGTTCTGAAGCCTTCAAGAATGTTGCAGGTAAATTATATTGGCTACCCATAGATTTCTTGTACTTGCTGTATTGAAATCAAATTTTTATAAAGGTTGTGTTTTTCTTGAGATTTATTAAAGATTTCATGCACACGAGATTCCCGTGTAGAAATCAGCTTGTGTGTTAAATTTTTTATGATGGCTGCTTTCTTAGCATTTACTTGGCAACCTGAAAAGTTACTGCCGTTTAAAGTTAGCAAAAGGAGCTGATAATATTCAGATTTGTAAATTTTCCTAATTAATCATGCAAAGAAAAGGCAGGGCACAGCATGATTGAATTGCTTACGATCAACTAATTTTCTAATAGGAAGCCTTTCGGGCATTATGAATGTCTTCATACGAGATATAGAAGACATAGTTTGTAAGCTAATGTTCAAAAAGCTTGAATGCTGGGAAAAGCTTCTTGGTGGGTGACTGATGTTACCTAACTAAATACCCTACTCATTTTTCATAAAAGCATCAATGAATCTCATGAAAATTGAGAGAATTATTTTTGGTTCTCCAACTAGAACAGAAAAAAATTTGGGTAACTGCTCATTAATAATGCTGACGTTTTAGAGCATGTTTTATTTAAGGGATTTTCACGTGGGAAAAAATCTATTTCTGGGCGAGGAAGCCGTGTCGCCCAGTGAAATGTGTCCTCTTTAGCACTATTTCTAGTAAAATATTGCTATAATACCAGAGAACTGCTAAATTGGACATGTCAGAAGTCTCTGACTCGCTCACCTAAATAAAAGGTGTCGGTATAAAACTGGGGCGATTGTTAAACACTACCACAGCAACCCCTCCAATTAGCCTTTTCAAATAGTCTAATATTTGCAGTCAGGTGTATCTTGATTCTAATTTTAAATTTTAATATTAAATTGTATTATATATATGTAATTTATTGGTTGCTTGTTGTAACCTTCCATTTCAAGTTGGCTTGATTTCAAAATCCTCAGGAAATTATAGTTTCTTATAAGTATCTTATAATTGGTTGAGTATTTTGAAGTGTGTTGCTTTTATGAAATTCAAACAAAAATTCATGAGGTGAAAATGCATCGTAAAGAGGACATGTTATTGGAAGGGTGGGTGGTAATATTATACACAATTTTTATTGGAAGGGTGGTGGTAATATAGTACACAATTTCTATAAAAATGTATAAGGATCAGTATCATGATAAATAACACTCAGCAATTTAATTTAAAAGCTCTCTGTTATTCCTTTTCAAATTTATTATGGGGGCTTAGTAATCAGCCAGTTATATTTGAAATACAAAGGAAACAACATCAAAATTGAATGAAGTGACGAAGTTATTACTTGGCTATAACTTTTTATCTCTTGCATTGCATTTTTTCAATTCATGCTATCTAATTTCTTTTCAGATGTATTTGCATCACTGTTTGAGGATATTGACCTGGTGGCTTCTGATGTTGCTGCAGCGCTAGTCTTATTAAGACTGAAGAGAAAGCAAGAGGAGAGGAAAGAGGAAAACAGAAGAAAAACTAATCTTCATTTGCCTCTTAGCCGTTCTTCTACTGCCAGCATAGGTGTGTTATGCAATCTTAGACTTGAAATGGAATAAAAGTTTACTGCTGAGTGTAATGTATGTTCAGTTTTTCAAGCACTGCATAGAAGTTATAACAAAAAGTGACAATTTGCATAAGTTAAATGTTAAAGTATAAGACATTTACCTGATTATCATTGTAATCACAGTAAACATTATTATTTTATATCAGGTTTACTTCTTTGATTTTAGACAATGAATTTTCTCCAGTCCCTTCTGTCTTATGTACATTTTTTATGGTACTTTAAGTTGGTATGTGCTATCAGCAAGAAAAGTGATGATACTCTTTTCATTAGCTTTTGTTCATCAAATTTCAATTATTTCTTACAGAAAATGCTTAATCTTGGTAAATTTACTTTAGAATATGAAAATACAATGCAAATCATTTCATGACATATGTTAAATCTGCAAAACAAAAAGTTCAGGTACTTAAAAACATCATGCAAGTCCGAAGTACTGTAATTGGAATTTCTCAGATGGATTCATTCTTAGAGATCTGGGAGATAGAGCTGGTTGTGTTACTCCGTATCACGATGTCAGTACTGTATTTACTTGCTTTCTTCTTTGAACAGGATTATTATTTCATCATTAAGTGGTAATGGTCATTATTTCAGTTTCTACAAATTTGTTTGTATTTCAAACCGTTTAAAGTTAAGTAACGTCAAGGGCAGTCAATGTTGTGACGGTTAAGGTAGGTTGATCAAATCCGCGAGTATTCTCTATGATGTGAGGAGGTGCCTGAGTAATTTGGGCTGGGAATCACAAGTCACTGGATAATGGCTTAACGGTTTTCACACTTTGATGAATTTGGTGTGACATGGATGGAATGCTAGTATAGCTGTTTGCTAAAAGGAAATCTTGTTCAAGGTTAAAGTAGCCTGTCAACTTGAAGATCTTTTGGCTATGCTCCCATTACAAGCAGTTTGGAGTTAGCCTAAACTGCTAACATGGCTGCATTACATTGCTGCAAGACTAAAAGATCTCCCAATATATCAGCATTTTTTGCACGATATAAAATAAACCTTTCATTGCATGTGCAATAGATATTGAGTTGTGGCAATAAATATTTTTACTTTGCACAGCTTTTTTTGTGAGTGATTTGTGGATGAAAATCGATTTCCAAAAGTAAAGACCATATCAAGAAAGCAAGAATGACAGTAGCTTATGGTTGAAATTTTCCACTTCTTTTTACAATCTTTGAATGTTACAGCAGCTGTCGAATGAAATGAAGATTAGGTTATGAATTTCTAAGGGAATTAACTTGAATGCTATGATCCCTTCAAATTTTTTTTATTTAGTACTGTAGTGAAGCACGATCTGACAACCATATTACTCTGTTTCCCAGGAATCTGTGCACTGACTCACCACTCTTTTCCTCTGCCTTTTCCCATCACAGGTCCACTACCAATAATATAATTCTCTCTCTCTCTCTCTCTCTCTCTCTCTCTCTCTCTCTCTCTCTCTCTCTCTCTCTCTCTCTCTCTCTCTCTCTCTCTCGTAGGGGGATAGTGCTGTCGGTGCACCTCATTCGGTGCAATGTAGGCATTACTTAAGGTTCTTTGCAGCGTCTCTTTGTCCCCTAGCTACAAACTACTTTCATTCCTTTTACTGTACCTCCATTCACATTGTCTTTCTTCCCATCTATTGTCCACCCTTGCCTAACAATTGTTTTTTAGTGCAAACTTGCAAGGTTTTCCTCCTGTAACACCTTTCAAACCTTTTACTGTCAATTTCCATTTCAGCGTCGACTGGCCTTAATGCCAAAAATCTATATAAATCAAAATACTTCTAAAACATACTTTAAAAATATATTATCACTCAATCTCTCAAAGAAAATATAATGAATTAAGTAGCTATGAATAATCCTATACTTTCACATAAGCAGATTTTGCTCTCTCTCTCTCTCTCTCTCTCTCTCTCTCTCTCTCTCTCTCTCTCTCTCTCTCTCTCTCTCTCTCTCTCTGCTTCTAAACCTTATTTTAAAAATATATCACTCAATCGTCAAAGTAAATATAATAAATATAGTGTCTCTATAGATGGGCTCTCTCTCTCTCTCTCTCTCTCTCTCTCATCTCTCTCTCTCTCTCTCTCTCATCATAATTTTGCAGTCACTCCTGTATTGTTCCTCATGATTTCCACTGGATGTTGCCCAAATTTTTAATTTTCTCTCATTGTATAAGATCGTGTTTCCAATTACGCATGAATTTGTCATTTTAGTTTCATAACATCACATATGAGTAAGTATTCACAGTAGGTTTTAAAGACTGATGATCGATATTCTGCTCTGACCTGATGTTACCAAACCAACTTCAAGTAAAAATATAGATGTTGTTACTGCATTCAACTATAAATGACTATAGGACCGGTACAAATTGTTATGGTTTAAAGTTACTGGAAATCGAGAAAGCAACAAACACCATGACTATGAAGCTCTGATCCCCTTTCTTTAGAGTTGCCAGGTGTGGTATTATTCTATCTTCACTTTTCTTGTCGATAGTATATTTCTATAAGGTGCTGTATAATCGTATAAGTTGATGGATTTTGCTAGTGTGTGTAAGTGTATGTTGTAAATTTATAAATGTATTCTTCTGTCTCATTCCTTCTTTTTAGCTGTTGGATGTTATTATCACTAATCTTTTTTGTCTCACATTTGTGTATGATTAATCATGTTTTACAGTTTTGCTTACTTCAGCTTTACAATTGATTTGCCTCAAATATAGGTGCACTAGAGAGTGAAGGGGACTTACCACAGCAACAGTGCCCACGTCCGGAATGGATGAAAGTTGGAACTGCATACCACTTCATGAAGTTTGGGGCTTGAAATGGCCTCATATGGATGGCCATGGTTCATGTATGGTAGGTTTTGCAGAGCCACCTGTTATCTCTGGAAAAATCTGCAATGCTGCTCTTGCTTAAGGTAAGTATGTACCTTGAGCATTTTATGGTTCAGTTATGGTACAGTGTAACAAAGGACGGAGACCCCTGACCAAAAAAATGGGGCTCAGTATCTATGTCTTTAGATTTTTTTAAATGTCTATATTAATACCTCTGAATATTGTGTGTCCATCATATAATATGCTGCTTTGGAATTCATGGTGAACAGTGTTAGAGATCAGAGTGGTGTGTCCAGTTTTAATATTTATCATAGTTGAAAGTGTTTATGTGCTTTGTTTCAGTTCAGATTTTACACTGAGTGGGTTTTTAAACTCATAAATGAAAAGTATTTTGAAGAAGATTTGCAAAAGCTCTGAAATTCAGAATTTAGTGTACATCTTAGCAAAATATTATGCTGTTAATTTATAAATGGTTTAGTGAATTTTTAGGAGAGTGGAGGTGGGTATTTCATTAGTCTCTGAACCATTTGTTGATTGGAGATTTGAGGTAATATGTCTTCAGAAGGCCTCAGCGGCGTGATTGGTATGGTCTTGACCTGCCACCATGGTAGCGAGAGTTCGATTCTCGGGCATTCCATAGAGGTGTTAGAGATGTGTATTTCTGGTGATAGAGGTTCGCTCGATGTGGTTCAGAAGTCATGTAAAGCCGTCCGTCCTGTTGCTGAATAATCACTGGTTCCATACAAGGTAAAAACACCATACAAACAAACAAAATGTCTTCAAAGTTCTTACCTAAATGAGCCTTGTTTTATTTGTAAGTTCTCAGTGGCTGTGCAAAGCTCCTTTCTTTTGTGATGTAATTACGAAAGTGTTTTAATCGACTAAAGGGAGAGATCCTAGGATTTTTAAAGCACATGGACAACTTTACTCCTTAAATTTGAAAGGAAAGTTCCCTTGGAAGCCAGTCAAGAAAGAATGAATATGTTCAACCGTGATCTGAGCCCATTAAGTGCTATTTCTTGGATGAAGCAGTGTGAATTTAGAACTCTTTATTACCTCAGTGCAACATATTTTATATGCAAAGTCTGTATGGACACAATGTACCATGTCTAGGTTGAAAAGGCATCCTGACATTCCTATTAGTAACTACAAGTCAGTGTCTATGTAATTGACTTAATTTTTGTGGTACACGTCAGTTACACGTCAGTTAGACATATTTTACATACATATATGATTCATTTCATTCTTTCAGTTCATTTATATTTTATAGAAAAAAATATAAGTGAAAACAAGGGCAAATTTATGCTTGGCAGCATTTCTGTATTATTTGTAAGTGCTGTTAGTGAAATGCCAATTACTGTACTCGATTAATGCATCTTCAGAATAAGAATTAATGCTCAGTATAATCTTGTTTCAGACATTCGCCTCCATATGTGTTGCAAGACAATTGTTGTATGTGCCACACAGCTGCTCTTAAGACCATTACTGGACTAACAGAAGAAAATATTACTTATATTACTTTTCATAATAAGATTTATGAGGTATGTATAATTTATGACTCATTTTATTATTCATCTTAATTGTTTTTCATGACCATCCGTGAAACAGTGCAAACAATTGCCTGAACATTTACTGTCACCTTTTTAGGTCAAGACATTTGTTTTGATTTTCTTATTCTTTGCTCTAAATTGGAAAGTTGAATTTCTTTTTTCTGTTGTAACATTCACTTGAGTGGGGCAAGTCTAAGACATATAAATAAATATGGAAATTATCATTTAGTTCTAAAATGAAGTATAGTTTGTCTCATTTCACATTTTGTTATTCCAAAGAGGCAAGCCTCATCCAACTAAAAACCAACACCTGTCAGGGCTATTCAAAGGTCAGGTTTACTTTAAATAAGGAACCTATTCTTTAAGTAAGGAACCTATTCTTGTACATAATTCGGAAAGAGGATGTTATCTTGAAGGCTTCCTTGTTTCAAATGGTCAAGGTTTAGTTGTACTTTGTCTTATTGAGTTTGACCGTGTATTGTAGTACTGAATTTGAATTATTTTTTTTTCAGCTTTTAATGTTCGTAAACATGTTTTAACAGTTGTTCCATTCTTTGTTGCAATTGATGATGATACTGGAAATGTTGTTGTTGCAATAAGGGGGACTCTATCTCTTCAGGATGCCATAACAGACCTTACTGCTCAATGCACTCATGTAAGTTTTGTTTGTAAATTGCAAATTTGCATCGACTTCTGGTGCACTTTGTTTTTTTTTCTCTCTCTCTCATAAGTAGCAGGAGTGTGAAATAAATAGCTTCTTGCTTTTGGCTGTATTGTAAGTACGTTGTAAATGTGCATGTCTCTGTGGTCATATTTTGTGGAAATTTTGAGTTTGGAATCTATTTAAGCTATGATATTCACAGTGCTAATGGCTGTTTATAGTTTGAAGTTAATTTTGTAAATTTTTTAAATGAAATATTGTGGTGTTTTAAAGAAAATTGAAAGAAAATCTTAGATTTGCAGTTCATCCATCTTTTTAATACAATATTTAAATGATTAGATAAAAGTCATGGTTTTATGTATAGCTTCCATTTTTGTCCTTTGAAAAATGGCTTTGTGAAAACTATTGATGATTTGGGATGTGGTCTTGCATATTAATGAAGATTAAAGGTATTGCATAAGCTTAACTAGTGGTGTAGGCAGTATGTTTAATTTAAACCGTTACTTGATAAGGTTATAGTGCTTTTGCTCTGGGTAGCATGAAAATTAAGGTGGTATACCAATTTTATTTAGTTTAAGTAACTTTTTAGGTGATTGTTAATTACTCCTACGTAATTTCTAATCATCTGAATATCAAACTAAAGCTCATATTCCCATAGAATTTCAACAGATTGGATTTATATCTATATTAGTAGCCATGAGAGAAGATAACAGGTATCTGCTGTTTGTACATTACATATCTCAGAAATATCTATTGTAGTACATGAGTGTATAAAAGATAATGTACAATATTGAAAAAGGCACTGCTAATGTCTCAAGTTTTTTGGGACTGGTCATTAAGTCTTAGTCTCTGATATGACTTATTAATGAAAAAGAAAGGTAATTTTTTAGAATGCTAAGTAATTAAAAGCAAAATGAGTCATTTTCTGCCAACATAAGAGAGTTTAGTGTGAAAGAGTTAAGTAAATTACAGAGATTTCTCAATAAAAGGGAAGGATTTGATTATTTCTTAGAATAGATTTAAAAAGAGAATAGACTGACCAAAGGTAGAACATTTACAATGTGAGAAAAATTCAGTTGAATATAAGATGAGAATTCCCTTTTTTTCAACTGCCCATGTTGATGTCACATACAGAATACTGTGGTTATAAGCCTTTGGAAATAAGGAAGAATATAAAATTTAGAGTTAAATTGAGGAAATTTTGAGTTTTTTAAAAAAACAAATTTTTGTAATGCAAACTCATCAGTTATATCATGCCCCATATATTGTATTGAGTGTTCCCAGATGCATCCTATCTTTTGTTTTGCAGGTGTTGATAAGTTTATCATGCTTCTACCCCTGTAGACACAACTGTGCTCATAGATCATATTCACTGGATACCAAATTCCAAGGAACTAGGGGATGGGAAGTGGGCACTTCATATATGATTGATTTTTTTTTAATGAAAAATTGGTGTTGTGCTAAAAAATTAGTTTTTTTTTGTCAAAGGCTCACATAAGTCACTGGGTAAACTTAAGCTGTATTTGACCCAGAAGTAAATCAAGAAGTTTATACTGGTAAGTTGCCAAGAGAAGGCATCAGCTAAGAATACAGGTGAGGCACAGCTTTGTAACCCTGGTTGACTGTGACTTGAAGATGAATGAATGATGATAATGAAAAATAGTAAGAAGTATAAGATTTAAGATTCTACTGCATCTTCATTGGAGGTAAAATTTGTCTTGCTGTGGTCATGGGCCCTATTAAGAAAAATCTGATCCCATTTTGAATTGCATTATTCAGGTAAAATTGCCCAAACGTAGACTGATACTGCCAAGTTACTGTTTTGAAAATTTTAATAGTTAACACCATGTTTTTGAAAAGCTAAGAAAACTATTGTCAAAGCACTGAGTAGTTAGCAGTAACTGCTGAACCTAAGCGACTGTCACCAGAATAATACAAAAAGGTGAAAAAATACATGAGTTCTTCTAAATTACTGAAAAAATATAACCTGGGCTATCTGTAAAATCTGCATAAAGTAATTTCCTCAGAAAATAAGGTGTACTACGATAATTTAAAATTGCTGTAGCTAACTGCTTGTCTGGAATACAGAAATTGGTAGTAGCTAACAACCTGCCAGGGTTAAGAAGTTGTACATATGAGTTAAGTGAGAGTACAGGAGAAAAAGGTTGGGAAAGAATGAGTGAGGGGAGAATAAAGGGATGATGAGATAGGAATGATAAAAAATATAGGCAATCTTGCTATGGAGGAAAAACTGGGGAATAGAGGTAAGTTGCTAATAGTGCTTCATACATGGACAGTAAGGCAGGTAATTAATAGGTGTCTAACACTCCAGGTATCATTTGTGCCTTGCTACCACTGATTCTTCTGCCCATTAAACAAAATAGAGAGTGCAATGCTTGGGGATATTTGCAATCCAAATGTTGACATATATGTATATAGTGATGGGTTTATGACGGAACAAATTAGATATTATATTCTGGAGATTGTCTTTAGAGCACATTGTTTACTAGAAAGCTGATGCCTATGCAGGTAACCAGTTGTAATGACAATAAAGAATAAATCGGGATTTTTAGACCCATTGTGGCAGTTAACAGTTTTAGATGTAATGTTGAGAATGTACTAAACTTAGTTCACATAGTTAATCTGGAAGCAGTTTCTGACTTGCATATATCTCTCTGGGTATGAGTTGACCATTTTGTTTGATCAAATGTATTGTTTTTTTACAATCTGAATTTGAAAACAGAATCATATTGCTAACATGAAGTACTTCACATAAACATTCCATCATGCTTTTTTATATTACTGTGAATGAAGTGCTGTGGACATAAGTCCTTTCTTGAATCACTCAATGCTTTTGTGGTGTGAAATACAGTAGAGCCTTAGTTCTCGACGATAATTCGTTCCAGAAGGAGCGTCGAAATTCGATTATTTCGAGAACTGAATCAAGTTTTCCCATAAGAAATAACTGAAAATGGATTAATCCGTTCTTGACCATCAGTATTACCTAACCTTGCCTTTTTATACAAATACATTACATGTAAATTACAACTAAATAAGTTAAAAGTTAAATAAATATCATGTTAAACGTATATTTATAATTTAAATGTGTAATATACAGTATAAAAGAAAAACTAACCCTGTGTCCAACTGATTGTTGACCAAGCTCCATAGGCTACCTAGGTAAATAGTAAGTAGAATGTAGTAGTAGTGGGTAGGCATAAAACGTGTTGCTAACATAATAAAAGCATTGAAAAGCAAGTCTAATTATTACAGTAAATTAATAAACTATTAAAATTAAACCCATCTATATTTATCAAAAACTTGCAAAAAATTTGCCTACAGTAAGTCGGCATTTAAGGATGTAAACAAACCATATCGCAGCCCTGGTGGTTTATATCGGGACTATGGTAGTAAAGAAACCATATCTCGCTATAAGCCTAGAAACATTTACATTCGATATTAATTTATGGTAAATCTTTTACGGAGTCGACTGCAATACTGTAATACAAAATCGCTTGAAAATTATCTTTCAGTAAATGTAATGTTATGATACTAACGATTTTGTTTCATAAAGTGTCCTTATAAAAAAAGGTGCGTCTTTTACGGCAAATTGTCCAATATCAGGGCTGGTTTCAAGCTTATTGGACTTTGACAATTATTATGGTACTGCATGGTACACATAAGTAAAAGAATCTTCTTAATGTCTTTAATTACTATACCATTACGTACCAGCATCTCTTGAGTTTAATATCAAGCTAACCTCTTTTTTTTTTTTTTTTTTTTTTTTTTTTTTTTACGAGGACGCTTTTACGAAGCATACAGATTGCGTTCGTTACCGCGCACGCGTTGCATATGTAAACTGTGTCACTACCAGACCTCATACGTAAACATGACGTCTTTTTACAGTAGACATAAAAGAATCTTCTTAATTTCTATAATTATTCTATACCATAGCGGCTTCTCTGATTAAGCTAAGGCTAACCTCCTCTTTACCAGCAAGCTTAACAAAGATTAAGATTGCGTTCGCTACCGAACGGCACACGTTACGTATGTGACAGTGGTTTCACTACCAAATCTCACACGTAAACAATGACGTATTTTTACAGTAGACATAAAAGAATCTACTTAATTTCTATAATTAATGTATACCGTAGCGGATTCTGAGTTAACCTAAGGCTACCTCTTCTTTACCGGCACGCTTAAAAAGCTTAGATTGCGTTGCTACCGAACCGAACATGTTACGTATGTAACTGGTTTCACTACCAAATCTTACACGTAAACATTAACGTATTACAGTACGACATAAAAGATTCTTCTTAATTTCTTGATTACTACGCACTTAATATGGCATAGTAGCTTCTCTGATATAAACTATGACTAACTTCTTCTTTACCGGAAAGCTTAAAGCTTAAAGATTGCATTCGCTACCGAACCGCACATGTAACCTACGTACGTAACATTGCCTTCACTCCAAACCTAACACTTAAATACGTATTGCATTTGCTACTGAAACGCGCGTCTCAAGTGTGAGCATGGTTTTAGAATATGTCTACGTTGATACCACCGAAAAAGCAAACGAAATGCGCGCAAGGTGTACAAGACACGACACATGTTTGAATGTTTGTAAACATTAGTTGCGACTTTAAACAATGCTGAGTCACTGAGTGGCGTCACCAATGTTACCAACCGTTTTGCTAAATTATGCTAGTCGGTCCAAGCAAGAATTTATGCCAAATATGGTGCAATTTTGTGCCAGAATTATGCTATTAATCTATCATTATCTCATTTCTCTAATACATTTGAGCTAAAACAACGATGTAATGGAAATTTAAACATTTATATATTATGAATGATAAAAAGTGACGAACAGACAATCTTATAACTAATAATTGATGATGTTAGGAAACTCGTAATAAAACACCATTTTTCTTTAATAGATCACATACGCAATCACTAGTACACTATTTGATATGCAATCACTATTATACTATTTGACAAATGTGTGAAGATCACACATACAAATGTGAAGAAAAACAACAAGTTTTACTTATTACTGCATCATTATCATGCCACTCAGAACCATTTTTCTTTAACAGGTCACATAAACAATTAATAAATACTTGAAAATGTGTGAAAATTACTTCAAATATAACATTTTGTTATTTACTGATATTTCCTGAAAAATTAAAACTAAAAAAAAAAAAAGGTAAACAAACAAACCAGTCTCTACTCAAGAAGAAAAACATACGTACTTATTACTTGATCATTATCATGCCACTGAAACACTTTTTCTTTAATAGATCACATACACAATGAATAAATACTTGAAAATTGTGGTAAAATCACTTCAGACATAATTAAAATTTTGATTACTGAAAAAAATAAAACTTAAAAAAGGAAAAAAAGTAATTCTTTACTCATGAAGAAAAGACATTATTAACACTTTACTGATTGTTTGTCATGCCACTGTGGGTATTTATTTATATTCACAAAATTTAACATTCCTTAGTTGGTTTCAAACTTAGCAATTAACTCATTTGTTAGTGCTGCTTTTGAGGCAATTTCACTTGAAGATACATTCAATATAGGTGTGTATGAAATTGAGGAATTTTCTGCATTTTATTTAAAATTTTAGTGAAAAATACATTCTAAAATTGTACTAGAACCCTAAGTGTGAAAGAAATTATGCTAAGCTCCAATTCTTGGGTCAAATTATGCTAAAAAACATGAAATTATGCTACATTTGGTAGCACTGGATGACGCCAAACTAGCGGCAGCTGGCGGAAACAGTTTTGTTACAAACATCATATGGTCGGGGGTCGAAACTGGTTTTTTGGTTGAAAACAGATACAAAGTTTATTGGAAATTTAGTGGCGAAATCCGATTATGTCGAGTTCTAATACGGTCGTGAACCGGGTCTCTACTGTAGTTGCATCTAAATTGTTTATGGATTAGGCACATATTTTGTATATTGTATTTCAGGTTGAATGTGAAGGGTTACCAGATGGTTGTTTTGCACATAAGGGTATGGTACACGCTGCAAAATTTGTACTTCAGAGATTAGAAGAAACTCGAGCTGTGGCAGATGCTCTGTTAGCTCGTAATGGTTATGGTCTTGTTATCACGGGTAAATTTGACTCATTTTTATGGATTTCAAAAACAGTTTTATTTAGAACAGTGCAGAAACTTAGTTTTGTATTCTATCTAAAAGTAAATGATATTCAGCACTTTGTAGATTGTGTGGAAGTATTGAGCTTGAAGTTATCCCATTTTCCAATAGTTTTTATGCTTTAAAGTATGACTTGACTGAAAATTGAGATTCCTAATGCCTTGTCATCATTTGTGACTACAGTAATAAAGGAATGACTGCTCTTATTTTAAGCATATTACAGTGCCTCTGTATTCTTACAAAAAAAGTGTATCATGATATTAATAGATAAGCTTAATAATTATTTATTACCTTAAAGCTTTCTGTCCTCTTAAAAAGAGCTTGCTTGGTTTTGAAAATCTTGTGACAATTTTTAACTTTCTTATATTTAAAGATGTTCATACTTGATTATTGTGCAATTTAATACAGTATTGCAATTAATAATGAAATATACTGGTACAGTAAGTGATACCATATGTAATTTCAATACTGTACATCATCTTTTATTTTGTAGGTCACAGTTTAGGTGCTGGCAGCAGGCTGTAGTCCTGGCTGCCATGATGAGACCACAGTATCCTGGTCTGAAGTGTTTTGCCTTTCACCTCCTGGTGGGTTGTGTTCCAAAGAATTTGCGTTAGCTACTAAGGTAAGAATTCTGTGATAGCTTCAGGCAGTTGGTCTTATTTAAGGAATTGAATGTGTGTACCTCATGACTATTCATTTTTTCTCTTCATATCCTTATCCTTGTTATTGAATGAATACCCACCTTGGAAATGCTATAGTAAACCTCTTAGAATATACATTTCATGAGTTACCACGTGTTACAGAGTACATAGTATGTAATATTAAATTATTGATGATGATTTGTATGTTAGCAGTCTTTACTTCTGAATTTGCAACTGAAAAAGTATGAAAAATAAAGGTTGAGTTTAGTCAGACATTTTGTAAAATATGCAATTTCCATATCCATTGCTGAATTTTTATGTAGTGTTAGTCCTGCTTTTACCGTCAAATTTTATTCTCAAACATAATTAGTAATAATGTAGTCTATTGCAGCTGTAGTTATTTTCTTTAGTATTTAGCAAACAAGAATTTCAAAAGACTATGACTGCATTTTGTGCTAATACACATTAATATCTCTCATCCCTCCCTGTTTTATATACCATAGTTATAGCATGCTTCCTATAATTGAAGATTAAAGAGCTCTTCATTTAACTGGCTTGTGCAGTTTGGATAATATAAATATTTAATTTAATTTTTTCAGAGTTTTGTGATGTCTGTGATTGTTGGGGATGACTTGGTTCCAAGGTTGTCTCTGAATTCTTTGCATGATCTTCGTCATAAGATTATGTGCGTTCTGGATACATGCAAGCAGCCCAAAGTAAGAATATTTCAGACTGTTATGTAGTACAGTACTGTATTTTTACCTCAGTTTTGCTAGCGATATTGAGGTCCATTACATATTTTGCTATACATATTCTTTATTTGCTGAAGAATTGATGAAGTAAAGAAAATTGACAAAAAAGCAAAAAAAATTCTTTGATTAAAATAATTCAGAGAATCAAGATTAGGAAAATATGATTAAGAATTCAGAGAATCAAGATTAGGAAAACATTGTTTGGCAAGGCAAGAATGCAGTATATCTTAAATTTTTCCACAGTATCGAGTCTTGGCTCAAGGTTGCTGGTATATGTTGTTTGGTATATCACTATCATCTTTAAATACTTCCTGCACTGTGGAGAGTCCCTCCCAGGATCGTCCTTTGCTCGATAACTCTTCAGGGTCCTACACTTATGTAAGTTTTGTCAAAAATGTGGTTATCCTATAGCATACGTATATATTTTAAAAGTAGTTCTGTATTTACATAAGAATTATGTTATTACATTGAGAGATGCATTAACTTTTTATTTTTCCATTCTTCCTTTTATAATCTGTGAAGACATGAGCTTAGCACAGTATAACAAATTATTGTAGTTGTAACTTTTCTCCTTTATTTTGTTGATCCAGTCTGCTACAGTTTAGCATGCTTATATAGTCAGTGTTTGTAGTCTGTAAATGTTGCCTAATATTCATTTGATTCATCAAAATTTTATTGCATTACAACATACAGTACTATTTGAACCCTTCATTTTTAATTTTTTATTCCTATTACTTTTACTTTTCTGTTGTTAGATGTAGGTTTGTTATTATTTTTATTGTTTTTCATTGTAGATTTCAACTATAAATATTTTCAGATCGTTTTCTCTCTTAAGCAAGTGTAGTAAGGGAACTTAAATAAATATTTGGCGGGAGTTCTTAATTCTGTTGATATAGGTGACTTCTTTAATGTAGTACTGAGTTTGTAGTTTGACTACTTGACCTAAGTCTGCTCATATGTTTCCTCCAGGCAATTCCTTTCTTGAGAGAAATACTTCTTTGCTATTGGTTGGGTGAGCAGTTGGAATGCTTATTTCTGGAAACAAGTACTAGTGGGGTCACTGATTTTTCATTTAAACTTGCATATTAAGTCTTAGCAATTACTTGAAAAACATTAATGATTATATTGAGGTTATTTACCAGAGTGGATGACTTGCTTCATCTTGACTTGTATGTAATCTATATGTTCTAAGGCGAACATTCTGCGTGTGTTGATTGCAATTCAGTTTATCAAAATTAATCTTGAATGAACTTATACAATAGGCAAATACTACTTCATTATTGAATATTATTTTTGGCCATTGAAGGATACATTAACAAGAACTAAAAACGATGTGTTCTGAAACTTGAATGCATAGCTTCATAAATGTGGACATAGCAAGGACTAAACACTGCCAGTGTTGTAAATGTAAACCCCTTTTACATTATTATTACCATCATAGTGATGGGTGTACGGTGATAATTTTTTATTTTCTTCGTAAGGTTTTGGCATGCTAGGGAAATACAGAAAATTAAAGTATAAAGTGTCAGATTTTTGAAGTTGTTAATGTCGGTGTGCTTGTGAAGTAAGTTATCAAAGACAAAATTAAAAGAATCAAAATCTCCAGGAACAACAGAAAATATATAAAGGAAGTTGTTAATCAGGCTTAAAAATGAAATGCATTGCAAAGTAATTTTCCAGAATACCTGGCTTCCACAATTCTCTTAAGTGTACTAACCTGTTATTGCAAATCCTAACCATCCTCTGCCAAGGACTCATCCTATAGAAGTGGAACTGAATATGATGTATTACCATTTGGGGTTTTTTAAAATTTTAAAAGGACCCCACAAATGTTGAAAACAATATTGATGTCCTGGTTTATTGTTACATCTGGTTTACTGAGAATCAGAAAATCACACTTGAGAATTTATTGGAAAACACCTAGGAAAAGTAACAATAATTTCAAGGAAAGGCTTAACAATTTCAAAAATGCAGCAGTTTAAAAGGCATTTATTAAAAGATAGTCACTTTCAGTGCCTCATGAATTTCAGTGCTTCATATGTAGACCCTAAACTTTATTTTATATGTTTAATGTCCAAGGAAGATGTGGTTCTTGCTTTCTTGGTGAGTATGCCTTACTGTTAGGAAGAGCCCAAAATCTTATTGTGCAGTACAGTACTATATTCCACACAGTAATTTCCAGAACAAATAGGCTATAACCTATTTTTTGCTGTAATCTTGAAGATATCTTAATAATGACGAGAAAGCTAGCACTTTTCCTTTTAGTGATTATTGGCTTCAGATGTTTGGGAATCTCATTAGTAATGTATTTATATTATTTTGTTAGTTACAGTAAAATCGGAGTATGTAGATTATGAACAAAATAGTACCAAAAACAGTGATCAAACTTTAAATTCTTAGTAGGTCTACCAGGTTAGAATAGTTTGTCAGTTTTGTTTGGAGGAGTGCTTTTGGATAACTTCAGCAGACGTAAAGTCTCTCAGGGTGGTCACTGCTTCCCAGAGTGCAGCAGTTAGTTTATGGAGGACTTGAGGGTCAGGATCAGCAGCTTGGAGGATGGAATCCATCTTTCAGAATTTGTTTATATGAAGGCAGACCTTACCTCAAGTGTCTCTGTAGATACATAGGTCATCAATAAATTATTATTCAGAGAATTAACACTAAACTTATTGTTTTTCCCACTAGTTTCTTCATATTCAACTATCCAATTTATGGTGCTCCAAATTACACCACCTGTAAATGACAGTAATCTCCTTTGAACTAGATAGGCTAGTCTAAACCTCAACCACCTGCTAGTCTGAGGTGGTAAATGTATGTTAGAAATAAGTAGCCTAGATAATAGGTTAGGTTAGGCTAGGCTAAGTTAAGAACTCTACTACTCAGACCAAGCTAAGGTAATAAAGGAAGGTTCGAAGTAACGAGGACTGGTTAAGCTGTCAACCAGTTGTTAGGCTAAGCTGATACATGCATGTTGGAACTAGTTAACCCAGATGTTAAGCTAGGTTAAACTAAGAACTCTACCACTCAGACTAAACTAAGATAGTAAATTCAGGTTCGAAAGCTAGCCAGGCTAAGACATCAACCATTTGCTAAACTAATTTGGTACATGTAAGTTCGAACTAGTTAGTCCGGGCGCTAGACACGGCTAAGCTAAACTAAGAACTCTACCACTCAGACTAAACTAAGATAGTAAATTCAGGTTCGAAAGTTAGCCAGGCTAAGACATCAATCATTTGCTAGGCTAAGTTGGTACATGTATGGTCGAACTAGCTGGGTCAGGCTAAGAATTTAACCATTTGTCAGGAGTCTATCTTAATGTTAAGACCTCATGTTTGTTAGTTATGAAAAATACAAATTAATTACAAATTTGTCATTTTAACAATAATAATAAAGGTATCTGATATTATTTTAACAATTCTTATATTTTTCCAGGAATTTGTATTTTTTCTCAGGAAAACCATCAATGTTTTGTGTTGATGAATGCGCATATGAGCATTTTGTTAGATGAGTTTTTTTAAGGAGTTGTATCATTAACTGCACTTGCAGGTACTCCGCTATAGTATATCACAAGTTCTTCCTTTTCATGATTAGTTGAATTGGTACCATAGACAATAGCTTAATACAAAAGCAGATTACATAAACTAAAAAAATTCATGTTCACCCTGAAGTAATATTCTTTTTGATGCATGCATGTGGTGAAGAACCAATCAGCCTCGTCTTCTGACAAACTTTCATATCTAATTACACCATGTGTAACTATGGTATAGGATGTTGGATGCACCTGATCCATTTCCCACCAACAAAGACAAAGATCTAAAAGAGATTTGAGAAGTAGTATATTAGTTCAGTGATGGCCCACCTCCTTGTCTAGCATTACAGGTCAACATTTTTACCGTTATGCTTATTTTTTTAATTGTCCGTAGTGTGATTTTTTCATTCCTGATGGTGCCTGAACTCTTTATGGTTTCTATATTTTCCATCTTTGATTTTTTTTTTGCTCAGCCAACTTTTCTTTAACATAGTCCTTTTCCAGGTCCGTAAGGGCAGTGGGCATCCTCCTTTAATGGCCAAGGTAGTACTTATTGGCAACTCATTTCACACAAAAAAAATTGCAAATTTGCTTTGTCTCGGAGCTGGCGTGCTTTTATGTGTATAAAAAAGTATTCAATCTTTTTTTCTTATGTTATATTTGGAACCTTCCCCACTGTCCAAAAATGCTTAACTGAATTGCACCTCAAGTAACATCATCAATTGGTTGATTTTTAGTTTGCAAGAAATAGAACCACTTTATGGAGTAACTGTCTGTTGTTAAACATTTTTCTATCCTGGCTTTTATATAAAATTGCTTTTACTTTTGTTGTTTATCAGTTGAACACTTCTATTATCATTGATAAAATTTTAACATTGTTTGGTATAAGAATATACTGATTTATTCCTTTTGACATATCCTCACCTGAAGCTGTCAAACACTACTTTAAAAAGTCATATCTTTGCTTTTGCTTGATAAGTTGTAATGTTTGATTATTAGTATAATTGCTTGCTTTCGAAACTTTGACAAATTTGTTAATGAAGTCGCTTTAGATTAAAGCAAAGGTAGTCACCTCTCTTTTAGGTGCATAATTAACAGTTGTTAGAGATTTCTTGTTTCATTAACAACCATCCTGCCTTTCAGTGTGATTTGGCACAGTTAGATATTTTTGATACAAGTGAAATTGTGACATTCATGGATCACTGGATTCTTCCTATTATGACTTTTATGGTTGTGCAGTATATTCAAATTAGTCTTTTAATGGTTGTTAGTCAGGGTTCATTTTTGTGATGTGGTGGTAAATTTTTTTGTATAATATTGACAGTAATTAGTTTGTTGAAGATTTAGTTTCCAATGGCAAACTTAATGTTCATTAGTCAGGTATCAGTTTCGTGATGTGGTTGTAAATCTCTTGAATAACATTGACACTAAATAGTAGTTTCTTGAAATGGTTTTCTTAATATTTTATATTGGCATATTTTTTCTATCTACAGTGGACCCCCTGTATTCGTGGGGGGATGCGTTCCAGACCCCCCACAAATAGCTATAATCCACGAATACTTGGAACCCCTATGAAAATGCTGAGAACTGCCTATTTTGTGAGTTCACACTCAAGAAAAACCCACCAAAATACCTGTTTTTCTTATAGTTTTATCACAAAAAGTGTATTCAATTTAAAATTGATATGAAAATACAGTAATTTGTGGATATTTCTCATAGAAAAATACCTTGAATGTGCGAATTTCCTGCGAATAATGGGTAGATATGGTCCATAGAGAAATCCATGAATATGCAAGCCTGCGAATCTTGAGGACACGGGTAAGGGGGGGTCCACTGTATTATCTTGAGTTAAGTGTGTATGTGTGTGTGTGTGGAGAAGGCACACAATATTCATTGAGCACATGTAATAAAATTATGGATTTATGCTAGCTGTGGTATAAATCCTCATTTGCATTGCATCAGGATCTGGCTTTTGCAGCTGTTCAATATGAAAAATGAATTTTTGAGATAAATTTTCCTTTGTAATAGTGACATTTCATATAAGTTTTAGTGTTGTTACTGTATGTTACAGTTGTAGACATAATTGGTGATATATATTCCTAACAGACACATACATACTATATAGTTCTGAGCTACATTCCAATGACTGCATGGTTATATTTCCAAACAATTGCTTTTTTTTTCCAGGTAATCATTCTGTGTAATGCATGCCACTGAGTGTGATTATTTTATAGCTGCTTGGTGTTTCGTGGGTGGTTGAAAGGGTTTCAAAAACTTGAACTTCCTGCTTTTTTGTATTATGTTTTATGTCAAGTTAAAGTTTTAAGGGGACCACCTCCTCCAACCCCGATATGGGGATGGAGAATTTTTTTTCCTGCTATCCACTCCATTTTTTTACAGCGTATATAAACTATATGAAAAGGTTCCCCAGTAGGTTTCAGCCTGATCTGATTATTTGTTTTTTTTTTAAATTAATATTTTTCTCCTTTCAGAACCAAATATTTTTGGCCTTTTTTAAAATCCTAAGGCTCTCTTAATTTTTAACCAATCTTCAAAATAAACACATCAATTTAAAGCTGAAAGTATACTCTTTAGAAAACATTATACAGAATTGTAAAAAAATACCTTTTTCTTTTTGCATTGTGACCTAATACTTACACCAAATTTTGAAAAAAAAACAAAAAATTTTTGACAAAGTTGAACAAAAACATAAAGCTCAAACTGAATATTCAAAAAATTTCCCAAAAATTGTATATAATGATAATTATGCAGAATTTATTCTACAAATCATTTGAGCCCAAATTTTTGAAATTGGTTAAAAATTGGCAAAGTTATAAGGGTTTAAATGGATCTTTTTAGCCGAAAAAAACACAGTTTCGAGAAAAACGCATTTGAAAGTTTACCATGTACTATATTTATTCACCTAAACCCCAATAAAACTGGCTCCATTCTTTGGACCTTTGTTTCTTCATGTACCATTTTCATTGTCTCTGACAGTAATTTACGTTGTCTCTGATGCTTCTACAAGGCATGGTTTACAGTTTATAATAAACAATACCACAAAGAATTACGTAAAATTACAAAAAAATCAAGAGCACTAAGTTATGTATGATTCGCCTTTCAATTCTTGTGGGCAACTGAATCTGTCTGCGGGATTCTCAGCTCTTCAAGCATTGCCTATCCATCGGGAAATGGGGGCTATTTTTCATACGGGAAACCAACTGTCATATCGCACTGTAGAAAATCGCCAATATAATGAATAGCTACTGTAAGAAAAGTTTAGATTGAATAAATGAGTATGATATTGACTTTTTTACATAAATGAACATTTTGGCTCATATATACCTGTAGAAAATCGCAATTTTAGGCCTTTTGGAATACGAATTCAGCTATAATCTTTTGTCTGGCAAGCCAGTACCCCTTAGCAAACACAAATAGCCCAAAAAAGAAAAAGTGGTTTTCTGACCCCAAACCCTCCTATCTGGCCCCCCCGACCGGGAGGTGGTCCCCTTAAGAGCTTAGTGCTGTAGTTTGAGGGAAAGGACTGACATGAAAAATTGATCCTTGAATGAAAGATGCCAACTAGAGCAGCTTGATAGGGAGAGAAGAGAATTTTCCCCTCTTTAATTCCATGTACTATATGCTTATCACTGTGCTGTTATGCTTTTTGTCATCACAGGTTTATATTTGTTTTAGATTTCACCTTGTTAGCACAACTCTTTCTACACAGTTGAAAGGATTTATCTCAAACTTGGTGCAAAGATATACCATCATGTACAAATATGGATGGAGGGAGATCATCTGTTTGCTTGTCCATCAGTTTTCAGTCACATTTATCTCATCTTAGGAACTTCCTTTATCTGTCAGAGTGTTTTGTTCACCTAATTTATCATTGCACTCTTTAGCTGAAGAGGTTTTAGTCAAAATTGTTGCAAATTTGGATCATCATGCCAAGATGTGTGCATGAAAGAAGATAGTCGATCTGTCGCTTACCTTGTTGTGATACATGATTGAAGGAATTTGTTAATTTGGCTCAAGGGTAGACTCATTTAAAGATGTACTTGAAAGAGACTGTGGTTTATTATTTAATGTACTTTTTTTTTCTCTTACCAATAAAGTTGGGGAACTACAGCTTTGCTAATGTTTTTTTCAGTTTGTCTGGCACACTTTGTTGTCATAATTTTCCAAAGCAATTGATGGTATTACAGTTGAACTTAGTACAAAGGTGGACCATTATTTATAGTTTTGTATGAAATGTTATCCATATGTTTATTCTAAAGAGTGCACTTACACTTGTTTTTATATAAGGACTTTACTTGATAAAATGTTAGGTCCAAATTCTGTAGATTTTGTACACATCTATTAAACGACAGGAGGTAAAGACGTAATTGGCTTGCTTACTCCTTAAATGAAGTCATTTCATGTAACATGATTACTTACTTTCATACTAAAAGTAGTTGTCATCGGAGGCATTTGTATTTCACATACAAATTGTTAGGTTCTTTACAAGAACTATAATACTGTTGTCTTGTCTTCTACATACCATTAATTGGATTGGTCTTTGAGAGAAATTGGTTGGGTGTCAGGAAGGGACATGTATTGTATTTACAATACTCTTGAATAATTTCTGGTGTAGTTAGTAGTTAAGTATGGAGATGAAGATAAATTAGCCCATCATTACCCTCATTGTGTTCCTGTTGTAGTTTTTACTATTTGATCACTGCAGCCATCAGATTTCCAGATATAGCTGTCACTTTATTTATAAGTAATCTACATTTTTGGGTTTAAACAACATATCACTTAGTTCATTACCTTTCAGCCATCATTATACTAAAGGCAGAAGACCCAGTGAAATCTTAAGGTATATCATGAGGATCTTTATTGCCGACTATATTAATGCCATAAGTTTGGAAGTGATTTATCACTCACAAACACTGGCAAAATGTTTTGCAATAAGTTGCTGTGGTTTAAAGACAGACTTTTCTAAAAGCAGAAATTAGTCAGTTGGTTTGCATTCTTTTTCCATGTTTGTGTTAGGTTTTACCATGTGGTGTTCTTAATTGGGGAAATAGTCAGAAAAATAAAATAATTTACATTTACTTTTACCAGAGAGGCCTACGTGTAGAGTAATAAATATTAGTTAGCATTCGAAGTTTGGATAAAAAGAATGAATTAACCATAGAAGACATTTCTATAATTTTTAGACATGATGCTGTGTAAGTATCAGAAAAGCTTATAAAGAAAATTTTGAGGAAAATTTATTTTATTGTATCTATTTTGACCTTGCCCCATGAAAAAAAGCACCAATGAAATGAGTCTGGTTAGCTTTCTTGGTTCATCTGAAATTAGAATTACAATGAATATGGCTGTATGTAACATGAGGTATCAATACTTTCTCGTCATCTTGCATTGGAAGGATAAGAAATCTTGTTTGTAGGTATGTGACGAGTAAAGTCGCATTTTTTAAATGTATCTAATAGGCATTATGTACTGTCCGTGTTGCACCATGGGCAGTACGCAGAACCATTACTTTCTGCCTATACTTTTTATCACTGACTTCCTTTTACTTTATTTTCACCTTCGTTATCTGAAAAAAACTTCCAGTCAGGAATTAGAAGTCTCTGTATAAGTTAAAGTATTTTTGCAACATAATCAGTAACAGAATAATGATATTCAGATTCACATTTGTAAATGATCAATTATTTCACAAAACAGTGAATGCCAGTGGTCAAGGAGAGAAGACCATGAAAAATGATTTCATTACACTTTGAGTTCAGCTCTAGTAATTCATCCCTTCAAGTTATGATAGCTTTTACTGAATGTAATGATTTTTTTTTGTAACCAGTGATCATTTCGTGATACCTAGGCATGTTATCCACCTCACCTACTCCAAGGTGGTAGTACTAAACACTGTATGGCAATTGTAAAGCAGAGATATTGTTTATTAATATATATATCAACCACACAATATAGGAATGGTTGTATACGATACTTTGATTCACGAGAAGCTAGTATGTATTAAACACTGCGTCCCAAGGAGCTTCCGACATGGTTAGCACCACCATCTCGGAATAGGCAATGCGTAGATAAACAGCCAAAGTAGCAATGATAATTTTATCCTTAACTTTATGTCGGCACCAGTTTGAGTGCAGTGATTTCATCATCTTATTTGTTTTTGTGTTGTATTTCATACTAATGTAATCTGCATACTATTTTATATTTTGTTTACCTATCAAGCATAACCATTATTCTGAATAAAGTAATTCATCAAAAAGAGTTTTTTTTATTAAAGGGTCTTGTACTGTTTTATGATAAAAGAAACTACTATGTTAACTCTTTTTCTTTTTGCAAAATATCAGGGAAAATGTTTACAGTATGAGTGAATGGATTTGACTTTTTGTTTATATAACATTTTTTAAGTTTTTTTTAAATAGTTCTATTTACCTATTTGTTTTTTGTTTACTAAGATCAACCCTGTATTTGGATTTCATGAAGAGCAGGTGAATATATAGTGTACAGTATATGTTTACAGTAGTTAAAAAAGGCTTCTGGTTTCTTATGTTAGGTTATTGCAAGTCAAGTTCTGTATTATAACAATCAATTTTACTGCATCAGTGCTAAGTAAAAATTACTAAAGTTTAACACTTTGCAAATGTTGGAACAGATTCACTGGAAATATTGTTTAATATTGTTTTGTATAGGATGGGTATCATATTTACAGCAGAGGTTTATATATATATATATATATATATATATATATATATATATATATATATATATATATAATATATGTATGTATGTATGTATGTATATTGTATGTATGTATGTATGTATGTATGTATGTATGTATGTATGTATGTATGTATGTATGTATGTAGTATGTATGTATGTATGTATGTATGTATATGTATGTATGTATGTATGTATGTATGTATGTATGTATGTAGTATGTATGTATGTATGTATGTATGTATGTATGTATGTATGTATGTATGTTAGTAGCAGTACAGAATAAAATGTTAAGAGTATTAAATTGACTATATTTTACTTTACACTCTTGCATTAATGCAAAGCAAAATTTTTCTTGTTTGTTTGTACCTGATGATTCATGAGATTCTTTTTATGCAGAATGTATGAAGTATGGCATATGGATTTATAGTTATATATTTTCACAGAAGTGGCATATAATAGAACCTGTGCAATTTAGAAGTAATGCTTGATCACATAAATTATGTAGTCAGGGTACACAGTGAATATAACTGGCGTTAAGTAATATTGCTATTCCATTGCACAGATAGGCCACCAAAATGTGCATGGACCGTACAGTTTTGCTTCTATGCTTTATATTGTTTAAAGCTAGATTTTTTCAAATACGAACAATTGTTATCACTGAGCAGTTGTATTGGGATTTCACAGAAAGCATCGTTAACCATTTTTGATTTGGTGATAGGTAGTAGTGAGATATACCCTCCATCATTCTCTTCCGAAGTTTTCCACCAGATTTCCCTGAACAGGGTTAGGCTTGAATGAGGTATTTTCAGTAACTTTTACTTAGTGGAATTTTTCTTTGAATTCCAATCTGGTTGGTCTGTATTGATGCCCTCTTTTTCCTGAGTCTCTTGGCCTTGGTACTTGGAGTAGTCTTGCTAATTCCCTATCTTCTGCTTTTCTGGCCTGTCTGTATCACATGTTCATACTTCTCTTTAAAATGTTAGTCTTTGGCAGCTGATGGAAACTTATATCTCTCTCTGCATCTTATGTGTAGTATGAGCTTCATGCCACATTCTAACCATGAACCTTAGTTCTGCTGTTGTACGTTTTCAAAATATTCTCTGCATTCTTTGTCACTGCCCGTATAGAGTTATGATTTCAAATATTTTATCTTTAATTTTTTTTTTTCTCTTCACCCATTTACTGTTTTCAGGTGTTCCCATTACTTCATTCAATGTAATATTTTCTGTAGCACTTGGGACATTATTCTTTGGTTTTTGTTTTTCAAGTTCTTACCATAATAGGATTTTTGGGTTTTTATTTATTACATACTTTTCAGCACGTTGTTGTTTTCTCAGTTTTACAGCCTTTGTGATTTAGCAGTGTTTTCCTATTTTTCCTAGCACTGCTTTCACGAGGGATACTGCTTACAGTGTGCCTTAAATGGTACATTGTAGACAGTACTAAAAAATAGCTTAATTAAGTCAGTAATCTTTTCAGTCCAGATGTATTGCTTCTTTCCAATTTACGGTACTTTTATCTATTTATTTTATCTCTTCTTTTCCTAACCGTTCAGTATTTTGAACTACGTATATCCTACCCAGTTTAAGAAAGTGTGGAATATAGTAGTGTATTTTGGAAGGGTTAAGTGTAGAACTGAAGCACTAAAATAGCGCCTCGGTGGCGTGGTTGGTTTGGTGTTTGCTTCTCACCTCGGTGGCCGCGGGCTCGATTCTCGGCAATTCCATTGAGGAGTGAGAGATGTGAATTTCTGGTGATAGAAGTTCATTCTCGACGTGGTTCGGAAATCACGTAAAGCCGTTGGTCCCGTTGCTGAATAACCACTGGTTCCATGCGACGTAAAAACGCCATACAAAAAAAAAAAAAAAAAAATAAAACAGTTGAAAATAAATTGAAAAGCATCTGTGGAAACTAGACTGGCATAAATTTAATATGGTTAACTTTTCTTGAATAGTATACTTGACGGTACGTATGTATTTGGGATTAGCTAATGTTTCTTCACTTTCAGTGATATCGAAAATACTATTTTAGACTTCTGTAGGTACATTACCACATTAATTACTAAGCCCCTTATAATCCTGGAGTCTGAAATAGCTAATGTAGTGGGGGAACCAATACGCATTTTAATGTGTGACAGTGTTGGCAGTTGTATATGATACAGGCACTCCCCGGTTATCAGCGGTCTCGTTTAATGGCGATCCAGTTTTATGGCGCTTGTCGCCATTAACCGGTTATCGGAACCATAAGTGCCATAAATTGCCAAGTTTCGGTTAATGTCGGTTTTTGCTTATCTGCACCCCGCAGAGAATGGAACCCCTGCTGATAACCATGGACTGCCTGTACCTGATTTAGCTGAGAAAACACTGGAAGGTAGATTTATCCAGTTTTCTTGAAAGTTTTGAGGTCAGTAATTTCTTAATTCATAATACTTTCAGTATTTTAAATAGTTATGTACTAAATTTCCTTTTACTACCTTCTACATGTTACATGAGTAGTAAGTGGATTCGTGCTCCAAGTCAGAAAATGTTGTCAAGTAAAAGTGAATGTCTTGACACTAATAGCCCTTGACTCATACCCTCAAAATGTTGTCCAAGATCCTACAGAAATATAAAGATACTTTGGGGGTATTCTGGAACTCTTCTCTCATCTGAATTGTGATTCAGGCATATATAATGATTGATGAGGTTGTTATGAAACATAATGATTGGATTTTTATAACACGAAATTTGTATTTCATACTAAACCATCAATCCTATAGCAACTTTCATCCTCCAAGCTCAGCTGATCTGGTAGCCATATTTCCATATTACGTACTGTACCCAAAATGTAAATATGGTGATGAAATCAGGAAATTCCAGATTCTAAAACCATGCACTGGGGCACTTACACCCATGTAGCACTTAAGATAGTGAAAGGGGGGGGGGGGGGGTGGGAGTGATTTGGGCAGCGAGATAGAGCCAAAAATTAAAAATTGAAGATAAAAGTACAATAATCTAAAGGTAGAACTGGGAGAAAATCCCATAGTTACACTAAAAAATAAGAGTAGAAAATATAACGTAAAAGTAGAAAATAAAAAAAGTTTTGTTTGAGATGTTGATTTTAAGAGAAAAAACTATTGTACACTTTAGATAATATTTTTAGGGGACTCACCAGAGGAAAAGACAAGACTGCTTTTGTGTGTTGATGACAACAGTATTGTCAACTACTATTGGGAAGCTTGAATTTAAATATGTCAGATTTTAAAAGTAATTTGTTTTTTTTCCCAGGCATGTAATCATAGCCGTTTCATATCTGGAATATTACCCTGGCTGTGTACTGAATAAAAAAAATGTGGTACCCAGGTGGAGATGGGCCGAGAGAGGATACCCACCTCTCATGATAAAACAATACCATTGTTTCTCATGCCCATACTCGGTATAAAACCAATGAAGGGGAAACTGAAGCAAGTTTGAACAAAATGGGTTACCTCCAGTATGGCAGGCTGAGGTTTCTATACCTAGGTAAAAAACACTTTACATGAAATTTTTGGCATTTGTTCCTATGGGAATACAAACACTTCACCTTTCATATGGTATTCATGGAGACTCGCTGCTAAAGAGAGAGGAGAGGTGGTATTAGGGTAAAGCACAGATAGAATTGGTGTGTTTCCATCCAAGTAATGGCACTGATGCTGCTCCTAAAGGAAGTGTGATGCTTCTTTCAATTCTAAGCTTTGCATGTTAAGGATCAGAATCAACACTGGATTAATCCGAGGAAACTTTGTTCCCCCACCTCTTGGGAGGCAGGAAACTGTTGGTTAGCAGCCTCTCCTGTAGATAATGTAATAAATGGGTTGGATAAAGGCTCTACCTTGCCTTCGTACCCTTATTATAGAAGAAGAGGTGAGAGATCTCATCTTAGACTTTAAAACAGGGCTCATTGGGCAATTTACCTGTACTCTTTCATGTCCAGCTTGCACTCTGGCACAGATCTTTGCAGGTTGGGAGAATGAACAGTTGTGCAACTTCAAGTAAGAGCAATCTTATTTGTGAGCATAAAATTAATCATGTACTATAGTATCTTTAAGTCACATTCAATTTTTTTACTTATCCTATACGATCATATTTTTTTTGTATGAAAAGCAAGATATATATTAGGGATTTGGCTTTGCTGCCATACAGTATTGCTGTTTTGTCAGTTTTTTTATCATGTACTACTAACTCTCTTGTCATTGCTTGCACTATTTCTAAAGAGAAATGACAGAGTTTGACATAAGGTCCCTTTGGCCAAAGTGTGTGTGTGATTTTGCTCTTTGTTAATTTCTTTGTGATCTGTAACTGCTTAATAATGTTTGACTTTGCATGTCTAGAATTGTCAGTCCTTGGGTCTCATCTTATCCACTGTGCTATTTATGCTAATGTTATGGTTTAGCCCTCCATCTATGCTTCCCTTCACCTGTTAGTCATTATCTGTCACTTGAAATATTTACTTTACTGTAATTACCATTTTGTTATCTTTCAGATGATCTTGGAAAAACTATTTTAAATGTTCACTGCCTTATAGACTTATATTATGTGTCTACTTTACCAACGCAGAATTTTTTAAACATTTCCTGTATACTTGACAATGCAGATTTCATAAAAATTTAATGTCTACTGTACAATGCATAAATTGAAAATGCTTTGGTCAATGAAAACCTATCAATATTTTTTAAGCTCTGATAAAATAACACGAGGCTTGTTAGGATATATGTAACCAATTTTGACGCTTCAAATAACGAAAATATGGTTCTAGGTACAGTTTGAGTGCACAAACAAATCCTGGTACATTGTCAATTTTGGTGGCTTAGTTTTATTGCTTCCTGGTAGATTATTGGACATATGAATTTTAAAGTTTATAAATCTTATGGTTATATAAGTTTGGAATATTTTTTTTGGTAAGTATGTAGGTGAATCTGTTTCCAGTAGCTTTAAATTTGATAGCATTGCCATAGCTTAGTAGTGCATGTATCCATTGCTTAGCTTTATTAGTGGGCACTGTATTGATGTAAGTATGCAGTCAACACATTTTGTTTTTCTTTATGGGACTTACCCTTCCAAGATTCATCTTGATAACTGTGACGGTCATATCTGTTGTATTATGTAAGAATTCAAATGTAATCAGGTCCACAGTAAGCAATATAATTAAGATTCGAAAGACTGTATCTTGGCTGGAATTTTTAAATCTGAAAAATAAATATGTGCCAGTGGTGAACCACTAATTTCATTAATTCACTGACTCACCTGACCTGGTTTACATATGGGAATTGTAGTTTAAATATAGGTAAGTGACTTCATCATTAGGACAAATATGCCATTTGCGCAGTCATCTTCATAACCATTGTGTACATGTCTGTTATTTTTTCATGAGAGCTAAGAGCTTTTGGTTAGTAGTGTATCATAATAGTTCCTTGGATCATACATACATATGAGTGGGCTTAGATTTTGTGACAGGATTTATACATACACCCAAAAATATCTTGCACAAATTAGAACATCCTAAACAATAAGGTCCTATTATTTATTTTATATTAACTCAAAATTTAGCAGTGCCTCTGTTCTCACAAGAATTATTGCCCATATTATAGTACAAGAATTATTACCAATATTTTAGTATATAAAAAGTATCTTATCACAAAAAATTTATAATTTCCTGCAGCTTTTATGGGCGGACTGTCCTGAAGAACACTAGTACAGCATGTAAATATCTAGAATTATTCAAACAAGTTGAGCAAATAATAAACACAAGTCTATCAACTACATATAGTTTTAAGCATAGCCGTTCCCATCCTGTAGATGATATAGATGATGCATTAACTTCAATTGTAAAACTCTTTGCCGTTAATGAATTTCAAACTTAATCAAGTTTATACATGCTAACAGGAAGTTTTAAAAGATGATCATAGGATTTTGGGAGGCCCATTGAAAACATGAGGGCACAGGGAAAGTAATCTAGGTAACGAGGTCCTGTTTAAAGACAAAAACTGGATTGTTGAGCCAATTATTCTCTACAAAAGTAAAGCTGGTGAATGGAAAGGAAAGAAAATGTGTTGGTTGAATAAAATATTAATGAAATATAAAGTGACTAGTATATGGCTAAAGATTCAACATAGTGATATGGTGGACTATGGTTACTGTTCTTCGTCAACCCAGTTTTGGCTGTCATCAGCTGGTGTTCAACATATTTCAATTTTATATGTAAGGTATCATAACTTTTTACATGAACATTAACCTCTTGTTACCCTAGATAAAAATGATTTTAATGATATGGACAATGTAGAATAGGGGAAGAAAACTTATTTTAATTCCATAAGAACTTATTGTAATTCCATAAGCTCCTGTGGAAGGAGGATAAAGAGACCTAGAAATGTTGGGTTGACAGCTGGGAAGTTAGTGGTAGAACAAAAGAACTTGAATATTCAGGAAGAGCTAGTGGTTGTGTAATGTACAAGGTGAAGGGCAAATTGTCTGCAATAGGCTTCTATGCAAGTATGAAGCCTTTGGATGATTAGTTATTAGAGGCAATAGATGCTAGATACTGTATGGGTTAGATGATGGCCTAGATTATTATTTTTTTATGAAACTAACCCTAAATTTATACTTGCTTTACTGTTTAATATATTACTATGGTGGTAGTACAGTTTTGTTATTGATGAAGGAAAGGTTTTATTGCCTACATTATTCGAAAAATTTTCATCATGCATAGAAAACTTTTCTTTTCAAAGTTTGTGTTTAATTTTGAAGGCAGTTCTTTAGCAAGGAGTAAAAAGTTAAAATTATCAGGAAACACCGGTTTCTGGAAGGAAAATTGTGTTTGGAAAGCCAAATGAGTCTTATACATTTACGCAGATTTTTTGACTGGCTCACTTAACAGTTGTGGTGGTTGCATTTACATTTACCAGATGTTTAACAGTGGTCTTACTTACCATTAGTGGTTATAGATGAAACTTATTTGATATAAAACAATCTTTCAAAATATTTTTTAAAATTTTAGGAGTTATAGCTGTACATCCTGGTGGTTTTTTCTGCCTTAAAAAAAGCTAGAGCAAGTGTGAGTTTAATTTTGCCTTTGAAACTTGCAGGAGTCTTTAGATGACGTCCGGTTGTGTTTTCTAATGAAGACCGACGGTCCCAAGTTCCCAGGCATACTGAAGTGCCAATGTTCCTGCAGGAGAGTTTATATTGCATACCTAGTGTTTCAGAGGAAGAGGGGTAAGTATTGCAGTTTATGATTTTACGTAATGGAAGTGTTCTAGTTTTTGAAACCTTAAAAAATATAGTAGCTTAAAACATTAGTTTTTATACATTCAACTTACCTGTCAGAATATATACATAGCTATTACTCCGTCGTCCGACAGAAATTCGAATTTCGCGGCACACGCGGCAAGTAGGTCAGGTGATCTACCCCCCCGCCGCTGCTGGGTGGCGGGAATAGGAACCAATACCCGTTTTCTAATTCATATTTTTTCTGTCGCTTGGAATGTAAACAACGTTTGCAGTTCCTCCTGATGGATTTTCGTGTTTCATCGCCATCGATCGTCTGGGCTAACTTTTTGTTACAGGGAAGTAATGGAATCTTTGGTTCGGCATACGCTTTTGTAACTTTTAGAATTTTTTGATAAAATTAATTTCGAAAATTTAGAAGATTAGTGACGTGTAAACTACCGAAGTTTTCGGTAGACACTCGTCCACTTTCACGAAAGTGAATTACGTATACTTTCATGAAAGGGTAATTACTTATATTTATTCATTAATACAAATAAGTGTTAGAGTTTGATTGAGGAAATGTATAATCTTTCTTCTAGTTGGGAAGTCAGAAAAGTAACTATCCTTTAGAACCTTTATTAGCTCTTGTGTTAACGAGCAATTATAGTAGTAACAGTACTAGTAGTTGTTGCATCCTCATCACCTTCTTACTCCGCAGAATACTACTATCATATTTGCAAATTGTAGACTTTGGATATAGTTCGAATGCGAAACTCTAGAACGTAAGAAGTGAATATAGTGTTCCCCCATTACAATGGAGGGTGCGTCTGATCGGCTCGTCTCGCTCTCAGGTCTAGACCTCTTCCAAGCTCACAAGCCCAGAGGAGGAAGGAATGTCGAAAACCGTAAGGAGGTTTCAGAGAATCCCCACCGGTCAGGGCGTCCCCTCGGCGGCAGGTTCTGTAGAGCGTCCCAGACTGCCAGGGATAGCCATTGGAAAGGCATCCTAAAACAGTGTTTCTCCCTTTTTTATGCGTACGGTTCCTCGATGGATAGAAGAACTTCAAATGAATGAAATTGGCGAAGATCCTCGTATAATGCCTTCTGGTAGAAATTATTCAAATTAGAATGACATTAATCGATCCCCCACCTTTCGGAATCAGGGGCGACGATTTAGCGCCTTTTCTAATATTAGAGATCATTCGATAACATTTGTGATAAAGTCATTGTTCGAACATTTTTTTTTTTCTTTTTTTTTCGGCAACTAGACGAGAGCGCTATCCAATGGGGGTATGAAATTGTTATTTCAACATAAGATTCCCCATCGGTGCATTTTTAGATATAAATCTATTATGATGAGAACGATTTAGATTGTTTGTCAATCGAATGAATTATATGGATCTCGTTGAGTGATAAAGCATATATGTATGACTTTTAAGCTTCTAGCTCCTACCATGCTTAGGACAAATCGCCTTAGGGACTACGGTATGGCAAGGCATAGAACACATACCGAAATTTATGCTATAATGGTCAAGTGAAATCCTTACAAAATTTCCTAAAATTAATACGGTTTACCTTAATGTAACAGTATTATAGAGGATTCTATTAAGCTAGAGTATGAGTTATATGATGCTATCGTGTCTTCGAGAAGTGATCGGAGAAGCATATCTTTATGGTGGATTGAGAGTAGGATAGAACATTTTCATCGTGTTAGAAGAGGTTTCCATGAATTACCAGTACCCTTCTAGGACTTTCCTAGGAAGGAATAGGTTTAAAAGATTGTTTAGACGACACCTATTTAGTTTCTAGACTTGTCGAAGTCTCGTTAGCTTAATTATGCTTATATAAAAACTTCCTGAAGTTCGATAATAATTATAAGATTCCTTTATTTAATGGAGTAACTGGCAACTATGGAAAGGGAAGGCCAGACTGCTTTCGCTTTGAAGACCAACCAACGCAGTCGCGGCAGTACCATCTTGTTCTCAGTCGTGAGAGGTCGTTTACAGCTCTCTCTCCTGCGGAATGGGATAACTAAACCGTATCTCTTCCCTACAATCGTGGTCTTAGCCTCGGATTGAGGGAATACTGAAGCTATCATAAATAATATAGTGTCTGCCTTTTGTTAGGAATCTTTCAATAAGAAGGATATTACAACCTTTCAATGCTGTTTACCGTAGGTAAACATGATTAAAGGATTCTAATGCAGCAGAACATGATATTTAATTTATGCACTCATACTTACGAAAGCATGGCTTATTAGAATACATACTTAGTGAGAAGAGAGAGGTAATAGAGATTCACTTCAAGACTACGGTATGGTTAAGGTCTTTCGAAAAAGGACACAATCGTATTTAGAATCGGATATTGCGCAGAAGTTTGTATGGAGTCGGATGGGAAACCATTCTTTTGTTTTAGTGGGAAATGGTTTCCCTGAATGGATTATACTACGTATATAAAAGTTTTTCATAATAAGACGGAATTAAACATATGAAAGGATGTCGGGTACCATAAAGACACAGATGTTCTGGCACATAACATAAAGATAATTAGTAGGAGGCGCCAGCCTGGAGCAGATGCGCCACCCTGGCGCGGGTTGCGCCGGCCTGGCGCAAGTTGCGCCACCCTGGCGCAAATTGCGCCAGCTTGGTGCAATAAGCCTAGAGCACCATCCAAAATATTTCTCGTTTGAGCGAGTTATTAAATAAAAAGCAATGCAAGAATTTGCGAGTCCGTGAGAACCTCGACTCGACGATATAACTGTTTAAAGTATGTCTAACATTTATTGCAAAGAGTTGTGAGAACCTGCGAGAAGTCTTCTTCATAGATCTCTTAGCAGAAGAAGACGAACAGTCTTTCCTGTAGACTGCTTCCTTTTCCTCAAACCATGCCATAAGGAATCATAAGCGCCAGCCAGACGCCTGGCTCTAACTAGAAAAATAATTAGTTAATAGATATAACCTTAGAGCAAATTATGCTTTCCTACATAGAGCTGGGAAGTTACTCAGTCCCTCGCACTGGAGTGGTCCTTCTCGTTCAGGAAAAATAGGGGGGGGGATACGGAAGAATTAACCGAGGAAAGAATAATTCCCCTTCCGATATACTCGTATTAGAGGAAAATTGAGAAGAAACATCCAACTATGGAAGTACTGTAGAATTATAGGATTCTTACAGCACCTCTTCTTATTTTGATATCGAGATTTCCTGACCAAGGTTGCGAGTAATAGGCATAAAAGGCTCCAGCCAGGCTTTAACCAGGCGATAGGAGGCGCCAGCCAGGCGCGAGGCGGTCAGCCAGGCTTTAACCAGGCGATAGGCGCCAACCAGGCGCGAGCGCCAGCCAGGCTTTAACCAGGCGATAGGCGCCAAACCAGGCGCGAGCGCCAGCCAGGCGCGAGCGCCAGCCAGGCGCGAGGCATCAGCCAGGCGCAAAGACATCAGGATCTCCAATTTCTCAGTATTTGGAGATAGACTTTCCAAGAGTTTCCTCTTTGAGAAACTGACACAAGATCAGTTTTTTTCTGACAGGGACACAAGTTGTCGCACAGGATTAACTGAAATTGCGGAAGTCTAATAAACAAGAACAGACTTCTCATGTCAGGTAATATAGTGGTCGCGTGAGCGACTTCTTTCCTGCATGAGGAGTTGTTTTGGAGAAACTCTTTTTGCCAGATCAACCCTCTACTGACAATTATTCTAGATATCGCACAGGCGAACGTAGTACGTGTTAGGATAAGTGGGTTCTTCTGCTTTATAGACCTTTACATGGTGAAGAGAACTGATATCTTTAGAGGTCTCTCGCTTTCCTCAACCTTATGAGACAAGTGATAGAAAATATATCGGACTCATAAGTTAATCTGGGTGCAGGTTTTAGAAAGACCTTGGCAACCCCTTTTTTATTGCACGTTTCGGCTAGTCCCTTGAACCATGCAGCTCCTCTTTCTTCCTCTTTCATTGTTATTAACGGAGGATGGTATATTATCCTACTCCTATGTAAACATATAACAAGGGAGACCTTGTAATGTTTTGGTACTGGAAAAGACTCGTAGGAGCTCTCAGTATTTGGGTGAGAGGCTCTTTCAAGTATCTGAACCGTACATTACGGCCTGATGTCCTAGGATAGGAATCTTGAATGATTCTCCTCGATCCTGGATCAGTTAGTAGGAGAATAGGATAATAATAATTTGTTTTGCTTTTGTAGAATAAACGATGATAGAATTTTTCCATTTCTCGTTGCCCAGGCACGAGGCGGGAAGAAAGAATAAGAGAGGAGGTAGCAATATACGCCATCTTTATGTTATAGAAAGGGGAATAAAATTTAGTCTTTTTCCCCTAAAAGATAAAACTCTTTACAGAATGTAAGACAAAGGGCGTCAAAGAAAGAGAGGATATATGTTATGCCTCATTTTAGACTTAGAGAGGTTGGATTCTCAGAGGTCACGTTCGGTTCTCACAGCAGGTTTTGGAGGGTCTTTTTCCAAGACAGTCTGAATATTCTTTCAGCATCTATTTTTTAAAGGACCTTAACAACCTCTCACTCCTGAGTCGTCTGCGTGCAGACTGACCAGAAGTGGACATGAATGAGAGGATGTTTCAAGGTAAATGACAGTAGTCATGGATAAGATATTATAATTACTGCAGATCGTTGCTTGAGGGAATGAGGGAAAAACGTCCTCTTCCGATACCTCTGTGAACCACATAGCGGTTTTTTTTTTTCTTCCCTTTCAGAGGGAAGAATTACCTTTGTATATATCTGCTATCAAAGAACGCAGTAAAAGGCTATACTCTGTCTCTATAAAGGAATTGGAGATAGCAGAGCATTAAGATCTTCAGGATCTTACACAATACCTCTATACGACAAGACTTGGAGATCTTATAGTTACAATGGGATCCTATTTGGGCCTCATATTACGTCCTGTTCTGACAAGATGGAACTGCTCCTCATCAATGTTTCTCTTGGTACTAATCGACCAAAAGGATGAGTGAGATTTTGGGCTTGGAATCTGGAATCAAACATTCTAGAAAGACTCGGCAATGGGTTCCTGCCAGCATGGTATGTTTGGCAAAAGAACTATAAACCTTTTATTCCTGGATCAACGCTTTCAGATAAAGGATTCGTTGTCCAGGCAATGTATTTACGTTGTTATCTACAAAAGAAGATAAGGTTTAAACGTTTGCTGACAGAGTCTTTGGAATACGATGAGGGCTCAAAACTACTTCCCAGAAGGTTCGAAGAGATATATTTAAAAGAGCTAGAAATCGGAATCCTCCCAATTTCAGCTCAGAGTCTCCTTAAACTTCCAGGCTCTTTCCCTGCCTTCGTGCAAGGATAGGGAAGATTTTGCAACGAGAGAACTCGTCAACATGTAGGAAGAGTGCTCGTTAGCAACTGAAGTATCAAGTATGATCCTCCTCGGAGGAAGACTGGTCTCTCGGACTATTAGATTTCCTATCGTCTACTGGATGTAGCCGACTAAAATTACCTCCCCTTGTTGCAGAGGCCATAAGCTCAAAGTGAAAGAATTTCTTCCACCCTTTTCCTTTCTCCTGATAAACGATTGTGGATGTTCAGACTTTCGGACAATGTAGCGCCAATCAGGCGCCAAATGCCAAACAGGCGTAAAGACGCCCAGAGCAAGACAGTCCAAATAAACACTGTCATTGTCTATGAGGAGAAGGAGTAGGCCTCCAATCTGGCGCAGGATGCACTAGAGGGCGAATAAATCAGGCAAATAAAGTGTCCGAGGTGGACATCGCCAGTTTTCATCGAGACTCTTAACAAGCTCGAATCCCTCCTGCAAGTGGGGAGAAGTCAGCCAGGCGCGATTGGTGCCAGGCAAGCGAAGCACCAGCCAGACGCGAGGCGCCAGCCAGGCGCGAGACGCCAGGCAGGCGCGAGGCGCCAGGCTGGCGCGAGGCACCAGCCAGGCGCTAGGCGCCAGCCAGGCGCGAGACGCCAGGCAGGCGCGAGACGCCAGGCAGGCGCGAGACGCCAGGCAGGCGCGAGACGCCAGGCAGGCGCGAGACGCCAGGCAGGCGCGAGGCGCCAGTCAGGGGCGAGGCGCCAGGCTCTAGCCAGGCGCGAGTGAGGCGCCAGCCAGGCGCGAGACGCCAGGCAGACGCGAGGCGCCAGGCAGGCGCGAGGCGCCAGACAGGCGCGAGGCGCCAGCCAGGGGCGAGGCGCCAGGCAGGCGCAAGGCGCCAGTTAGGCGCAATCCAGGCTCTGGGCTTCATCCAGAAGAGATCTGTTGCAAAGAAAGCCCTGGTTTTCTTTGGAAGAGTGGAATTTCTAAAGCACTTCTTGAGTAACTTGATGTTTTCCTTCAAACAGCTAAGAATTAAAAGCGCTTGAAGTGCGAGCTTTTAACAATTCTTGTTCTTTCCATAACAATATGTCGTGAGAGTCATATTAGCTGTAATAACGGGAGATGCAACTCTGTGTTGACTTCTCTTTGCACGAAGGAGATCAAGTGGGCCTATGAGAGATCCTTCTCTCTTTGTTATACGTGTCCACGGATGCGTTGCTGGGATAGGGAGCCGACACTGATCCTTAACTAGTGAATTAAATTTTTTTTTTAATTTTTTATTTTAACATAAGTGTATTATTTTTTTTCTGGGGTTATTTGAAATGAGTTTGGGGATAGCTCTTTTCAATTAAGCACAAAAACCCTCGTGTTAGGATCAGGTGATCCGGATCGGTGTTGTGCTCCTTAAATTATGCCAATAGGCATTGGTGTATTGTCATGTAAGTGGATAAGACCCATTGACAAATGACCACTAGATTCTGTCAAGTAAGTGGATAAGGACCCCATTGACAGATCTACAAGAACTCTTAGCAATAGGTCACATCCTCGCTGAGGCTCTTGAGACGAAGCAGACTACTAGCAATAGCTTAGGAAGTCGACCCTTCGTCTAAACACATAGGAACCAAGGTTTTATTTATTTATTACCTACAACGTATGTTGTTTACCTGTCTAGTTCAGTAATAGCTGTCTTTTACCCTCCACCAATGGTGTGAATCAGCTATGTATATATCTGACAGGTAAGTTGAATGTATAAAAATGATATTGTTATGATACAATAAAGTTTTATACATACTTACCTGGCAGATATATACAATTAAACCTGGCCCACCCAGCCTCCCCTCAGGAGACAGCTGGAAGAAAAAATATGAATTAGAAAACGGGTATGGTTCCTATTCCCGCCACCACAGCGGCGGGGGGGTAGTAGATCACCTGACCTACCTGCCGCGTGTGCGCGAAATTCGAATTTCTGTCGGACGACGGAGTAATAGCTATGTATATATCTGCCAGGTAAGTGTGTATAAAACTTTATTGTATCATAACAATATCATGTTACAATTTTTTTTTTTTTACTTTTTGCCATTATTTTTTATTAATGTACCACAAATGAGGTACATTAGTTTTGTTGTGAGCTATTCACCAGATTGATACGTATTGATGATATAGTGAAGTTTCCACCAACTTAGCTTATATGCTGAGTAGTGAATACTACAGATAGTTTGAAATATCATAAGCTTTTTTTTCCATAAAATTTATAGACTTCAGGGATTATTTCCATCCTAAGCTAATTGGATGCCATGGGGAGTGGAAAATGTGCAAGTCTTACAAGTTAAATAGTGTGCTTATGAAGTCTTAATATTAAAATTTCTTGTGAATTTAAGCATAGTTACCTCTAATTAGTTTTAAACAGTAAAGTGTGGTAATTACTGTCTGAAACTTTTGACTTGGCTCTGTGAAAATGATGAATCTTATAGCCAAAAGAAATTTGATCCAATGGTGGATTGTAGTGTTTGTCATTCAAATGGGTGCCACATTGAATACACACTTTTTTTTCAACTCATGGGTATTTGATGAATAACTTATATGACCTAATCCAGAAAACATACAGTTAATCATATGGATTGCCAGGTGCCACAGATTCCTTGCTTTACAATCTTTGATTGTTTTTAACCAGTTCCAGCTGGCACTAGAAGATTATCCTATTGTTGAGACCTCAGGTTTGTAAGCTATGAAAAAGGTAAATTGATTAAAAATTTGCCATATTTGACAGTCCAGTTTTTAACCAACATTTTAAGCAAATTTTGTCGACATCTTCAGGACATGCAATGCACAAAAGCAGTACTGCTCTTATTGGTAGGTCAAAATAAAGAAATTGACAGGTGAGAGACTTGTCTTCAACATTGCCAGCTTTTTGGTAGTGTAGGGATTGCCATGCAGTTTCCAGAAATAAGTTGTAATTGCTTTAAACAAACAAAAAATAAAATAAAAAGGCTGGTACATAGTTGGATCCAGCATCACACTAGACTGACCACCAGCTGGTAGTTTTGTGAAATAGCCTCAGTGGTGCTACCATGGTCATGTGATACCTTGGCCAACCTATTACTGTACCTTGTTTGCCAATCAGTTGTTTTGTAAACATTCACTATGTGCTATTTTTCATGCAACATTATTGGTTACTTTAATCTTTCTGCTATTCATTTATCCAATATCCCTAACAGCGATGGCAGTGCTGGACACTGGGAGTAACCAATGGGGCGAGATGAAGCAGTTCTCACAGATACTCATTTCTCCGTTCATGTTGCGTCATCATTTCCCTCAAGTGGTGCTGGCTGCCCTGGAGATGTTGCTAAACAAGCATCTGAATCCACCTAATGTCTGTTGTCCTTAATGTTGTGTAACTTATAAGATGAAACTGTGTACTATGTTTTAGGAATTAACTATGGATCATTCCCCGTCAGTTTGTATGAAAAGGATTTTATTTGGTGTTGCTCAGTCCATGGATATCATGGTAACTCTTACACAGGTTGTCTGTACTTAATTTTTAAAAATGATATTTATGTATGGGTAAAAAATGTATAGGGTGGGGATTGATCAGACTATTTTTAAATAGCTCGATAAAGTGTTTTCAGTAGCTTTTGATAAAGGCATGGGGTTACAATGAAAACTGTGACTACTGTACTCTTGTAAGATAATATCTATTTTCATATTGTCTCAGTAATTGGTAGTTATGGCTGCATGTAATCTGGAGGGTTTGTATTAAATTAAGTATTTATTTCCTGTTGTACAGTAGTAGTATATTTTTTAAATATTTAAGAATGAAAGACTTGACATTCTCTTGAAGATTTAAAGTTGAAATGTTGTAATACAAAACTGGTCAACAAATATTGTAGAAACTGTAATGAGACAAGTGTCTGGTTCCTGATCACAGTAATGGAAACGATAATGCTACACACTAATTAGCAGAGAAATAACTCTATGGAAATATATCAGCAATTATATATTTTAAGGTAAACAATTCCAGAAGTTATAATGAGGAAGAGCCATGGATGCCTGACAAGTGAAACATTTATAACCAAATACTCATAGTAGTAACATAAATTTCACCCTGTTGTATGGTTTGTTTGAGGGAAACTTTTGTACAGTATTCAGTAGATTACAGTAACCAATGGCATTTTTTCACCGTACCTGTATTTGATGTAGTAGTGCAAAGCTTTAATTTGCCAAATTAATAGCGCTTATTAACATTTTTAGGATGGGAGGGTGAATCAAAGAGTACAACAGAAATCTGCTTGCCAAGACACAAACATAAGTTGAAATATGAGCTAATTCTAGTTTAAAACTTCCTTTGATTTTCACATTTCCCCAAAAATGTAACCAGTTAGAGACAAATCTTGTATCTTCAAGTATCATAAAGGTACTGACCTTAAAGTATAGATATTTCAGAACTTCACATAGATATAGATACAGTATTAAGTAATTCTTTTGAAGCAAGATATTCTAGCCCAGGAAGAATATCAGGTCATGTTGAAGTCATCAGGGAACATAAGGTAAAGTAGTTGTAGAACAAATTCACACGTGTAAAGAGTTAGGTGGCATTTTTAGAAGTTGTGGTGGTATTGCATCTTTGAGGGGAAAACATATTTATTATTCAATTTTGAGGAAATAAAACCAAATATTTATTATTCAAGTTACAAAAAAAATCAGTGAACCTGATACTGCAGGTGAAGCTGATACTATAAGTGAAGAACCCCTTTTCTTGAAGGTGCAGGAATAGTCTGGCTCTGAAACTGGTTGTAGGAGCCAAGTAAATCATGAACCTACAGTAGCAGCATGACTGTTGTTAGTATGTAGTAAAAATGAACACATAACTGTCATGATTACATGGAAAATAATCTGTATGGGGCTGGATGTCAAGACTTTCAGATGGATATTTTGGATGGTTTTGTAATGAGTAACAAAACTTTTCAAATATTTTAAAATAATATAATGAAGGGATCTCAGTTGTATGTTATCAGCAATTCATGTATGTTATGATCTTTTGTGA
>NC_061108.1:98869064-98876564 GCF_015104395.2 Macrobrachium nipponense
TCACAAAAGATCATGACATACATGAATTGCTGATAACATACAACTGAGATCCCTTCATTATATTATTTAAATATTTTGAAAAGTTTTTGTTACTCATTACAAAACCATAAAATATCCATCTGAAAGTCTTGACATCCAGCCCCATACAGATTATTTTCCATGTAATCATGACAGTTATGTGTTCATTTTTACTACATACTAACAACAGTCATGCTGCTACTGTAGGTTCATGATTTACTTGGCTCCTACAACCAGTTTCAGAGCCAGACTATTCCTGCACCTTCAAGAAAAGGGGTTCTTCACTTATAGTATCCGCTTCACCTGCAGTATCAGGTTCACTGAATTTTTTTTTTTTTTTTTTTTGTTTTTTTGTAACTTGAATAATAAATATTTGGTTTTATTTCCTCAAAATTGAATAATAAATATGTTTTCCCCTCAAAGATGCAATACACCACAACTTCTAAAAATGCCACCTAACTCTTTACACGTGTGAATTTGTTCTACAACTACTTTACCTTATGTTCCCTGATGACTTCAACATGACCTGATATTCTTCCTGGGCTAGAATATCTTGCTTCAAAAGAATTACTTAATACTGTATCTATATCTATGTGAAGTTCTGAAATATCTATACTTTAAGGTCAGTACCTTTATGATACTTGAAGATACAAGATTTGTCTCTTAACTGGTTACATTTTTGGGGAAATGTGAAAATCAAAGGAAGTTTTAAACTAGAATTAGCTCATATTTCAACTTATGTTTGTGTCTTGGCAAGCAGATTTCTGTTGTACTCTTTGATTCACCCTCCCATCCTAAAAATGTTAATAAGCGCTATTAATTTGGCAAATTAAAGCTTTGCACTACTACATCAAATACAGGTACAGTGAAAAAATGCCATTGGTTACTGTAATCTACTGAATACTGTACAAAAGTTTCCCTCAAACCATACAACAGGGTGAAATTTATGTTACTACTATGAGTATTTGGTAATAAATGTTTCAATTGTCAGGCATCCATGGCTCTTCCTCATTATAACTTCTGGAATTGTTTACCTTAAAATATATAATTGCTGATATATTTCCATAGAGTTATTTCTCTGCTAATTAGTGTGTAGCATTATCTTTCTAATTACTGTGATCAGGAACCAGACACTTGTCTCATTACAGTTTCTACAATATTTGTTGACCAATTTTGTATTACAACATTTCAACTTTAAATCTTCAAGAGAATGTCAAGTCTTTCATTCTTAAATATTTAAAAATATACTACTACTGTACAACAGGAAATAAATACTTAATTTAATACAAACCCTCCAGATTACACGCACCATAACTACCAATTACTGAGACAATATGAAAATAGATATTATCTTACAAGAGTACAGTAGTCACAGTTTTCGTTGTAACCCCATGCCTTTATCAAAAGCTACTGAAACACTTTATCGAGCTATTTAAAAATAGTCTGATCAATCACCCTCATACATTTACCATACATAAATATCATTTTTAAAAATTAAGTACAGACAACCGGTGTAAAAGTTACCATGATATCCATGGACTGAGCAACACCAAATAAAATCCTTTTCATACAACTGACGGGGAATGAGCCATAGTTAATTCCTAAAACACTAGTACACAGTTTCATCTTATAAGTTACACAACATTAAGGACAACAGACATTAGGTGGATTCAGATGCTTGTTTAGCAACATCCTCCAGGGCAGCCAGCACCACTTGAGGGAAATGATGACGCAACATGAACGGAGAAATGAGTATCTGTGAGAACTGCTTCATCTCGCCCCATTGGTACTCCCAGTGTCCAGCACTGCCATCGCTGTTAAGGATATTGGATAAATGAATAGTAGAAAGATTAAAGTAACCAATAATGTTGCATGAAAATAGCACATAGTGAATGATTACAAACTGATTGCAAACAAGGTACAGTAATAGGTTGGCCAAGGTATCACATGACCATGGTAGCACCACTGAGGCATTTCAAAACTACCAGCTGGTGGTCAGTCTAGTGTGATGCTGGATCCAACTATGGTACCAGCCTTATTTTATTTTATTTTTTGTTTAAAGCATACACTTATTCTGAACTGCATGGCAATCCCTACACTACCAAAAAGCTGGCAATGTTGAAGACAAGTCTCTCACCTGTCAGTTTAATTTCTTTATTTTGACCTACCAATAAGAGCACTACTGCTTTTGTGCATTGCATGTCCTGAAGATGTCGACAAAATTTGCTTAAAATGTTGGTTAAAAACTGGACTGTCAAATATGGCAAATTTTTAATCAATTTACCTTTTTCATAGCTTACAAACCTGAGGTCTCAACAATAGGATAATCTTCTAGTGCCAGCTGGAACTGGTTAAAAACAATCAGATTGTAAAGCAAGGAATCTGTGGCACCTGGCAATCCATATGATTAACTGTATGTTTTCTGGGATTAGGTCATATAAGTTATTCATCAAATACCCATGAGTTGAAAAAAAGTGTGTATTCAATGTGGCACTCATTTGGAATGACAAACACCACAATCCACCATTGGATCAAATTTCTTTTGGCTATAAGATTCATCATTTCACAGAGCCAAGTCAAAAGTTTCAGACAGTAATTACCACACTTTACTGTTTAAAAACTAATTAGAGGTAACTATGCTTAAATTCACAAGAAATTTTAATATTAAGACTTCATAAGCACACTATTTAACTTGTAAGACTTGCACATTTTCCACTCCCCATGGCATCCAATTAGCTTAGGATGGAAATAATCCCTGAAGTCTATAAATTTTATGGAAAAAAAAGCTTATGATATTTCAAACTATCTGTAGTATTCATTACTCAGCATATAAGCTAAGTTGGTGGAACTTCACTATATCATCAATACGTATCAATCTGGTGAATAGCTCACAACAAAAACTAAAGTATCTCATTTGTGGTACATTAATAAAAAATTATGGCAAAAAGTAAAAAAAAAAAAAAAACTTGTAACACTAATGTTAAGCTACTATATTTTTAAGGTTTCAAAACTAGAACACTTCCATTACGTAAAATCATAAACTGCAATACTTACCCCTCTTCCTCTGAAACACTAGGTATGCAATATAAAACTCTTCCTGGCAGGAACATTGGCACTTCAGTATGCCTGGGAACTTGGGACCGCCGGTCTTCATTAGAAAACACAACCTGGACGTCATCTAAAGACTCCTGCAAGTTTCAAAGGCAAAATTAAACTTACACTTGCTCTAGCTTTTAAGGCAGAAAAAACCACCAGGATGTACAGCTATAACTCCTAAAATTTTAAAAAATATTTTGAAAGACTGTTTTATATCAAATAAGTTTCATCTATAACCACTAATGGTAAGTAAGACCATTGTTAAACATCTGGTAAATGTAAATGCAACCACCACAACTGTTAAGTGAGCCAGTCAAAAAATCTGCGTAAATGTATAAGACTCATTTGGCTTTCCAAACACAATTTTCCTTCCAGAAACCGGTGTTTCCTGATAGTTTTAACTTTTTACTCCTTGCTAAAGAACTGCCTTCAAATTAAACACAAACTTTGAAAAGAAAAGTTTTCTATGCATGATGAAAATTTTTCGAATAATGTAGGCAATAAAACCTTTCCTTCATCAATAACAGAACTGTACTACCACCATAATAATATATTAAACCGTAAAGCAAGTATAAATTTAGGGTTAGTTTCATAAAAAAATAATAATCTAGGCCATCATCTAACCCATACAGTATCTAGCATCTATTGCCTCTAATAACTAATCATCCAAAGGCTTCATACTTGCATAGAAGCCTATTGCAGACAATTTGCCCTTCACCTTGTACATTACACAACCACTAGCTCTTCCTGAATATTCAAGTTCTTTTGTTCTACCACTAACTTCCCAGCTGTCAACCCAACAATTTCTAGGTCTCTTTATCCTCCTTCCACAGGAGCTTATGGAATTACAATAAGTTCTTATGGAATTAATATAAGTTTTCTTCCCCTATTCTACATTGTCCATGTCATTAAAATCATTTTTATCTAGGGTAACAAGAGGTTATGTTCATGTAAAAAATTATGATACCTTACATATAAAATTGAAATATGTTGAACACCAGCTGATGACAGCCAAAACTGGGTTGACGAAGAACAGTAACCACAAGTCCACCATATCACTATGTTGAATCTTTAGCCATATACTAGTCACTTTATATTTCATTAATATTTTATTCAACACAACACATTTTCTTTCCTTTCCATTCACCAGCTTTCGTAGAGAATAATTGGCTCAACAATCCAGTTTTTGTCTTTAAACAGGACCTCGTTACCTACATTACTTTCCTGTGCCCTCATGTTTTCAATGGGCCTTCCAAAATCCTATGATCATCTTTTAACTTCCTGTTAGCATGTATAAACTTGATTAAGTTTGAAATTCATTAACGGCAAAGAGTTTTACAATTGAAGTTAATGCATCATCTATATCATCTACAGGATGGGAACGGCTATGCTTAAACTATATGTAGTTGATAGACTTGTGTTTATTATTTGCTCAACTTGTTTGAATAATTCTAGATATTTAACATGCTGTACTAGTGTTCTTCAGGAGAGTCAGCCCATAAAAGCTGCAGGAAATTATAAATTTTTGTGATAACATATTTTTATATACTGAAATATTGGTAATAATTCTTGTACTATAATATGGGCAATAATTCTTGTGAGATCAGAGGTACTGCTAAATTTTGAGTTAATATAAAATAAATAATAGGAACCTTTATTGTTTAGATGTTCTAATTTGTGCAAGATATTTTTGGGTGTATGTATAAATCCTGTCACAAAATCTAAGCCCACTCATATGTATGTATGATCCAAGGAACTATTATGATACACTTACTAACCAAAAGCTCTTAGCTCTCATGAAAAAATAACAGACATGTACACAATGGTTATGAAGATGACTGCGCAAATGGCATATTTGTCCTAATGAGGAAGTCACTTACCTATATTTAAACTACAATTCATATAGTAACCAGGTCAGGTGGAGTCAGTGAATTATGAAATTAGTGGTTCACCAACTGGGCACATATTTATTTTTCAGATTTAAAAATTCCAGCCAAGATACAGTCTTTTGAATCTCAATTATATTGCTTACTGTGGACCTGATTACATTTGAATTCTTACATAATACAACAGATATGACCCTCACAGTTATCAAGATGAATCTTGGAAGGGTAAGTCCCATGAAGAAAACAAAATGTGTTGACTGCATACTTACATTAATACAGTCCCACTAATAAAGTTTAAGCAATGGCTACATGCACTACTAAGCTATGGCAATGCTATCAAATTTAAAGCTACTGGAAACAGATTCACCTACGTACTTACCAAAAAAAATATTCCAAACTTATATAACCATAAGATTTATAAAACTTCAAATTCATATTCATATGTCCAATAATCTACCAGGAAGCAATAAAACTAAGCCATCAAAAATGACAATGTACCAGGATGTGTTTGTGCACTCAAACTGTACCTAGAACCATATTTTCGTTATTTGAAGCTTCAAAATTGGTTATATATCCTAACAAGCCTGTGTTATTTTATCAGAGCTAAAAAAAATATTGATAGGTTTTCATTGACAAAGACATTTTAATTTATGCATTGTACAGTAGACATTAAATTTTTATGATATCTGCATAGTCAAGTATACAGGAAAATGTTTAAAAATCTGCTTGGTATAGTAGACACATAATACAAGTCTATAAGGCAGTGAACATTTAAAATAGTTTTTCCAAGATCATCTGAAAGATAACAAAATGGTAATTACACTAAAGTAAATATTTCAAGTGACAGATAATGACTAACAGGTGAAGGGAAGCATAGATGGAGGGCTAAACCACAATATTAGCATAAATAGCACAGTGGATAAGATGAGACCCAAGGACTGACATTTCTAGACATGCAAAGTCAAACATTATTAAGCAGTTACAGATCACAAAGAAATTAACAGAGAGCAAAATCACACACACTTTGGCCAAAGGGACCTTATATCAAACTCTGTCATTTCTCTTTAGAAATAGTGCGAGCAATGACAAGAGAGTTAGTAGTACGTGATAAAAAAACTGACAAAACAGCAATACTGTATGGCAGCAAAGCCAAATCCCTAATATGTGTCTTGCTTTTCAGACAAAAAAAATATGATCATATAGGATAAGTAAAAAAAATTGAATGTGACTTCAAGATACTATAGTACATGATTAATTTTATGCTCACAAATAAGAACACTCTTACTTGAAGTTGCACAACTGCTCATTCTCCCAACCTGCAGAGATCTGTGCCAGAGTGCAAGCTGGACATGAAAGAGTACAGGTAAATTGCCCAATGAGCCCTGTTTTAAAGTCTAGGATGAGATCTCTCATCTCTTCTTCTATAATAAGGGTAGGAAGGCAAGGTAGAGCCTTTATCCAAACCCATTTATTACATTATCTACAGAAGAGGCTGCTAACCAACAGTTTCCTGCCTCCCAAGAGGTGGGGGAACAAAGTTCCTCTGGATTAATCCAGTGTTGATTCTGATCCATAACATGCAAAGCTAGAATTGAAGGAAGCATCACACTTCCTTTAGGGAGCAGCATCAGTGCCATTACTTTGGATGGAAACACACCATTCTATCCGTGCTTTACCCTAATACCACTCTCTCTCTCTTTAGCAGCGAGTCTCCATGAATACCATATGAAAGGTGAAGTGTTTGTATTCCCATAGGAACAAATGCCAAAAATTTCATGTAATGTGTTTTTTACCTAGGTATAGAAACCTCAGCCTGCCATACTGGAGGTAACCCATTTTGTTCAACTTGCTTCAGTTTCCCCTTCAGTGTTTTATACTGAGTATGGGCATGAAAAACAATGGTATTGTTTCAGTGAGAGTGGGTATCCTCTCTCGCCCATCTCCACCTGGGTACCACATTTTTTTTATTCAGTACACAGCCAGGGTAATATTCCAGATATGAAAGGCTATGATTTGCATGCCTGGGAAAAAATACAAATTACTTTTAAAATTTGACAAATTTAAATTCATGCTTCCCCAATAGTAGTTGACAATACTGTTGTCATCAACACACAAAAGCAGTCTTGTCTTTTCCTCTGGTGAGTCCCCTTCAATATAAGATGCACTGCAATCACTATCATTTACATGGATGAGGGACAAGCCAAAATATTATCTAAAGTGTACAATAGTTTTTTCTCTTAAAATCAACATCTCATACAAAATTTTTTTTATTTTCTACTTTTACGTTATATTTTCTACTCTTATTTTTTAGTGTAACTATGGGATTTTCTCCCAGTTCCACCTTTAGATTATTGTACTTTATCTTCAATTTTTAATTTTTGGCTCTATTTCGCTGCCCAATCACTCCACCCCAACCCCCTTTCACTATCTTAAGTGCTACATGGGTGTAAGTGCCCCAGTGCATGGTTTTACAATCTGGAATTTCCTGATTTCATCACCA
>NC_061108.1:98881564-98930095 GCF_015104395.2 Macrobrachium nipponense
ACAACTGCTTTTAGTATGAAAGTAAGTAATCATGTTACATGAAATGACTTCATTTAAGGAGTGAGCAAGCCAATTACGTCTTTACCTCCTGTCGTTTAATAGATGTGTACAAAATCTACAGAATTTGGACCTAACATTTTATCAAGTAAAGTCTTATATAAAAACAAGTGTAAGTGCACTCTTTAGAATAAACATATGGATAACATTTCATACAAAACTATAAATAATGGTCCACCTTTGTACTAAGTTCAACTGTAATACCATCAATTGCTTTGGAAAATTATGACAACAAAGTGTGCTAGACAAACGAAAAAACATTAGCAAAGCTGTAGTTCCCCAACTTTATTGGTAAGAGAAAAAAAAAAGTACATTAATAATAAACCACAGTCTCTTTCAAGTACATCTTTAAATGAGTCTACCCTTGAGCCAAATTAACAAATTCCTTCAATCATGTATCACAACAAGGTAAGCGACAGATCGACTATCTTCTTTCATGCACACATCTTGGCATGATGATCTAAATTTGCAACAATTTTGACTAAAACCTCTTCAGCTAAAAGAGTTGCAATGATAAATTAAGTGACAAACACTCTGACAGATAAAGGAAGTTCCTAAGATGAGATAAATGTGACTGAAAACTGATGGACAAGCAAACAGATGATCTCCCTCCATCCATATTTGTACATGATGGTATATCTTTGCACCAAGTTTGAGATAAATCCTTTCAACTGTGTAGAAAGAGTTGTGCTAACAAGGTGAAATCTAAAACAAATATAAAACTGTGATGACAAAAAGCATAACAGCACAGTGATAAGCATATAGTACATGGAATTAAAGAGGGGAAAATTCTCTTCTCTCCATATCAAGCTGCTCTAGTTGGCATCTTTCATTCAAGGATCAATTTTTCATGTCAGTCCTTTCCCTCAAACTACAGCACTAAGCTCTTAAACTTTACTTGACATAAAACATAATACAAGCAAGAAGTTCAAGTTTTGAAACCCTTCTCACCACACTAACACCAAGCAGCTATAAAATAATCACACTCAGTGGCATGCATTACACAGAATGATTACCTGGAAAAAAAAGCAATTGTTTGGAAATATGTTATAACCATGCAGTCATTGGAATGTAGCTCAGAACTATATAGTATGTATGTGTCTGTTAGGAATATATATCACCAATTATGTCTACAACTGTAACATACAGTAACAACACTAAAACTTATATGAAATGTCACTATTACAAAGGAAAATTTCTCTCAAAAATTCATTTTTCATATTGAACAGCTGCAAAAGCCAGATCCTGATGCAATGCAAATGAGAATTTATACCACAGCTAGCATAAATCCATAATTTTATTACATGTGCTCAAAGAATATTGTGTGCCTTCTCCACACACACACATACACACTTAACTCTCAAGATAATACAGTGGACCCCCCCTTACCCGTGTCCTCAAGATTCGCAGGCTTGCATATTCATGGATTTCTCTATGGACCATATCTACCCATTATTCGCAGGAAATTTGCACATTCAAGGTATTTTTCTATGAGAAATATCCACAAATTACTGTATTTTCATATCAATTTTAAATTGAATACACTTTTTGTGATAAAACTATAAGAAAAATGACAATTTGTCCAAAATTGCATTTTTCCTAACTATACAAACCTGAGGTCCTTTTACAATAGGAAGGTACTAGCGGCAGCTGGATAGGTTGTAAGCTTTCGAACAAGGGGTTCGGTAGTTAACTGCTTGTCCGACAGGCGCACGCGCGCGACTGGGAGGTAAACAAATCACTTTTGCTTTTGGCCCAAGCAAAAACTGCAGAGTGAGGGGTAGCATGAGGTGGGACTATGTGTAAAAGGACCTCAGGTTTGTATAGTTAGGAAAAATGCAATTTTGGACAAATTGTCATTTGTTCCGACACGGCATACAAACCTTCGGTCCTTTTACAATAGGAAGACTCACTTCTAGGTGGGAGGAATCTGAGTCTTTTGTGAACAGACTGGTGTTCGCCCAACCTTGGAAGCCTCCCTGGTCGTAAGAGCGAGGGAGGGATCCAAGCCTCTGTCCGATTGATCGGGGTGTGCACCGCAGGATCAATGGTCAGACCTCTGGACCGAGTACTAAGAGAGAGGCAAGCGTATCTCTTCGTACCAGCAATGTAAGAACTTGTTCCTGTACAGGAGCAAATATAAAGTGGGTTTGTCTCTTGTTGGCATCCACTTCCCCCCCCTTGTAGGAGGAAGTGGTGGATATTCTGCTCCTATCCCTAGTGAAAGGGATAGGATGGGGCTCTGTCATATAGCTCACCTGCATCTCGTCCTCATCCAGCGTAGTGACAACCGTGGCCCTCTGCCCACAGGTAGAGGAGGAGGAAAAGATGGGAAGAGAAAGCCAGTCACTCACTCATTCACACATCCATCCGCACAGTCACACCAGGACTCGATGCTGTTCAGCCTGCGAGGGTCTGGGTTAGCTACACAACTTGTTGAGCAGCCACCACGGGTCCCAAGGAAAAGGTATCCAAGGACCTGTGGGCAATATCCCGAAGGTAGAAGGAGGTGAAGGTAGTCTGGTTAGACCAGACACCTGCCTTCAGGACCTGTGCCACGGAGAAGTTCTTACGAAACGCCAACGAGGGGCCAATACTTCTGACTTCGTGAGCTCTCGGACGGGACGTACGGATGTCGTCACTACCATCAGCCTCATACGCCCTCCTGATGACCTCACGCATCCAGAATGCCAAAGTGTTTCTTTGGATACTTCTTTCTTGGTTACCCCGGTGCTAACACGAAGAGGCGTCGACACTCACTCAGGCCTGAGGTGTCGAGTTTTTCTTCAGATAGCGCCGTAGCGCCCTCACAGGACAAAGCAGCATCTCATCCGCATCATTATCGGTGAAGTCCATTAGGGAGGGAATCGTGAAAGACTCGAACCTGTCGTCAGGGACCGACGGTTTCTGAGTCTTCGCAACGAAGTTCGGGACGAAATCGAGCGTCACAGATCCCCATCCCCTGGAGTGTCGTACATCATAGGAAAGACCATGAAGTTCCCCTACTCTCTTTGCCGATGCCAGGGCCAGCAAGAAGAGGGTCTTGAGGGTCAGATCCCTGTCTGACGACTCTCGGAGTGGCTCGAAGGGTCTTCGAGTCAAACTCCTAAGGACGAGAGTCACATCCCACGCAGGGGGCCTGAGTTCCCTGGGTGGGCAAGACCTTTCGAAGCTCCTCATAAGCAAGGAGATCTCGAACGAGTTCGAGATGTCCAATCCCCTCAGTTTCAGGACAAGTGCCAGGGCGGCTCTGTATCCTTTGACTGTGGGGACTGAGAGGAGCTTCTCTCGGCGAAGAAACACGAGGAAATCCGCTACCTGCTGAAGAGTGGCTCTGAGAGGAGATAGACCCCGTCTACGACACCAACCACAGAAGACGGCCCACTTCCCCTGGTACACAGCTGCAGAGGACTGACGGACGTTTCCAGCCATCTTCTGTTGCTGCGCTATGAGAAATGCCTCTCGTTCGCAAGAGATGGTGGATAACAGCCAGCCGTGAAGTCGTAGGGACTGGACTGCTTGGTGGTACCGCTCGACGTGTGGCTGGGCGAGAAGGTTGTGCCAAGGGGGAATCTCTCTCGGTTCTCCTGCGAGAAGAGCCAGCAGGTCCGGATACCAAATGGCCTGTGGCCATTTGGGAGCCACCAGGATCATCCTGAGATTCGGGGTGACCAGTGCTCGACTGATCACCTTGCGAATCAGGCTGAACGGGGGAAAGGCATAGGCGAAGAGGTTGTCCCACGGGTGTTGAAGAGCGTCCTCTGCAGCTGCCCATGGGTCCGGCACGGCTGAAAAGAAAACCTGAAGTTTTCTGTTGTGCCGGGTGGAGAACAGATCCACGACTGGTCGCCCCCACAGGTCGAAGAGCCTTTCCGCCACGTCCTGGTGTAGAGACCACTCGGTCCCTATCACCTGATCCCGACGGCTGAGCTTGTCTGCTACTACATTCCTCTTCCCTGGTAATGTAGCGTGCCGACAGCTCTATTGAGTTGTGCCTCGGCCCACTCGTGCACCTGCCGAGTCAACTGGTACAACGGGAGAGACACTAGGGCCCCCCTCCCCCCTGTTTGTTGAATTGTAGGCCACCACCGTGGTGTTGTCGCACATCAAAACCACTGAGTGTCCCATCAAGCGGTCCTGAAACTCTTGGAGAGCGAGAAACGCTGCCTTGAGTTCCAGTACATTGATGTGAAGGTGCTTGTCGTTCTCGTCCCACACTCCCGAAGTCAGCAACTCCTCCAGGTGTGCGCCCCATCCCTCGGTCGATGCGTCTGAGAACAGCTGCATGTCCGGGGGGGGAGTGCGCAGAGGCCCTCCTCTTAAGAGGTTCCTGTCGTCCAGCCACCAGGCTAGGTCCTGCCTCACCTCCGGTGTCAGTGACACTGGAAAGCTTGGGGGATCCGTCGCCTGTGACCAACTCTCCTTTAGTCTCCACTGGAGAGACCGCAGGTGAAGAAGCCCGTGAGGGACTAACTTCTCGAGTGACAACAGGTGTCCGATCACGACTTGCCATCGCTGAGCTACCTGTTCCTGCCGAGACAGGAACTGGTTGGCTGCCTCCCTGAATCTGCTGATCCGCGAGTCTGCGGGGAAGACTCGCCCTGCTAACCGTGTCGATCAGCATACCCAGGTACTTCATCCTCTGATTGGGCTCGAGATCGGACTTCTCGAAGTTCACAAACGATCCCCAGATCGCGACAGAACTCGAGTAGTCGATCCCTGTCCTGTAGCAACTGCAAGCGGGACGGGAACTCGCCAGGACTAACCAATCGTCGAGATACCTCATCAGACGTATCCCGTGTGAATGGGCCCAAGCAGACACCAGAGTGAACACTCGCGTGAACACCTGTGGGGCGGTTGAGAGACCGAAGCAAAGTGCCCTGAATTGGTACACCGTCCCGTCGAGGATGAAGCGGAGGTACTTTCTGGAGGACTGATGAATGGGTATTTGGAAATACGCATCCTTCAAGTCCACTGAAAGCATGAAATCGTTCTCCCTGATGGAGTCGAGCACGGAGCGTGCCATCTCCATCGTGAACCGGGTCTGGCGAACAAACCGATTCAGGGGAGAGAGATCTATCACCGGACGCCAGCCCCCGTAGACTTTTCCACCAGGAAGAGTCGACTGTAGAAGCCCGGTGACTGATCCGTGACGATTTCTACAGCTCGTTTGCTCAGCATGGTCTTGATCTCCTGTCTCAATGCTACGTCCTTCGATGATCCTGGAACGTACGACTGCTGTTGGACCGGGTTGGAGGTGAGGGGTGGCCGAGATTCGAAGGGTAATAGATATCCCTCCCGAAGGACATCTACAATCCAGGTCTCGGCGCCGTAGCGCTGCCAAGTTGCCCAATGGCTGGCCAGGCACCCCCCCACTTCCGGCAGCAGGTGAGGGGGAACGCCGTCCCTAGCGTTTCCCCCCTTTCTTCGACTTCTTCCCAGAGCCTCCTCGCGAGAAGGAGGGCTGGGAGGAGTCTTTCCACGGGGCTTCGACGCGACTACCGTCTTAGCCACCGTGGAAGCGCTAGCCGAGCTCTTTGGCTTGGCCGCAGTTCGAGGCTGCCCAGAAGCCTTTGAAACTGCCTGGTGTACCAGACGGTCACTGTCGTCAGTGCGCCGTCTGTCCACCGCAGCGTCCACCATCTCTCCTGGGAAGAGAGACGTGGAACTCCGTAACGGCCCATTGCGAAGTCCCAATGCCGCTTCACGCCCAGCCGCCCTGGAAACTCGAGTAAGGACAGCGTCCCTACGTCGGAGAACCAGGTTGGCCCACAGGTTTACCGTCTGGTGGGCAAGGAAGGAGATGGCTCTTCCCCCAGACTGGCAAAGTCTCCTAAAGGCCGAGTCATCTTCGGGAGAAATTCCCCCGGAGTTGGCTGCAACCTTAGATACTGTGAGGGACCACAGATCTATCCAGGAGACGGCCTGGAAAGCTGCCATGGCAGTGGATTCCAGGCAGAGTGCCTCTTGCTGCGAGAACCATAGGTTCTCTGACAGAGCTGCTGCGAGACACACCCGGCGTTAGCCTGGCTAACTCCGGGTTCACCTGTTTGGGCGGCATCGGGTCTTCAGACGGCACGTAGAAACGCCGCTGTCGCAGTAGAGGAGGTGGAAGCAGCTTGCTCGACCTGCCAGACTTGAGAGAACCGTCTTGTCTGGAGACAAGAGACTCTACCTGGTCCAGCACTGAGTCGGCAAGCTCCGATCGCGGCAAACCCACCGTCGGTCTGGGTTCCCTCTTCGGGCCCCAGAACGACTCGAGCCGGGACATGGGCTCGGAAGGTGGGAGCGGCGATCCTTCCCCGAGGTTGTTGTGCTGACAAATCAGCGCAATTACCTCGGCAAAGTTCCTCTGAATCTCAGGAGTGACTGCATCCTGCGGAGTAGGACCATCCAGTCCCTCGAACAGGAGCAGCTCCCGAGATCCTCCCCCCTCGAGGGGGGGAGGGAAACAGCGACCAGACCCCTCGGTCTCCTCCAGCCACTTGCGCATACGACCTGGCCGGTCCGAGAACCGTGCCTGGTACGTAGGGCGTCGTGGTGGGATCCTGAGGGGCGCACCCCTCACGATCACTCCTCAATACCTCGCTCCTCCCGTGTAACCCGAGGAGGTTGAAGGTATGGGAGAGGCAGACTTGACGCTCCCTCCTCGCTCGCTGGCAGAACCAGCGGGCTTGGAGGACTGCAGGCGATCGCCAACCCGCGGTGGCGATCGAGCTGCAGGCCTGGTCGAGCCGTCTCGCTGTGGAGAACGGCTCGACTGAGCACAGCGGCCCGGTCTCGCGTGTCAGAAGAGCTGGTGCTGGTGGCCGTGCCCGATCGCTCTCTGTGAGAGCGACGGTCAGGCGACCGGCGAGCTCCACTGTCACGGTGAGACTGGTGCATATCCTCACGGCACGCTCCCACGTCGTGGTACCAGCCGTGGCTGGTGGCCGGCGAACGGGGGGACCTCTTCCCAGCCTCAGCCCATGGCCGGTTCGTGGACCGTCACGTCAGCCCGGGTAGCCAGCTGGTCGCCGCGAGAGCGAGAGCTGGCCTGGTGAGAGTCGCGTGAGCGGCTGTCACCAGTCTTCCGCTCCGTGCCGTGAACCTGACGCTGAGCTGGCTCAGAGGTCTGGTTCCTAGCTGCACGGTCGCTGGTGGGCGACCGTACACTCTGTACCTCTCGCGAACGAGAGGCCGAGACTGATCCTGCTGCCGTGGCAGAACCACTAACAGCAGGCGAGAAGTGCCGGTGTTAGCCGGCACCCCTCTGGTCCCCCGTAGTCTTCTTCCTTGCGGAAGAAGAGACAGGCCCTGCTCCCGAAGGAGCAGGATGACCAGCGGAAGAACCCCCACCCCCGTCTCACCGAGCGAGACGGGCCCTTAGAAGCTCCCGAAACCCGGAGAACTTCTTAGGGGGGGAGGAGGCGACCTTCTTCTTCTTAGGCTGTGAAGCCTTAGAAGATGAAGGGGGAGAGGCGGCAGACGACGACGACGACGAAGAAGACGATGAAGACGACGACGACACCTTCTCCTCTTCCTCTTCTTCTTCGTCAGCTTCCTCAGGACCGATGTCAGATCTGTCATCCAGGGCGGAGCCGGGCTGCTGTTGCCGAAGCAACAGGGCCCGGACGCACCTGTCCGAACAGATCGGCATCGGGAGCAGCGGCGCCACGAACAGGAACAATGTCAGCAGGTGCAGGCATCACAGGAACAGCAGTGGAGATGGCAGGAACAGACACAGGAACGGCAGCAGTGGTCGGCAACATCACGTCAGTAAACAGCGGCTAGGCAGGTACGGCAGGTACGACAGGCTGTACAGGCAGACCAGGTGGACGGACCAGCGGCACAGACATCCTAGGTACTGGTGGGAGGTCCAGGGGCGAGCTTTTTGGGCACACGAAGTCCGGTCGAGGCAGCACGGCAAACCCAGGCGGCGGCATCCACACTCCCCCGTGGTACTGCGATTGGCCCCTGCACCGATGTAGTTGGTGTAACAGAGACCGCGTGCGGGGTATACACCAGGTGAGGAGGTGAAGCATAGCCAGGAGTTGACAGGGTCGTGGTAGTGGTTGTCACCGTAGCGTGCGTGACCCGCCACAGAGCCAGCGAGATGGTAGAGCAGTCCTGGACACTCGCACGCCCTGCAGACCCAACGATGCCCACACCTGTCCGAGTCGTCCTTCGCAGCAACAGCACCTGAGGAAGCAAAGGTCGGGTGATTAGCAGGATCTACCCGTCCGTGCGATGTAGACGAACGGATAGAGGACCCAGAGTACAACTCAACGTCGGGGTATCTCGCGCCCTCCTTCACACTCGACAGATCGGGTGAGGAGAAGGACCTAGAAACCCCCCCCGCAGGGGAAGGCGCCAAACGTGGGAGCTGAGCGGGCGGTAGGAAAGAAGACGAAGTGTCCGTAACCAAAGGAGTCGCGGGAGAGCTCTCCGACGACTCCTTTGTAGGCCTTCGCTTCTTCCTACCTTCGTACAAGCCCCACTGCGCCTCCGACCAAGACATACATACTTCACAGGGCTCGGCTCGGGTACATTCGCGGCCCCGACACTGAGCGCACAAAATATGGGGATCAATTTCTGGGAAGGAGCGGAACTTACCGCATTTACGCCCTTCGGTACCCGGGCACAATCTCCGGAGGGTAGCGGGGCGTGGAGACTCCATAATTGATCACAATTGCAATAATGATGATGAAAAAAGGAATGATTGTACTTACAATGTTCACTCAAACACAAACACAACCATACAACCAAGGGAAAGCAAACGACGAGAAGCGGGCAGAGAGCATAGAACACACACGTCCACTCGCTGTGAGGACGAAAGCAAAAGTGGTTTGTTTACCTCCCAGTCGCGCGCGCGCGCCTGTCGGACAAGCAGTTAACTACCGAACCCCTTGTTCGAAAGCTTACGACCTATCCAGCTGCCGCTAGTACCTTCCTATTGTAAAAGGACCGAAGGTTTGTATGCCGTGTCGGAACAAACAGGTATTTTGGTGGGTTTTTCTTGAGTGTGAACTCACAAAATAGGCAGTTCTCAGCATTTTCATAGGGGTTCCAAGTATTCGTGGATTATAGCTATTTGTGGGGGGTCTGGAACGCATCCCCCCACGAATACAGGGGGTCCACTGTAGATAGAAAAAATATGCCAATATAAAATATTAAGAAAACCATTTCAAGAAACTACTAATTAGTGTCAATGTTATTCAAGAGATTTACAACCACATCACAAAACTGAAACCTGACTAAAGAACATTACGTTTGGCATTGGAAGCTAAATCTTCAACAAACTAATTATTGTCAATATTATAAAACAAATTTACCACCACATCACAAAAATGAACCCTGACTAACAACCATTAAAAGACTAATTTGAATATACTGCACAACCATAAAAGTCAAAATAGGAAGAATCCAGTGACATCCATGAATGTCACAATTCACTTGTATATCAAAAATATCTAACTGTGCCAAATCACACTGAAGGCAGGATGGTTGTTAATGAAAATAAGAAATCTCTAACAACTGATGTTAATTATGCACCTAAAAGAGAGGTGACTACCTTTGCTTTAATCTTAAAGCGACTTCATTAACAAATTTGTCAAAGTTTCGAAAGCAAGCAATTATACTAATAATCAAACATTACAACTTATCAAGCAAAAGCAAAGATATGACTTTTTAAAGTAGTGTTTGACAGCTTCAGGTGAGGATATGTCAACAGGGATAAATCAGTATATTCTTATACCAAACAATGTTAAAATTTTATCAATGATAAATAGAAGTGTTCAACTGATAAACAACAAAGTAAAATTTATTATAATAAAAGCCAGATAGAAAATGTAACAATCAGACAGTTACACCATAAAGTGGTTCTATTTCTTGCAAATTAAAAATCAACCAATTGATGATGTTACTAGAGGTGCAATTCAGTTAAGCATTTTTGGACAGTGGGAAGGTTCAAATATAACATAAGAAAAAGCTTGAATACTTTTTTATACACATAAAAGCACGCCAGCTCCGAGACAAAGCAAATTTGCAATTTTTTTTGTGTGAAATGAGTTGCCAATAAGTACTACCTTGGCCATTAAAGGAGGATGCCCACTGCCCTTACGGACCTGGAAAAGGACTATGTTAAAAGTTGGCTGAGCAAAAAATCAAAGATGGCAAAATATAGAAACCATAAGAGTTCAGGCACCATCAGGAATGAAAATCACACTACAGCAAATTAAAAAAAATAAGCATAACGGTAAAAATGATTGACCTGTAATGCTAGACAAGGAGGGCCATCACTGAACTAATATACTACTTCTCAAATCTCTTTTAGATCTTTGTCTTTGTTGGTGGGAAATGGATCAGGTGCATCCAACATCCTATACCATAGTTACACATGGTGTAATTAGATATGAAAGTTTGTCAGAAGACGAGGCTGTTTGGTTCTTCACCACATGCATGCATGCAAAGAATACACTTCAGGGGTGAACATAAATTTTTTGAGTTTAATCTGCTTTTGTATTAATCTATTGTCTATGGTACCAATTCAACTAATCATGAAAAGTTTCAAGACAAAAATTCCAAGGAAGAACTTGTGATATACTATAGCGGAGTACCTGCAAGTGCAGTTAATGATACAACTCCTTAAAAAAACTCATCTAACAAAATGCTCATATGCGCATTCATCAACACAAAACATTGATGGTTTTCCTGAGAAAAAATACAAATTCCTGGAAAAATGACAATTTGTCCAAAATTGCATTTTTCCTAACTATACAAACCTGAGGTCCTTTTACAATAGGAAGGTACTAGCGTCAGCTGGATAGGTCGTAAGCTTTCGAACAAGGGGTTCGGTAGTTAACTGCTTGTCCGACAGGCGCGCGCTTCGCGCGCGACTGGTAGGTAAACAAATCACTTTTGCTTTTTGGCCCAAGCAAACACCTGCAGAGTGAGGGGTGGCATGAGTGGGGCTATGTGTAAAAGGACCTCAGGTTTGTATAGTTAGGAAAAATGCAATTTTGGACAAATTGTCATTTGTTCCGACACGGCATACAAACCTTCGGTCCTTTTACAATAGGAAGACTCACTTCTTGGTGGGGGGAGGAATCTGAGTCTTTTGTGAACAGACTGGTGTTCGCCCAACCTTGGAAATGCCTCCCTGGTCGTAAGAGCGAGGGAGGGATCCAAGCCTCTGTCCGATTGATCGGGGTGTGCACCGCAGGATCAAGCGTCAGACAACCTCTGGACCAAGTACTAAGAGAGAGGCAAGCGTATCTCTTCGTACCAGCAAACAAGAACAAGTTCCTATTTTGCAAGAGGCAACATAACGTTATGGTTTGTCTCTGTTGGCATCCACTTCCCCCCCTTGTAGGAGGAAGTGGTGGATATTCGCTCCCATCCCTAGTGAAAGGGATAGGATGGGGCTCTGTCGAGTAGCTCACCGGCATCTCGTCCTTATCCAGCAAGGTGATGACCGTATCCCATCTACCCACAGGTAGAGGGGGAGAAAAAGATAGGAAGAGAAGCCAGTCACTCTCTCATTCACTTATCTATTCTTACAGTCACACCAGGACTCGATGCTGTTCAGCCTGCTAGGGTCTGGGTTAGCTAGACAACGTGTTGAGCACACCACGGGTCCTAAGGAAAACGATCCAAGGACCTGTGGGCAATATCCAAAGGTAGAAGGAGGTGCCGGTGGTCTGGTTGTACCAGACCCCTGCCTTCAGTACCTGCGCCATGGAGAAGTTCTTGTGTAACTCGAGGGAGTGTACTTCTAGGTCATCTTGGTGCTGACGAAGAGTCTTCAACACTCATCCTGGGATGTCGAGTTTCTTCAGAAAGCGCGGTCGCGCTTTCACAGGACAAAGCAGCATCTCCTTCGCATCGAAGGCGGTGAAGTCCATTAGGGAGGGGATTGTGAAGGACTCTAACCGATCGTCAGAACCGAAGGGTTCAGAGTCTTCGCTACGAATTCGGTACGAAATCGAGCGTCACGAATCCCCATCCCCTGGATGCTTGACTTCGCAGGAAAAGTCATGCAATTACCTCAGAGGAAAAGAAGGGAATGGTCGTATGACCTAACCCTCTTCTCGACTTCGGTGATGTCCTGTACCCATACTGGTATATCCGTCTGCAGCGGAAGTTGTTCTTCTCGGTAGGTGGATAGGACACCGACACTCAAAGGTGGGTGTCGATGGTATGGGTACTGTGACAAGCCGTTAGGACGAAGAAAGATTGTTATGGAACAACCGAACTAAGTCCACAGCGAAGTTCGTAACAGACTTGGGCGCTCTGACAGCTGCCGACTGACTGCGTTCGGTAGGAGGCAAGTTGTCCAGGCACCCGAGCAAGTCACGTGACCTTCGCCTTAAAAGGGTTCTGCCAAGAGACTAAACAAATAATTTGTTCGTCACCGATGCCAGAAGGCAAGGTGATGACTCTCTTAAGGCATGTGCCCAACAGGCGAAAGTCAATTGCCTTCTAGAGACCGAGGTCCTTGATGGCAAGATATCTCATAGTATAGTTGATTCTCGGCTAAGGAGAAAACAACACTATGTGTCGTTGAAGACGAAGGTGTACAGAAAATGCAACCTACGTCTTCGCAGCTGAACCGAGAGAAGGATTCTCAAGATTCTGAACCTGTGCTACAAAGACTGAGAACGCTAACCGCTATTCATTGCTGTCCGGTGAGGATCGTAGTTGCAATAAAAGCGGAGCGCTTTTCAGTAATGAAGACAGGGAAATACTGCCTGAAGAACTGCTTCTCATGGGCTGAACATTTGGAAGTAGAAGCTGTCAGGTCGGAGAGTAGGCGATGTCTTCTGACATATCTGTTAAATTCGGGGGCGAGCAATGAATAATTGCACACCTACGAATACGAGATATTTTGAAGACAAACTCAGATGTCTGCAAAAATCAATTCGCATTATCGCGGTGCGATGCAGCGGTTTGACTAGTACAGACTTCTGTTACCGTGCGGTAAACAGAAAGATGAAAGAGTCCAAGAGATATCTCTGTTGAAAATTCTCGCAATGTCGAAGGCGATGAAATCAAGCGTCACAGCAGTAGATGGTCCTTCATTATTGCGAGAATCCCGTTATCAGAGACCTAAGTCATGATTGTTGGGCAGAGATACAGTTCGGTAGTCAATCAAACCAGGGGAGAGAGAGACGTAACCGACCGTGCATCTCCGAGACCTAGCTGATACTGAGCCGCTATCAGGCAGTTCAATACGCAGTAGCTCTCGGTGACTCGTCATCCTGAGTTGCCAGTTAATCCATTATTCCACGAAGGAATGCGTTCGGCTAGAACCATCGAGCATAAAGAATACGCTCGAGCAAATATTTATTTTAAACGAAAAACCGGATTTCGTAATACAAAAGCTGATTTGGTGTTGTCATGACAATACCAAGTATCTAAATCGAAACTGATAACTGCTGGGAGTTGCAGGCAACCCCGAGTTGCAGTTCAATTAAGATACAATTCGTCTCGGTCACAAACCGTAGAGTTAACTACGGTATGCGCCTACCCCCCGGACAATTCAACTGTTACAAGAATCATGCGCGAGAGGGTAATATACGTAGTATATTTGTAGGTTCTGTACAACGACCTCCATCCTAAATTCTTTTCCCCTCGAGGAATGAGAATAAGGATTGGAGATCGACCGCCTTCGTTCTCTAGTCAAGAGAGTGAAGGAGAAGTCTTTCCCAAAGGAAAGCTTCAATGGTGAACAGAATACCGAAGACGATAGTTCAAGCCAAACTGGAAGTTCCCGTCCGTTCTTCTCTATTCCAGGTTAATCGCCTACTGTGAGATACTCTTCTTTGGCAGCAGCAGTCTTCTTTCCAATGCTAGAAATTACAGGAATTCGAGCATAAACGCGAGGGTTCCCGATTATCGAACAATTATCTTGGGGGGATTCTCGCTCACTTTGGACCGTGGTCTCGCCTAAGTGTTTGGAGATCGTAAAAAACTCGAACACTCTGAGTGCGCTAGAAATTCCGTAGAATTCTAAGCACTCTGCGAAACCCCACCGAATTCGTCAAACGATATCGGCTGGTGTCCTCTCGATTCCCGTAGAAATCGAGAAAGGGGCAGGATCCCTCCTCAACGACCGGGGGCTTACGTCAGGTAGACCCGAAGGTCCCCCCGGTAGCGCAGCCCCTAACGTGGGATCTTACAGAGAAATCTCTGTAGGATCCCTCCCCTTTCCCTCGTAGCCGTAAGGAGAGAGGGAATGGGGGAGGGATGGATACTGGCTCGCCTTCCCAGCGGAACTAGCAGTTGGAGAAGAAAAGGAGCAGCCATCGCCTTACGGCGATGGCCTCTCAGAGCCTGGGAAAACGTATCGTCAGGAGAAAACCGTTTTCCCCGAGGAGGGTTACAACTCATACTGTAGGTAAGGATCTGCCGCCACTGTGAACGTCGTCTGGGTGGGGCTGATCGACACCTGACAGGAGAGAGCCGATACCGTCCTCCGACTCATCCAGTCCTCGTCGAGGTCGAAACCTCTCAGGAGGACCGAAGGGGTATTCAAATACGGTGTCCGAAGACACGTTAGAAACGCCTCTGTCGCAGTAGAGGAGGTGAAGTAGCTTGTTCGACCGGACCAGAACTGAGAGAGCCTTCTTGTCCGGAGACGAGTAGACTACCTGGTTCAACACAGTCGGCAAGCTCCGATCGCGGCAGACCCACCGTCGATTTGGGTTCCCTCTCGGGCCCCAAAACGACTCGAGCCGAGACGTGGCTCTGCTGGTGGGAGCGGCGATCCTTCCCCGAGGTCGTTGTGCTGACGAATCAGCGCCATAACCTCGGCAAAGTTCCTCTGGATCTCGGAAGTCACAGCATCTTGCAGAGTGGGACCGTTAAGCCCTTCGAACAAGAGCATATTCCGAGAACCTTCCTCCTAAGAAGGGGAACAGCGACAGCCCTCTCGGTCTTCCCCATCCACTTGCGCATACGTCCTGGCCGTCCAAGAACCGTGCCTGGCACGTAGGGCGTCGTGGTGGGATCGTGAGGGGCGCACCACCCCCTCACGATCACTCCTCAATACCTCTCTCCTCCCGGTGTAACCCGAGGGAGGTTGGGGGGAAGGTACGGGAGAGGCCAGACCTGACGCTCCCTCGTTGATCTCTGGCAGAACCAGCAGGCTTGGAGGGCTGCAGGCGATCGTCAACCCGTGGTGGCGATCGAGCTGCAGGCCTGGTCGAACCGTCTCGCTGTGGAGAACGGCTGGATGAGCACAGCGGCCCCGATCTCGAGTGTCAGAAGAGCTGGTGCTGGTTGCCATAACCCGATCGCTCTCTGTGAGAGCGACGGTCAGGCGATCCTGCAGGCTCCACTGTCACAGTGAGACCGGGTGCTTGTCCTCACGGCACGTCACGTCGCTGGTTCCAGCCGTGGCTGGCACCGGCGAACGGGAGGACCTCTTCCCAGCCTCAGCCCAGTGGCCGTCGTGGGACCCGGTCACGTCCCCGGGTGAGCCAGCTGTGTTCGCCGCGAGAGTGATAGCTGGTCTGGTGAGAGTCGCGTGAGCGGCTGTCACCAGTCTTCCGCCCCGTGCCGTGAACCTGACGCTGAGCGGACTCAGAGGTCTGGTTCCTGGCTGCACGGTCGCTGGTAGGCGACCGTACACTCGGTACCTCCCGCGAACGAGAGGCCGAGACGGACCCTGATGCAGTGGCAGAACCACTGACACCAGGCGAGGAAGTACCGGTGTTAGCCGGTACCCCTCTGGTCCCCGTAGTCTTCTTCCTTGCGGAAGAAGAGACGGGCCCCGCTCCCGAAGGAGCAGGAGGACCAGCGGAAGGAACCCTCCCGTCCCACTGAGGTGAGACGGGTCCCGAGAAGCTCCCGAGGGAGACCTTCTTAGGAGGGAGGAGGCAACCTTCTTCTTCCTCGGCTGTGAAGCCTTAGAAGTCGAAGGGGAAGGAAGAGGCGTCAGCCGACGACGATGAAGAAGATGAAGACGACGACGACGACACCTTCCTCCTCTTCTTCGTCAGCTTCCTCAGGACAGACGTAAGATCTGCTATCCGGGCGGAGCCGGGGCTGCTGTAGCCGAAGCTACAGGGCCCGGATGCACCTGTACAGACAGACCAAAGTCTGGGGTAGTTACCACCACGAACAGGGACGACATCAGCAGGTATGGGCATCTCAGGAACAGCAGGCACAGCCAGCACAGCATCGGTAGGACCGCCAGCGCAGCAACGGCAGGACAGCCAGCGCAGCAACGGCAGGGACAGCCAGCGCAGCAACTGCATGGACAGTCAGCCCAGAATCGGCAGGTAACGGCAGGCCAGCACCGGGAACACAGGAAGTTGGAGCAGCAGCCACCCCCAGGGACCCCCACACCAGCAACATCCTGGTACCGGCGGCAGGTCCAGGGGCAAGCTCTAGGGCAGCGGAAGTGTGGTCGCTGCAGCGCGGCAACCACGAGCGGCGCGGCACGACCACCCTCTCGGTACGGCGAACGGCACTTCACAGCGGCTGTAGGCAAGACTGTTACCACGTGAGGTGATTACACCAGGTGAGGAGGGACGTCGTCACCTGGAGCGTGGTCACCACTCCATGGGTGACCGCAGTAGGCCCAGACATAGAACCGCAGCCCCTGGACACTAGCACGCCCTGCAAATCGAAGGACGCCCATACCTCACCAAGGTCCACCCTCGTGGCAGTAGCACCTGCGGAAATAACAGTAGTAGCGATTAGTGGGGGGGAAGTCCCCTCGCGCGGGGGGGTGAGCCCTCTCCGAACGAGTGGAAGACCCCGAATACAATTGTACATCGGGCACCGAGCGCCCTCCCCCGCGCTCGACGGATCGGGCGAGGAGAAGAACGCCGATAACCTCCCCCCCCCCCCCCCCCCAAGGGGAAAGGCCATCTGTGGGAGCTGAGCGGAGGGGGTTCTCGTTCCCCCCACCCCCGCACAGCACCCATGTACCCAACAATAATATAAGAGCCCGAGAGCAATCGTGCCATCGGACCCGAATGCAAGGGCATAAGGATCAATTCCCTGACTGAGCGGAACTTGAACCAATAAATATTGATGCAATCAATAATAAAAAGAATAAAATGAAAAAGAATCTTGCATTACGATTCACTTCACAATGAATAAGGGCTCGGATCGAGCGCATTTGCGCCCTCGGTACCGAGCGCAAGGGTAAAAGGATCCATTCCTTACCTTTATGGATCAAGGTTTATGGAAACCTTGATCCATAATGAATTGATGCAATCAATATATATATGAAAATGAAAAAGAATACTGCGCTTGCGATTTCACTTCATACAAATAAAAAGGGGAAGGATCAATTCCCGGTAAATAGCGGAAACATTGATCCCAGTAAACAATGCAATCTCAATAAAATATGAAAATGAAAAAGAACTGCACTTGCGATTTCACTTCATTCAAATAAAAAGGGGAAAAGATCAATTTCCGGGTAAGCTCGGAAACTGATCCCAAAAATGAGTATTGCTACAATCAAAATAAATATATGAAAATGAAAAAGAATACTGTACTTGCGATTCCACCCTTCCATACAGAATAAGTTTCCGTGCCGAGCGCATTCGCTCGGCAACGAGCATACAGGTCAAAAAAATATAAATGAAAAGAGCACTTACTTACGATTTTCATCTACACATTTCCAACCAAATATAACGCTCGGAGCGAGCGCTCTCGCCGCCCTCGGCACCGAGCATAAACAATACGAGGATCATTTCTGGGAAAATGAATTCCCGCACTTACGCCCTTCAGTCCCGGCACTCGGGTAATCGGAGGGCGTGGTGGAAACCAAGATCCTTTAATTCACAATTGAATTCAATGGAAATAAATATGAAATGATTGTACTTACAATTCAGTTTCACTAGATAAATAGAAAAAGAAAAACACAACCATGCGAAAGCAACGACGATAAAGCGGGCAGAGAGCGATGATACACGTCCACACGCCAGCAGGCCGAAAGCAAAAGTGATTTGTTTACCTACCAGTCGCGCGCGCGCGCGCCTGTCGGACAAGCAGTTAACTACCGAACCCCTTGTTCGAAAGCTTACGACCTATCCAGCTGCCGCTAGTACCTTCCTATTGTAAAAGGACCGAAGGTTTGTATGCCGTGTCGGAACAAATATAAGAATTGTTAAAATAATATCAGATACCTTTATTATTATTGTTAAAATGACAAATTTGTAATTAATTTGTAATTTTCATAACTAACAAACCTGAGGTCTTAACATTAGGATAGACTCCTGACAAATGGTTAAATTCTTAGCCTGACCCAGCTAGTTCAACCATACATGTACCAACTTAGCCTAGCAAATGATCGATGCCTTAGCCTGGCTAACTTTCGAACCTGAATTTACTATCTTAGTTTAGTCTGAGTGGTAGAGTTCTTAGTTTAGCTTAGCCGTGTCTAGCGCCCAGACTAACTAGTTCGTACTTACATGTACCAAATTAATTTAGCAAATGGTTGATGTCTTAGCCTGGCTAGCTTTCGAACCTGAATTTACTATCTTAGTTTAGTCTGAGTAGTAGAGTTCTTAGTTTAACCTAGCCTAACATCTGGGTTAACTAGTTCCAACATGCATGTATCAGCTTAGCCTAACAACTGGTTGACAGCTTAGCCAGTCCTCGCTACTTCAAACCTTCCTTTATTACCTTAGCTTGGTCTGAGTAGTACAGTTCTTAACTTAGCCTAGCCTAACCTAACCTATTATCTAGGCTACTTATTTCTAACATACATTCACCACCTCAGACTAGCAGGTGGTTGAGGTTTAGACTAGCCTATCTAGTTCGAAGGAGATTACTGTCATTTACAGGTGGTGAAATTTGGAGCACCATAAATTGGATAGTTGAATATGAAGAAACTAGTGGGAACAGATATGTTTAGTGTTAATTCTCTGAATAATAATTTATTGATGACTTATGTATCTACAGAGACACTTGAGGTAAGGTCTGCCTTCATATAAACAAATTCTGAAAGATGGATTCCATCCTCCAAGCTGCTGATCCTGACCCTCAAGTCCTCCATAACTAACTGCTGCACTCTGGGAAGCAGTGACCACCCTGAGAGACTTTACATCTGCTGAAGTTATCCAAAAGCACTTCCTAAACAAAACTGACAAACTATCTAACCTGGTAGACCTACTAAGCATTTCAAGTTGATCACTGTTTTTGGTACTATTTTGTTCATAAATCTACATACTCCGATTTTACGGTAACTAACAAAATAATATAATATACATTACTAATGAGATTCCCAAACATCTGAAGCCAATAATCACGAAAAGGAAAAGTGCTAGCTTTCTCGTCATTATTAAGATATCTTCAAGATTACAGCAAAAATAGGTTATAGCCTATATGTTCTGGAAATTACTGTGTTGGTAATATAGTACTGTACTGCATAATAAGATTTGGCTCTTCCTAACAGTAAGGCATACTCACCCAAGAAAGCAAGAACCACATCTTCCTTGACATTAAACAAATATCAAATAAAGTTTAGAGTCTACATGTGAAGCACTGAAATTCATGAGGCACTGAAAGTGACTATCTTTTAATAAATGCCTTTTAAACTGCTGCATTTTTGAAATTATTAAGCCTTTCCTTGAAATTATTGTTACTTTTCCTAGGTGTTTTCCAATAAATTCTCAAGTGTGATTTTCTGATTCTAAGAAAACCAGATGTAACAATAAACCAGGACATCAATATTGTTTTCAACATTTGTGGGTCCTTTTAAAAAACCCAAATGGTAACACATCATATTCAGTTCCACTTCTATAGGATGAGTCCTTGGCAAGAAGATGGGTTAGGATTTGCAATAACAGGTTAGTACACTTGAGAATTGTGGAAGCCAGGTATTCTGGAAAATTACTTTGCAATGCATTTCATTTTTAAGCCTGATTAACAACTTCCTTTACATATTTTCTGTTTGTTCGCCTGGGAGATTTTGATTCTTTTAATTTTGTCTTTGATAACTTACTTCACAAGCACACCGACATTAACAACTTCAAAACTCTGACACTTTATATTTAATTTTCTGTATTTCCCTAGCATGCCAAAACCTTACGAAGAAAATAAAAAATTATCACCGTACACCCATCACTATGATGGTAATAATAATGTAAAAGGGGTTTACATTTACAACACTGGCAGTATTTAGTCCTTGCTATGTCCACATTTATGAAGCTGTGCATTAAAGTTTCAGAACACATCGTTTTTAGTTCTTGTTAATGTATCCTTCAATGGCCAAAAATAATATTCAATAATGAAGTATTTGCCTATTGTATAAGTTCATTCAAGATAAATTTTGATAAACTGAATTGCAATCAACACACACAGAATGTTCACCTTAGAACATATAGATTACATACAAGTCAAGATGAAGCAAGTCATCCACTCTGGTAAATAACCTCAATATAATCATTAATGTTTTTCAAGTAATTGTTAAGACTTAATATGGAAGTTTAAATAAAAAATCAGTGACCCACTAGTACTTGTTTCCAGAAATAAGCATTCCAACTGCTCACCCAATAGCAAAGAATATTTCTCTCAAGAAAGGAATTGCCTGGAGGAAACATGAGCAGACTTAGGTCAAGTAGTCAAACTACAAACTCAGTAATACATTAAAGAAGTCACCTATATCAACAGAATTAAGAACTCCCGCCAAATATTTATTTAAGCTCCCTTACTACACTTACTTAGAGAGAAAACGATCTGAAAATATTTATATAGCTGAAATCTACAATGAAAAACAAAAATAATAGCGAACCTACATTTAACAACAGAAAAGTAAAAGTAATAGGAATAAAAAATTAAAAATGATGGGTTCAAATAGTACTGTATGTTGTAATGCAATAAAATTTTGATGAATCAAATGAATATTAGGCAACATTTACAGACTACAAACACTGACTATATAAGCATGCTAAACTGTAGCAGACTGGATCAACAAAATAAAGGAGAAAAGTTACAACTACAATAATTTGTTATACTGTGCTAAGCTCATGTCTTCACAGATTATAAAAGGAAGAATGGAAAAATAAAAAGTTAATGCATCTCTAATGTAATAACATAATTCTTATGTAAATACAGAACTACTTTTAAATATATACGTATGCTATAGGATAACCACATTTTTGACAAAACTTACATAAGTGTAGGACCCTGAAGAGTTATCGAGCAAAGGACGATCCTGGGAGGGACTCTCCACAGTGCAGGAAGTATTTAAAGATGATAGTGATATACCAAACAACATATACCAGCAACCTTGAGCCAAGACTCGATACTGTGGAAAAATTTAAGATATACTGCATTCTTCCCTTGCCAAACAATGTTTTCCTAATCTTGATTCTCTGAATTATTTTAATAAAAGAATTTTTTTTGCTTTTTTGTCAATTTTCTTTACTTCATCAATTCTTCAGCAAATAAAGAATATGTATAGCAAAATATGTAATGGACCTCAATATCGCTAGCAAAACTGAGGTAAAAATACAGTACCGTACTACATAACAGTCTGAAATATTCTTACTTTTGGCTGCTTGCATGTATCCAGAACGCACATAATCTTATGACGAAGATCATGCAAAGAATTCAGAGACAACCTTGGAACCAAGTCATCCCCAACAATCACAGACATCACAAAACTCTGAAAAAATTAAAATGTGTATTAGCACAAAATGCAGTCATAGTCTTTTGAAATTCTCGTTTGCTAAATACTAAAGAAAATAACTACAGCTGCAATAGACTACATTATTACTAATTATGTTTGAGAATAAAATTTGAGGGTAAAAGCAGGACTAACACTGCATAAAAATTCAGCAATGGATATGGAAATTGCATATTTTACAAAATGTCTGACTAAACTAAACCTTTATTTTTCACACTTTTTCAGTTGCAAATTCAGAAGTAAAGACTGCTAACATACAAATCATCATCAATAATTTAATATTACATACTATGTACTCTGTAACACATGGTAACTCATGAAATGTATATTCTAAGAGGTTTACTATAGCATTTCCAGGGTGGGTATTCATTCAATAAGGATATGAAGAGAGAAAATGAATAGTCATGAGGTACACACATTCAATTCCTTAAATAAGACCAACTGCCTGAAGCTATCACAGAATTCTTACCTTAGTAGCTAACGCAAATTCTTTGGAACACAACCCACCAGGAGGTGAAAAGGCAAAACACTTCAGACCAGGATACTGTGGTCTCATCATGGCAGCCAGGACTACAGCTGTGCCAGCACCTAAACTGTGACCTACAAAATAAAAGATGATGTACAGTATTGAAATTACATATGGTATCACTTACTGTACCAGTATATTTCATTATTAATTGCAATAATGTATTAAATTGCACAATAATCAAGTATGAACATCTTTAAATATAAGAAATTGTTAAAAATTGTCACAAGATTTTCAAAATCAAGCAAGCTCTTTTTAAAAGGACAGAAAGCTTAAGGTAATAAATAATTATTAAGCTTATCTATTAATATCATGATACACTTTTTTTGTAAGAATACAGAGGCACTGTAATATGCTTAAAATAAGAGCAGTCATTTCCTTTATTTACTTGTAGTCACAAACTGATGGACAAGGGCATTAGGAATCTCAATTTTCAGTCAAGTCATACTTTAAAGCATAAAAACTATTGGAAATGGATAACTTCAAGCTCAATACTTCCACACAATCTACAAAGTGCAGAATATCATTTACTTTTAGATAGAATACAAAACTAAGTTTCTGCACTGTTCTAAATAAAACTGTTTTTGAAATCTATAAAAATGAGTCAAATTTACCCGTGATAACAAGACCATAACCATTACGAGCTAACAGAGCATCTGCCACAGCTCGAGTTTCTTCTAATCTCTGAAGTACAAATTTTGCAGCGTGTACCATACCCTTATGTGCAAAACAACCATCTGGTAACCCTTCACATTCAACCTGAAATACAATATACAAAATATGTGCCTAATCCATAAACAATTTAGATGCAACTATTTCACACCACAAAAGCATTGAGTGATTCAAGAAAGGACTTATGTCCACAGCAACTTCATTCACAGTAATATAAAAAAGCATGATGGAATGTTTATGTGAAGTACTGCATGTTAGCAATATGATTCTGTTTCAAATTCAGATTGTAAAAAACAATACATTTGATCAAACAAAATGGTCAACTCATACCCAGTGAGATATATGCAAGTCAGAAACTGCTTCCAGATTAACTATGTGAACTAAGTTAGTATATTCTCAACATTACATCTAAAACTGTTAACTGCCTGTAGCCAATTCCACAATGGGTCTAAAAATCCCGATTTATTCTTTATTGTCATTACAACTGGTTACCTGCATAGGCATCAGCTTTCTAGTAAACAATGTGCTCTAAAGACAATCTCCAGAATATAATATCTAATTTGTCTATGACATCTCCAGAATATAATATCTAATTTGTTCCGTCATAAACCCATCACTTTATACATTTATGTCAACATTTGGATTGCAAATATCCCCAAGCATTGCACTCTCTATTTTGTTTAATGGGCAGAAGATCAGTGGTAGCAAGGCACAAATGATACCTGGAGTGTTAGACACCTATTAATTACCTGCCTTACTGTCCATGTGTATGAAGCACTATTAGCAACTTACCTCTATTCCCCAGTTTTTCCTCCATAGCAAGATTGCCTATATTTTTTATCATTCCTATCTCATCATCCCTTTATTCTCCCCTCACTCATTCTTTCCCAATCTTTTTCTCCTGTACTCTCACTTAACTCATATGTACAACTTCTTAACCCTAGCAGGTTGTTAGCTACTACCAATTTCTGTATTCCAGACAAGCAGTTAGCTACAGCAATTTTAAATTATCGTAGTATACCTTATTGTCTGAGGAAATTACTTTATGCAGATTTTACAGATAGCCCAGGTTATATTTTTCAGTAATTTAGAAGAACTCATGTATTTTTCACCTTTTTGTATTATTCAGGTGACAGTCGCTTAGGTTCAGCAGTTACTGCTAACTACTCAGTGCTTTGACAATGGTTTTCTTAGCTTTTCAAAAACATGGTGTTAACTATTAAAATTTTCAAAACAGTAACTTGGCAGTATCAGTCTACGTTTGGCAATTTTACCTGAATAATGCAATTCAAAATGGGATCGGATTTTTCTTAATAGGGCCCATGACCACAGCAAGACAAATTTTACCTCCAATGAAAGATGCAGTAGAATCTTAAATCTTATACTTCTTACTATTTTTCATTCATCATTCATTCATCTTTAAGTCACAGTCAACCAGGGTTACGAAGTTGTGCCTCACCTGTTTTCTTAGCTGATGCCTTTTCTTGGCAACTTACCAGTATAAACTTCTTGATTTACTTCTGGGTCAAATACAGCTTAAGTTTACCCAGTGACTTATGTGAGCCTTTGACAAAAAAAAAAAAAAACTAATTTTTTAGCACAACACCAATTTTTCATAAAAATAAAATCAATCATATATGAAGTGCCCACTTCCCATCCCCTAGTTCCTTGGTATTTGGTATCCATTGAATATGATCTATGAGCACAGTTGTGTCTACAGGGGTACATGCATGAAAAACTGATCAACACCTGCAAAACAAAAGATAGGATGCATCTGGGAACACTCAATACAATATATGGGGCATGATATAACTGATGAGTTTGCATTACAAAAATTTGTTTTATTAAAAAACTCAAAATTTCCTCAATTTAACTAAATTTTATATTCTTCCTTATTTCCAAAGGCTCATAACCACAGTATTCTGTATGTGACATCAACATGGGCAGTTGAAAAAAAGGGAATTCTTATCTTATATTCAACTGAATTTTTCTCACATTGTAAATGTTCTACCTTTAGTCAGTCTATTCTCTCTTTAAATCTATTCTAAGAAATAACCAAATCCTTCCCTTTTATTGAGAAATCTCTGTAATTTATTTAACTCTTTCACACTAAACACTCTTATGTTGGCAGAAAATGAGACTCATTTTGCTTTTAATTACTTAGCAATTCTAAAAAATTACCTTTCTTTTTCATTAATAAGTCGTATCAGAGACTAAGACTTAATGACCAGTCCCAAAAAACTTGAGACATTAGCAGTGCCTTTTTTAATATTGTACATTATCTTTTATACACTCATGTACTACAATAGATATTTCTGAGATATGTACTGTACAAACAAGCAAGATACCTGTTATCTTCTCTCATGGCTACTAATATAGATATAAAATCCAATCTGTTGAAATTCTATGGGAATATGAGCTTTAGCATGATATTCAGATGATTAGAAATTACGTAGGAGTAATTAACAATCACCTAAAAAGTTACTTAAATAAAATGGTGTATACCTTATTTTTCATGCTACCCAGAGCAAAAGCACTATAACCTTATCAAGTAATGGTTTAAAATTAAACATACTGCCTACACCACTAGTTAAGCTTATGCAATACCTTTAATCTTCATTAATATGCAAGACCACATCCCAAATCATCAATAGTTTTCACAAAGCCATTTTTCAAAGGACAAAAATGGAAGCTATACATAAAACCATGAACTTTTATCTAATCATTTAAATATTGTATTAAAAAGATGGATGAACTGCAAATCTAAGATCTTCTTTCACTTTTCTTTAAAATACCACAATATTTCATTTAAAAAATTTACAAAATTAACTTCAAACTATAAACAGCCATTAGCACTGTGAATATCATAGCTTAAATAGATTCCAAACTCAAAATTTCCACAAAATATGACCACAGAGACATGCACATTTACAAAGTACTTACAATACAGCCAAAAGCAAGCAGCTATTTATTTCACACTCCTGCTACTTATAAAAAAAAAAAAAAAAAAAAAAAAAAGTGCACCAGAAGTCGATGCAAATTTGCAATTTACAAACAAAACTTACATGAGTGCATTGAGCAGTAAGGTCTGTTATGGCATCCTGAAGAGATAGAGTCCCCCTTATTGCAACAACAACATTTCCAGTATCATCATCAATTGCAACAAAGAATGGAACCTGTTAAAACATGTTTACGAACATTAAAAGCTGAAAAAAAATAATTCAAATTCAGTAATACAGTACATGGTCAAACTCAACAAGACAAAGTACAACTCAACCTTGACCATTTGAAACAAGGAAGCCTTCAAGATAACATCCTCTTTCCGAATTATGTACAAGAATAGGTTCCTTACTTAAAGAATAGGTTCCTTATTTAAAGTAAACCTGACCTTTGAATAGCCCTGACAGGTGTTGGTTTTTAGTTGGATGAGGCTTGCCTCTTTGGAATAACAAAATGTGAAATGAGATAGTAATGTGTTTCAAACTATATTTCATTATAGAACTAAATGATAATTTCCATATTTATTTATATGTCTTAGACTTGCCCCACTCAAGTGAATGTTACAACAGAAAAAAGAAATTAAACTTTCCAATTTAGAGCAAAGAATAAGAAAATCAAAACAAATGTCTTGACCTAAAAAGGTGACAGTAAATGTTCAGGCAATTGTTTGCACACTGTTTCACCGATGGTCATGAAAAACAATTAAGATGAACAGTAAAATGAGTATCAACATCACAGCTATACACCTAAGTCCTAATAAACTTCCAAAAAAACAGAATTACTTAAATTTTAAAGTATTTAAAATCTTTCAGACAGAAAGACTAAAATTGGTCATAAATTATACATACCTCATAAATCTTATTATGAAAAAGTAATATAAGTAATATTTTCTTCTGTTAGTCCAGTAATGGTCTTAAGAGCAGCTGTGTGGCACATACAACAATTGTCTTGCAACACATATGGAGGCGAATGTCTGAAACAAGATTATACTGAGCATTAATTCTTATTCTGAAGATGTATTAATCGAGTACAGTAATTGGCATTTCAATAACAGCACTTACAAATAATACAGAAATGCTGCCAAGCATATTTGCCCTTGTTCACTTAATATTTTTTTCTATAAAAATATAAATGAACTGAAAGATAAATGGATCATATATGTAAGTAAAATATGTCTAACTGACGTGTACCACAAAAATTAAGTCAATTACATACACACTGACTTGTAGTTACTAATAGGAATGTGGGGATGCCTTTTCAACCAAGACATGGTACATTGTGTCCATACAGACTTTGCATATAAAATATGTTGCACTGAGGTAATATAGCACTGAGTTAATATAGAGTTCAAATTCACACTGCTTCATCCAAGAAATAGCACTTAATGGGCTCAGATCACGGCTGAACATATTCATTCTTTCTTGACTGGCTTCCAAGGGAACTTTCCTTTCAAATTTAAGGAGTGAAGTTGTCCATGTGCTTAAAAATCCTAGGATCTCTCCCTTTAGTCAATAAAATACTTTCATAATTACATCACAAAAGAAAGGAGCTTTGCACAGCCACTGATAACTTACAAAATAAAACAAGGCTCATTTAGGTAAGAACTTTGAAGACATTTTGTTTGTTTGTATGGTGTTTTTACGTTGTATGGAACCAGTGATTATTCAGCAACAGGACAGACAGCTTTACATGACTTCCGAACCATGTCAAGCGAACCTCTATCACCAGAAATACACATCTCTAACACCTCAATGGAATGCCCGAGAATTGAACTCGCGGCTACCATGGTGGCAGGTCAAAACCATACCGATCATGCCACTGAGGCGCTTCTGAAGACATATTACCTCAAATCTCCAATCAACAAATGGTTCAGAGACTAATGAAATACCCACCTCCACTCTCCTAAACAATCACTAAACCATTTTATAACTTAATGACATAATATTTTGCTAAGATGTACGTACACTAAATTCTGAATTGCAGAGCTTTTGCAAATCTTCTTCAAAATACTTTTCATTTATGAGTTTAAAAACCCACTCAGTGTAAAATCTGAACTGAAACAAAGCACATACCGTATATACTCGCATATTATGCGACTTTTGAAACCTAATTTTGAAGCTAATTTTAAAGGGGTCGCATCATACACGCGGTATAAAATTAGCGTACCGTCTATGCTTTCCCAAATCGGCAGATTGCAATAGTTACTACCGGAAGAAAACAGTAGATCTTTTAAAAAGTTATGCTTTACTTGTACTTCACTATATTCAATAATATTGTATGCATTCTCATATTACTATTGTATTTTAAAATACAAAAGAACGATCGTGCGCCATTTGGATTACTATTTCGGTTTATACAGCATGTTTAACTGTTCTAGACTAACCATCTATAATTTCCAAATCAGTTGATTAAGGCACAATACCGAAGGAATTTTTACTTTTTGTTTTACTCGGTAAAACAAACATTTGTTACTTGAACTATTATTTTTATTTTAGAATACGCAGTTAAGTGAAAATTTATTAAAGTAAAAAAAAATCCATAAAATTAATAAACAAAAATCCTCCAAAGTCGCTCTCGGTGTCCGTATCATCAAATACTGCTCTGAATTCTTCGCCATCAAGGCAGTCATATTCGTCATCTTCCAGATCTTTGATCATTTCATCTTCATATGGAAGGTATAGTCTTGTCAACGCGGCGAGCTCTCTGGCATGGCTTTTAAAGATCTGCCCTTATGCTAATTTTACAAAAACAACAACTGCCCGTGTTTGACAGACCTTTGAATGTCCTTGAGACAAACCCCGAGGCTATAATTATAAGTTTATAAGGGGTTTTCATTCACAGGTACTTTAATCTCCTTCCTATTCGGCCCTGCTCTCCCTCTCTCCTCTTCCTCTCTCTTCCTCTTCCGGGTCTCCTCCTGCTCTCTCTCTCTGCCTCGTCCTCTCCTTTCCTCTCTCTCTCTAATCTCACTCTCTCGTCTCTCTCTCCTCCTAAATCCTCAGCTCTCTCTCTCATCTCTCTCTCTCTCTCTCCTCTCCCCTATCCTGCCAAACGCTCTCTCTCTCTCCTAATCTCAGCTGTCCGAGCGAGAGCTTTTTTTATGGGACAACATAGGCCCGCATTTCGCATTTTCCACACCTAATTATTTTGTATACGATTGCCCTTCCTCGGCTGTGAAGTTGATGTCTATCCATGGCTGTGAGATGACCAGGAATAACTTGTAAGTCGGTGTCAAAGTCACTCCACACTTCAGTCAGGCCAAAACTTTGCCATATCACATTCAAGAAATATTCAGTCATTGTTTCCTTTCTATTATTTTGTCAGAAAGAGAGAGAGAGAGAGAGAGAGAGAGAGAGAGAGAGAATCTGTTTGTATACGATTATTTATTTTCTCACTCGTCAAACTTACTCTGTTATGCCTTTATTTCATATTTCCTTGCTCACCAACCAATTTATTCTAGACCTACGATATTAAGAAATCAAGATATGTGTAGGATGGAGAACTGCCTCCAGACTGTACAGTAAGTATGGATTTAAACGCACATGGAACTGGTTGAAATATTTGCAACAGCACCAAAATGAGATGACATGGTGATAGACAATTTGACTCCGTTTCTTGTTATTGCATAAAAAAACTTTATCAATCGTGAACCTACGTAATTTATTTAGAATTCTGCGTAACGGAAAAGATAATATTTGATATCTGTAATGGGAGAAATGGTTTTATCTCTGTTGTTGTTATAAATTTGGCAGATATGCGATCAAACACGTGGGAGGACCAAAACAGCCCAGCCAGAGAGCTCAGCTCATTTTGTAAATACTATTGTTTGGCGTGCTAGGCTTACCCGATTCATTTGGGTGTGCGCTGCAGCTGCTGCTACTGCTACTCAAATAATTGCATTTTTCTTACTAATCCCAAGAGTTGCCCATGGAAAATCCCAAGATTAACCAAAAATCCCAAGATAATAAAATAATTGACATATGCCAAGCCTTGGAGTCCTAAATATTTACTCTGTCTGTCTATCAGGAAAAGATACTGATAAATTGAATTGACGGTATCTTTTCTGAGAGAGAGAGAGAGAGAGAGAGAGTGTATTGCAGTGTGTTCATGCTTGTTAAAAATGTGCAGTACGGGTAATTCATATCTGGAAGAAAAAAAATATATGAATTTTGTTGCTGTCAGTCACATGGACTAAATTTACAAAGAGCAGGGAACAAATCTTGACATTCCTCGAGAGATAGAGAGATGAACCAAGGCCATCTAGGATGAACTTGAGTCTCTGAAACCAATAGGTATTAGCACACGCGCAACTGTATGTATGTGTATGTGTGTGTGTGTGTGTGTGTGTGTGTGTGTGTATGGGCATACTGTTAAAAAATGTGCGGTACCTACAGGTAATAAATACCTACATTTTGGAAGATAAAACAAACAAACAAATTTTGTTGCTGTTAGTCGCCGGGGATGTAAAGGGTGTGACCAGCGGACAGAAAGACTAACATTTTTCTAGAGATTAAAAAGCTGAATTTTGTTTTGAAGCTATGTCAACCGCGTTAGTAAATAGGTATCATCTTTTAAAGAAATTTTTCTTTTCTTTTCTTTTTGCGGAAGAATCTTCAAACCATTTTGCATTCAAAGGAATGAGAAGGAATCATTCTATTCTTCATGTAATCAGTAAAATACTTACACTAATAAAAACTAAAACTACGTATTGTATGCAAAACACACACATCATCGTTAGCTTCACCTGTGTAAACGTTCATTCTAAGAAATTCACAGAGTAGTATAACTAACACCTGATTGGTTGGTTGGTAGCCATGGAGATCTGTTATCCAATGACTGCCCTCTGCTTCTGTTCTATTTATAGACATATGCCGTGGATGGCACTAGTTTTGAACGTTACCATGTTCGTGATTTTCTGACTGCTGACGGCAAAAATTACTCAATTTTCTTTATATAATTATTTCTTCGTGAAAACAATAATATATGATCATTTTAACTTTAATGTATAGTGGTATGAAAAATACCAGTGTGTCGTAGCGATGCGTCATCAATATAGTGGTATGAAAATACCACATGGTGTTGTAGCGATACGTAAACACGAAGTACAAATCCTTTTCCCGGACCATCCTAAAAATTTTACAACTCTTCAACTTCAAGATCGATATGGTGAAATATATTATATAGTTATACTTATTGTTAAAATTCACAAGTTGAACTGCAAAACATTATTATATTTTGATTGTCATGTACATATATTTTTTGCATTTTACGGAATGTTTGTTTTGAAAATAATAGCTATTAGTGAACATGTGGTATTAATTGTCCCACTATTTTGTTATAGGTGATCTTAGTTATCTCACATTCATTTAATAGTATTATATTAATATTTATTTAAGTAAGCTGTAATTAATAAATAACAATAATGAAAAACATAAAGGGAAAAAATGTTTTAGCTGCAGTAGTGATGTTTGTTTGATTATGCATCTGACCTCACATTTCCGAAATCTGAAAAATTCCAAAAACCGAAACATCAGAATGTGTGTGTACTGCACATTTTTTTAAACACGCACACAATGTCTACACATTTACTGATACCCGTTGGTGAAAGACTCAAATTACAGTATTAATTCCAGAGAGAGAGAGAAAGAGAGAGAGAGAGAAAGAGAGAGAGAATGATTTAGGACTCCAAGGCGTGTTATTTTTACAATTATTTTATTATCTTGGGATTCTTTTTTAATCTTGAGATTTTCTATTCAATTCTCGAGATTAGTAAGAAAATTACAGTAACTTGACTAGCAGCAGCACACATCTGAATGACTCGGCCATTAGCATGCTAAACCACCAACCTTATGAGCTGACGCTCTCGGAAAAGGAACTCGCATGATACATGAGATACATGACAAAAATGATATTTTTATGATAAAATAAAGTTTCACATATACTTACCGAACAGTTACATAGCTTATAGCTTCTTACCTGCGGCAGTCGAAATTCAAATTGTTGGCGCCAGCGGCGTTGCTATCTTAAGTATAGGTGATACAAGACCCGCCCACATCCGGGAACCCTGGGTACTGCTAGCCTTCTACTGTCAATTTTCGTTTAGCCGACACGTCCATCTGTGGGGAGGTGGGTGGGCTTTGATTATGTAACTGTTCGGTAAGTATATGTGAAACTTTATTTTATCATAAAAATATCATTTTCACATAAGTGACTTACCGAACAGTTACATAGCTGAATCCAAACTACCCGGAAGGAGGGTAGATGGACTACATAAAAATGACAGTAAGACCACATTAAACAGCAAATGTTGCAGTACCCTACCTTGTGAGAGAGCAGCTGCAGGAGAATACTGCCTCTGGTTGGCGCTCTCATCACTCGTAGGAGACGTGGCAGTATAGGCCAGGGTCGTCCCTACTTAGTGGGATTTTGTAACCATGGACAAGACCGTTGGTTGACAAAATATTAAAAAACAGATAATGTCCTTGCCCTGGGCTTCAGAAACCAGATAAAAAACAACAGACCATCACCTATACCAAAAATAATGACATACTCAAAAGTAATAAATAAGATCTGGAGGTTCTCCAAAGTACTATGAGCCTCCAGTCTGCCCACGACTCAACAAACTATAACAAGGCGAGGCGACAGTAGAGGATAGAAAGTTCCCCTATGTTTCCTTTCCCAACACCATGCCCGCTACCGACACAGGACCCAATTTACAACAACTATCATAGGTAGCCTCTACATTCTTCAGGTAAAATGAGGCGAACACAGATCTCGATCTCCAAAACGTAGATTGAAGAATCGAGGAAAGCGACATATTGTGCTTGAAGCTTAAGGATGTCGCCACTGCACGTATTTCATGTGCTTTCACCTTAAGCACATTTTAGAGTCTGATCTTGGACTTGAGAGTGTGACTCCAGTATCAGACTTCTCAAAAAGAACGAAATAGCGTTCTTGGAGAGGGGTTTTGCAGAATTCTTAACCGAACACCAAAGTCGGTCGGAATTAACCCTCTAACGGATTGTGTCCTTGACAGGTAACATTTCAGAGCTCTGACAGGACATAATAAATATTCTTCGTCCATCGGACCCACTATATTAGATAATCCCTTAAGTACAAAAGATTTAGGCCATGGGTTAGAGGGAGATTCGTTCTTTGCTAAAAATTCGTTAACAAAAGAACAAACCGCATTACGATTTTTGAACCCCACCTCTTTGTGGATGGCTTGTAACTCACTCACTCTTCCTGCTGTAGCCAAAGCGAAGAGAAAAAGTGCCTTCCTCGTTACATCTCTCAAAGACGCTTCACGAAGTGGCTCGAATCGTGAAGACATCAGAAAAGTTAAAACTACGTCCAAGTTCCAGTCCACACTATCCTTCTTGGATACTTTTACTGTATTAAATTATTTAATTAAATCTCCAATATCCTGGTTAGAGGAGATGTCAAGCCCTCTATGCTTAAACACTGAGGACAGCATAGCTCTGTACCCTTTAATTGTCGATACCGACAAGTTCTTAACTTCTTTAAGGTACAGCAAAAAATCAGCTATTTCTGTCACAGAGGTTTTAGAAGACGAGAAATTATGTCTTCTGCACCACGTCCTAAAGACTCCCCACTTCGATTGGTAAAGCTTGGCAGAAGAGCTTCTTCGACAGTTAGCAATAGCCTCTGCCGCTCTGCGAGAAAACCCCTTAGCTCTGACGAGTTTCCGGACAGTCTGAACCCTGTCAGTGACAGAGCGGACAAATTCTGATGATACCTGTCGAAGTGGGGCTGTTTGAGTAGCCGAGGATACTGAGGAAGAAGTCTGGATGGTCTATATAACCAACTTGAGAAGGTCTGGGAACCACTCTTTCCTGGCCCAGAATGGTGCTACCAGCGTCATTGACACATTTTGATGTGAGGAACTTGTTCAACACCTCTCTGATCATTCCAAATGGGGGAAAGGCGTAAACGTCTAGACCCGTCCAATCCTGAAGCATTGCGTCGGTCTTCCAAGCAAGAGGTTCTGGAACTGAGGAACAAAAGATCGGAAGTCGATTGTTCCTCGACGTGGCAAACAGATCCACTGAAGGTCTTCCCCAAAGTTTCCACAGTTCCTGACAAATTTTGTCTTGCAATGTCCACTCCGTGGGAAGAACTTGGTTTACTCGACTGAGTTCGTCCGCCAGTACATTTAACTTCCCCTGTACAAACCTCGGAACGAGGGAAATATCCCGATCTTGAGACCAGAGAAGGAGATCTTCTGCGACTTTGTTGAGGGAGAATGAATGGGTTCCTCCCTGATTCCTGATATAAGATAGAGCGGTGGTGTTGTCGGAGTATACTGCCACTCTCTTTCCCACGACCAAAGGAGCGAATGCTTGCAGACCGAACCAAATCGCCTTCAACTCCTTCATGTTGATGTGATTCAACCTCTCTTTCTCTGACCATAATCCTGAGATCTTTTGGTCCCTAGGAGAGCTCCCCAACCTCTGTCCGATGCGTCGGAGTATAATTCTACGTCTGGGTTCCTTAATGTCAGGGAGAGACCCTCTTGCAATCTTTCCCTCGACATCCACCATCTCAAGTCGTTCTTGATCTCTTCCGACACTGGGAACGAATACGTGTCTGGTTGAGACTTCCGACACCAACTCGCTTTGAGATAAAACTGAAGAGATCTCATGTGAAGACAACCCAACTTTACAAACGTCTCTAGTGATGATAATGTCCCTAGGAGACTCATCCATTCCAAGGCGGAGGAGGACTGACGGTTCAGGAATTGGCTCACTTTTTTGAGGCAAGATTCTATTCTTTTCGGGGACAGAAAAACCCGAAAAGTCTGAGAGTCCAGAATCATCCCCAAATAGGGGATCTTCTGGGACGGCACTAATTGAGACTTCTCCAGGTTGATGAGAATTCCCAATTGACTCGCTAATGACAGTCTCTTCCGTAAATCCTTCACGCACTGTGTCCTCGAACCCGATCTGAGAAGCCAGTCGTCCAGGTAAAATGCTGCATTTATGCCCAACATATGCAGCCATTTCCCCAATGGAGCAAGAACACGAGTAAATACTTGAGGGGCCGTCGAAAGGCCGAAACAAAGGGCTCTGAATTGATACGTCCTCCCTTCGAACACAAATCTCAGGAACTTCTTTGAACTCTGGTGATCGGGACATGAAGTAGGCGTCACTTCATGTCCAGGGACACCATCCAATCGCCTGGGCGAAGTGCCGACATCACAGAATGATTTGTTTCCATATTGAACTTTGTCTTCAGCACAAAAAGGTTCAATGCGCTTACATCTAGCACTGGCCTCCAACCTCCCGAGGCTTTGGGAACTACAAAGAGTCTGTTGCAGAATCCCTGAGAACTGTCGAGGACTTCCTCTATTGCTCCCTTCTTGATGAGTGCATTGACCTCTGCTGCTAAAGCCAAAGCTCTCTTCGATCCTGGAGAATATGCTGTTAAGCTGATTGGTGTATCGGAGAGAGGAGGATCTAGAACAAAAGGAATCGAGTATCCCTCTCGAAGAACTTGAACTACCCATTGTCTCTGCACCTCTTCGACTCCATTCTTCCCAAAAAAGATGGAGTCTTGCCCCTACTTGCACGTGAAGGAACGGCTTCTCACTTGTCCGAAGGTTTGGGGGGAGGTTTCTTTGAGGACTTGTACTGTGGACGCAAATTAGTCCCTGGGTCGTTACCACTTAGGTTTATTCCCTCGAAAGGGATGCTTCTGAAGAGGAGAAGACTTAGCTCCTGTCGGAGTAGGCTCTTTCGGACGTCTAGAAGACTGAAGAAGGAGATCATTAGTAGATTTCTTTTCTAAATCCGATAGAATTTGTTGAATGGTTTCTTCAGGAAAAGATGAGATTTACAGAGAGGAGCAAACATGAGAGCCGACTTCTGGTTATTAGTGACTCCTTTAGACACGAAAGAACACCACCTTTCTCTCTTCTTCATCACTCCCATTGTGAAAAGGGCTGCTAATTCTCCTGAACCATCTCTAACAGCCTTATCCGCACAGGACAGAACTCCTAACCAGTCTGCGGCAAAATCTTCTTCTAAAGACTGACAGTCTTCAATCTTGCGAGCTAAAGAGGCAATAGTCCAGTCCAAAAAACTAAATACCTCAAATACTTTAACAAAAATATTCTTCACCAAATGGTCAAGCTCTGAAGAAGAAAACAAAATTTTAGCTGACGAAAAAGCTGCTCTTCGGTGTGAGTCCACTAAACCGGAGAAGTCTCCCTGGGAGGAGGCAGACACTCCCAAAGAAGGAACTTCTCCAGTTGCGTAGAAGCGATACGCTTTACTCTGAAGCTAAGAAGGTGGGAAAGCAAACGAAGCCTTACCTGTTTCCCTCTTCTTAGAAAGCCACTCTGTTGACTCCTTAAGGGCCTGCTTCGAGGACTGAGAAAGAACCAGTTTAGGTAGACACGAATACGCTGTCTTCCTATCTTTAACGAACATTGAAGGCGGTGAAGACGGAGAAGCAGGTTCAAAGTAATCTGGATAAGTGGACAGGAAAAATTTAAGAAGACTCTAATAAGCCGACGAATCCTTGTCATCTTGATCCAAAGCTTCCTCTTCAGACTGCACGGAAGCAGAGTCGAAATCAGGCTTATGTTGTACCCCGGTGGAGGATTTCAACAAACTCATAAGATCCTGGAAATGCTTCTTAAATGGAGCTAAGGTAGAATCGTCTAACACTGGTAGAAGTCGATGGTCTTTCAGTCGAAGAACGATTCTTTCTAACAGGTGAAGTCTCTGCATAACGAGTCGACACAGGCGAACAACCAGTCGAAATTCCTATCGACTCACGGCGAGGGGAGTCGAACAAAGACGAGCGAATACGCTTCTCTGGACAGTAATACGGAGTCGAACGAGGCGACCGAGCCGAAACTGCGACTGAGACTCGCTTGGGAGAGTCGAGCGATCGTGAATTATCACGAAGTTTAGTCCGAGAGCCATTGCTTTTAGCCGAAAAATGCGACTGCGGAGGAGATTCACTAAATATCACATCCGGAGCAAAACTACACGAAGGTTGAGGACTCCAATGCCTCTTAGACTTCTTAACAGGAGTCGGTGACGAATCACCCGCAAGAATCGAATGTCTTTTTAATGGTTGAGACACCAAATCACTTCGCCTTTTGCGCACTGGCGATTGCACTTCCGAATCAGAAGACAGACGAGAATCACAAACACTAATACCTTTCCACATCTTTTTGGACGACACCCGGCTGACCGTGGGCAAACTCCCCCAGACTCCTTCCGACCTCCGGTATGTCTTCTCCCGGTTGCGGGGGAGCGGGACAGTGACCTTCGTCTGGGAGTCGAGGGGGAACGGACAACCGCCTCCTCAGGGGCAACATTAACACTTTGCACTGCACTAGATTTCACTGTACTATCTACGAAAGCTTTAAAAGACATTCCTAACTTCATAACTGATTCAGCTAACACTTCGAACTTTTTATCCATCTTACTCAAGCAAGGCAATGGTGTTGGGTTCGGAAACATGGGCAACTTGAACAGGGGTAATCAAAGGAGAAGTAGGAGGACTATTAATTGGAGAAATATTCTCTAATAAAGGAGAGGCAAGAGAAGACTTATTTGTCTCCGAAGGAGGAACAGGAGTAGTTTCTAACCTATTCTTACTACTAGCCCTAAGAGCTGCCTTCCTCTTCCTATCTTTCTCCATTTTCTCAGCATGCGATCTAACCGCCTTCCATCCCTGTTCATCCAATTCTTTACATTCATCACATGTCACATCCATACCATTACAATTTTGTCCTCTGCATTTAGTGCACTTAGAGTGCAGATCGTGACATAACTTAGCTAATCTTGTTTTGCAGCCAGCGCTGCAAAACCTTACAGCAGATGAACTAGAATCTGACATAATTAGCAATAATGACAAAAAACTGAAAAGAGATAGCTAACTGGCAAGAAAAAACTAAAAACTTGTACATCACCAAACAAAAACCAAAATCCAAAATGGCGACGCAGGAGACTGCAGCGAAAATCTCACAGGTGTTACCCCGTGAGCGGCAGAAACGAAAATTGACGGTAGAAGGCTAGCAGTACCCAGGGTTCCCAGATGTGGGCGGGTCTTGTATCACCTATACTTAAGATAGCAACGCCGCTGGCGCCAACAATTTGAATTTCGACTGCCGCAGGTAAGAAGCTATAAGCTATGTAACTGTTCGGTAAGTCACTTATGTGAAACCACTGTTTATTGGTGTAAATTTGGGGGTCGCATGATATGCGAGATCGCATGTTACTCAAGTATATACGGTATACACTTTCAACTAAGATAAATATTAAAACTGGACACACCACTCTGATCTCTAACACTGTTCACCATGAATTCCAAAGCAGCATATTATATGATGGACACACAATATTCAGAGGCATTAATATATACATTTAAAAAATCTAAAGACAAATATACTGAGCCCCTTTTTTTTGGGGGGTCTCTCCTTTGTTACACTGTACCATAACTGAACCATCAAATGCTCAAGGTACATACTTACCTTAAGCAAGAGCAGCATTGCAGATTTTTCCAGAGATAACAGGTGGCTCTGCAAAACCTACCATACATGAACCATGGCCATCCATATGAGGCCATAGCAAACTTCATGAAGTGGTATGCAGTTCCAACTTTCATCCATTCCGGACGTGGGCACTGTTGCTGTGGTAAGTCCCCTTCACTCTCTAGTGCACCTATATTTGAGGCAAATCAATTGTAAAGCTGAAGTAAGCATAAATGATATTGTTATGATACAATAAAGTTTGTTCATACTTACCTGGCAGATATATATATAGCTGTATTTTCTGAAGTCCGACAGAATTTCAAAAACTTCCGGCACACACAGTGGTCGGCCAGGTGGTTAGTACCCATTCCCGCCGCTGGGAGGCGGGTATCAGGAACCATTCCCATTTTCTATTCATAATTTTTATTTCCACTGTCCCCTGAGGGGAGGTGGGTGGGTACTTGATTATATATATCTGCCAGGTAAGTATGAACAAACTTTATTTTATCATAACAATATCATTTTGTTCATGAAACTTACCTGTCAGATAGATATATAGCTGAATCCCACCGTTGGAGGTGAGAAGGGACAGAATAGAAGGATTTTGGGAAACAAATGCATGCAGATGATTTACATCTTGGTTCCACCTGTTAGCCAAGCTGACTTCATGATTATTGTCACCCAAGTCTGCTTCTGCTTTACTAGAGTTGCCAGCGAGGTAGAGACCTATATAGCTGGTGCACTCCAGATGATCTGTCAACGGGGGCGTGACCACAATGTGCCTAGACCATATTGACCATACCATGAGGGCTAAGAAGTAAAATAAATACAGGCAGTCCCCGGGTTACGACGGGGGTTCCGTTCTTGAGACGCGTCGTAAGCCGAAAATCGTCGTAAGCCGGAACGACGCTTGGAAATATGTCTTAAACTAATAAAAAGTTATAAAAACCTTACTTGTAATCCTTTGGTTACACTACATGTTGTTTCCTGTAGTTTTATGTACAACCTGGAGTTATTTTCATAAAAGAATGCTGGTTCTTGAAGGTAAAAACTATTGTAATCCTCTGGTGACACTACATTCTTGAAGTTTTATGTACAACCTGGAGTGATTTTGCCAAATCTTGAGGGCTACAAGAACAGCTGATTACTATTTACGTATCATATAGACTAATTAAAGTAAACGTATCTTTAAATAGGCTTATATATTAGTATCAACAAAACATTTCCTGCTATGAGTCAGAGGCCGTTTAATGAAACGAACACTTTCTCTGTCCTATCTGTTTCAGAAAATAAATGTTACGTCAATCCCCGAGACGGTGACCATTGTTGCCCACCAAGCGTCTCTCTCTCTCTCTCTCTCTCTCTCTCTCTCTCTGATCAAATTATACTGGATAATGTCTCTCTTTGGATACTTCGATTTTGCAAATCTTGAGGCTACAAGAACAGTTTGATTACTATTTACGTATCATATAGACTAATTAAAGTAAACGGATCTTTAAATAGGCTTATATTATTAGTATCAACAAAACATTTACTGGCATGAGTCAGAGGCCGTTTAACGAAACGAACTTCTCTGTCCTTACTCGGAGCGTCGGAAGACTCTCTCTCTCTCTCTCTCTCTCTCTCTCTCTCTCTCTCTCTCTCTCTCTCTCTCTCTCTCTCTCTCTCTCATTGTAATCTAACCAGAAACTTCGTTTTGTTATTATTACTGGAAACAAGCAATGATTTTTTCATTATTTGTGCTTTTTGGACTGTTATATGTAAACTTTGCGCACCGCAAGCTAGTATGTATTCATTCGCTCGGAAACTAGTTTCCGCATATGAGGCGTCACTAAAAAAACATAGAAAAATACGACATAAAAAGTGTCGAAAATCATCATAACCTCAAAATTTTTGTTGTAATCTAACCAAGAACTTATTTTTCTTAATATACTGTGCTAAACTATAAAGGAGTTTTATCATAGTATGAGTTTTTTAAAAGCATCGTTAACTCGGAGCGTCGGAAGCGTCAGCGTCGTAACCTCGGAACAAGCATCGTAACCCAGACGGATTTTTCCATTGAATATTTAAGAAAAAGCGTCGTAACCTCGGAACGTCGTAAGCCGGAACTGTCGTAACCCGGGGACCGCCTGTATATATATATGTGTGTATATATTATATATATAAATATATATATATATATATATATATATATATATATAATTATATATATATTATATATCATATAATATATATATATATATATATATAATTAGACATAAATATTATATATTTATATATTTTAATATTATATATATAATATATGTATATTTTATATATTATTTATATATAGATTTTATAGATATATATATATATATATATATATAATCTATATATATATTATATATATATAATATAATATAATATATATATATATTTATATATATATATATATATCTCTATATATACTATATATATATATATATATATATTATATATAATAGTATCTATATATTAATATATATCTCTATATATATCTATATCATATCGTCCACCTGACCGACCTCGCCAAAGTTAAGGTGGTTTTAACTACGTCTTAAAGTTAAGAAGTCGCCATTGGCGGCGACTCAACAACTAAATTAAGAGCTCTTCCTAACCATTTTCTGCAGACACGTATGGCCCTAGCGAGCAGCAGATCTCATATGCCATCTTCACATCCCGCAGGGAGTGTGAAGTGAACACAGAGTTGCTTCGCTAAAACGTGGTACTCAGGATGTGGCCAAGTGCCATGCTCTGTTGAAATGCTTCCGAGGCCGCGCCCTCACCTCGTGAGCATTCAGATCACGAGATTTCAAATCTTTGTGCAAACACAATGAAGGAGCCTTTTTGAAAGAACTCCTTAACACTAATGCCAGGGTGTTCTTCGATATGGGCAAGTCTGGTCTTTTTCGGAACACTGCAGATTGCCCGAAGGACTTCGACTTTCTTGAGTTTTATGTAGATAAAACTTGAGAGACCCGTCAGGGCACAGGACTCTCTCTGGCTCCTGCCCAATAACTTGCGCCATTCTTGATTCCAAGCTCCTGGCCCAAGGACAAGACGGGTTTCCATTCTTAGGCCACAACGGAAGGCTTAGAGAACACAACCGCATTGTGTTCTCTAAAGCCAAAAACTTCTGACGATGGCTTAAAAAACCTCACTAACCCTCTGTCGTATCTAGGGTGGTTGGAAGATAGGCTTTCTGATCACGTGCAAGAAGTTAACAGGTAGGAGAGGTTCGAATGCTTTGACATCAAGAACTTCAGACTACGTCTAAGTTCCAGACTACGTCTAAGTTCCATATTGAAAGCTTCGATCTGGACATGCACAGTCAGTCCGTCTGTACTAAAGTCAGGTGACCGACCAGTTGACCAGTCAGATGAATCAAGGACAGCAAGGCTGTATCCTGAAGACCATAAGGCACTAATCTTCGCTGAAGGATGAGTGTCTGGACTGCCTGGGCGATTCAGGCTAAGCAAACCTTGGGGGATGTATCAACGCAACCCAACGTCGTCAGCGAATCAACTCATGAGCAACTCCTGACTCGAGCTTCTGGTGCCAGGAGAAAGGAGCGCAGAGCAAAAAGGCGATTCAGTCCCGAAGGACGAATGCCTGACAGTCCAACCTGGTCTCATGTTACACAATCATTGGGGGTGTATAAACGCAACCGACTTCGTCAACAAGAAACTCAGGGCTACTATATGTCGCCTGATCTCGCACGAGTGTCTGACTCCGAGAAAACAGGTGAGACAAAAAGTAGATGGTGAGCGAGTTTCAAGATTCCACAGAACTCAAAGATCGTGAAGGGCTTTGTTGTTTGACAGAAGCAAATTTCTGAGCCCAAAGGCCGTCAACAACATATTTGCGTATTCTTTAATAGTTGTGACGGCCAGCTTATCCCATTCTTCAGACGGAAAGGGAAGACGGTAATCTTATTCCTCTCAACATCTCGATAGTCTGAACGTAGTCAGACTCAGAGCGGAGAGGTTATAGGTACCTTTCGTTTTAGAGTAGACCGACTCTCTCGGAAAAGGTCCTTGGAAAGTGAACTAGGAAGGACGTGACCTCTGTGAATCCAGGATCTTGAAGGCCAACATGGGGCGATCAGCGTCATTGTCGCTCCCTGTGATGTCATAAATCATCTTATTACATTTCCTAAGCGTTTGAAAAAAGGGGAAAAGAGACTAAACATCCATCCCCGTTCAATACCATAGGATGGCGTGTAATGCTACCGCTCCCAGATCGAGAATAAGGGAGCAGAGAAGAAGAAGCCTCTTCGTCCTCAACATAGCGAAGAGATGAATGAAAAGACGTCCCTAAAGTCTCCACAACTCTCAACATACTTCTAAATAAAGATTCCACTCGGAAGTCAGTAGTTGCTGCCGTCAATCGAGAAGATTCGTACGGACTTTTCCAATCCTGTAACGAACCTCTTGAGGATCGGTACATTCTATGCCTGTTGTCATAATAGGCTCTTTCTCGTAAACTCGAACAGGGACCGAGAGAAGATACTTCTTAAGATATGAGAGAGCTGTGAATATCCCGAGTTGATCTGGACCATGGTTCCAAAAACTCGTTTCGAGGACTGGAGGGACGACCGAACTGCTTCCACTTCTTTCAGATTATTTTCCAGGACATCTGAAACCCTCTCCAGATGTCCGGCACCTTCTCTCTATCACCTCAGGTGATACTTGACGCACTGAGAGATGTTCAGAATCATTCCTAGATCTTGGATAAAATTTCAGTTTCCCGGTAAGAAAAAACTGTAGAGGTCTGAATTGCAGTCTATTCAGGGAAACAAACTTCTTCAGGAAGGAAATGGTCCCCAGCAAGCTCATCCATTCCCTCACCGAGTATGCTTACTTCCCTAATAAGGCTGCGCTTTGCCTAAGCAGGAGAGCATATAATAGTGCAATGTTGCGGTAGACTCATAGTCCTATACCGTGCGGTAACGAGCACCGAAAGAAGTAAGAGATATCTCTGTTGAACATAGAAAGGCAAAATGAATGCAATGTTTATTCATTCATGTAAGAAATCCCCTCAATCTTAGGCTAAAGTCCGTGAATGTAGGGCAGAGATACAGTTAGTCAGTCAATCCCGCAGGAGAGAGAGACGTAACCGCCAGCACAGAGATACGGTTAGTCAGTCAATCCCGCAGGAGAGAGAGACGTAACCTACCGCGCATGACAGCGAACGAGCTGGTACTGGCTCGGTTGGACTGGAGGACAGTGACAGCAGCTTACTTTCGTCGTCTCTTACCGTTATGCCTGGGTTGCCAGCTACTCTATTCTACGAAGAAATAGGTCCGTTATTTTTTTAGCAGAAAGACTCTCAAGCTGGTATATTTAAGCGAAACAGAAAACGCTAAATATAGAGGTGCGTTTGTGTCGTCATAACACTACCATACAACGGTAAAAGATAAATCGGAAACTCCTGAAGGCTGCAGGGAGGTAACGATTAAAGTCCTTTAAAATAACAGACAATAGACCTCTCGGTTGCCATCCAAAGATGGTAACTACAGCAAGCGTATATGACTTAAACCAACCAGTGTAAAATAACGCAAGGCAAAATATGATATTGTTATGATACAATAAAGTTTGTTCATACTTACCTGGCAGACATATCTATAGCTGAATTCGGAAATACAGCTACATACATATCTGACAGGCAAGTTTCATGAACAAATCTTAGAGAATCGAAGCGGACAGCTCAAGCTTCTTATGTTATTGGCCATAAGCGTTCATTGACGTAGTCTACAAGTCTATTTCTTGTATGAGTCTGCGATTGATGAATGAGAGCTCTTCCGAATCTTGTCAATAAGAGCTTATCCGCTTACGCAATGTAAAGTTATTGAGATGTTTGTCAATGAGAACTAACCCATTTACGGGGACAAAGAGATATTTTGTCAATGAGGGGATACCCACTTACTTGACAAAACGATAGTACGTATATTGTCAATGGGGGAAAGTCACTGAATTGACAAAACGTAATCCAGGAAGTCGAGCATATTATTTTTCCGATTCCCGTATCAATCGAGGAAGGGGCAAGAATCCTGTTAAGAGACTGGGCTTACAGCAGGTAGGACCCCGATGTTCAACTTCGGCAGCGTAGTCCCGAACTAGGAACTAACAAAATCTATCATCTGAAAAGCCCCTTCAGATGGACTAAAAAGCTTGCAACCTAAATTTATTGGCAGTATGGCAAAGGAAGTCCTGTCTTTGCGCTTTCCTGAAGAGTGTCCTCTTGATGAGTGCCTTTGCAAGAATCCTACCAAACGTTTTCGAGCGTCATGCGTGCAGGACGTCGAGCTTTTACATAACCCGTAACTGCCTTATCGCAAAGTCTTGACTGCGGTAGAGCTAACGAGATCTTCCCTTGAGCTTTCCTTAACTCCATCCAACTTTGCAATAAGCAATATTAATTGACAGAGACCTCTTGAATTCACGAAACCCGAGGTCTTGCTGGGTTTCGAAGATGAAGTTGCCTGTTCACTTTAAGCTTCCTCCGAAGCACTGCTTACTTCACAAACTTTGCAGGTGAGGTAGAAGGTATCACCGAAGGTAGAGGTAAAAATTCTTTAGGCCCAAATCTGAAACAAGAGCTTGAAGAGTTCAACAGAAACGTTCAGCCAGGCGACACACGGCGTCCACTGGCGTGCGCTTGGCGTGCACCCGCGCGCGCCTGGCGTCCATCCAAGCGTCCCGTCCAAGCCGAGCGTCGAAAGAAGCGTGCAGAAAAGCGTCACGCTCCTGACAGACGTCAAAACAAGCGAGCGAAACTGACTTCAGGGAAGAGCGAGATACATCTCGGAGAGAAATTAGACTGCACGAAGCAGTCTCAGGAGAAGGGTTGATCGTGTGAGAATACGAGGGGCGAGGGAACGCCTTCTTATTCTCACAGTAACAAAGCTCGGACGTCCGCGCTCAAAAGCGTCCTGCTACTATGACTTCTTTTTCGTATTTCTCGGTGGCAAGACGTACACGTGTTCAGGCGACGTTCGCCTTCTTACTTCTCACTGAAACGCATAATGAGAGAGAGAGAGAGAGAGGACGTGAAGCATCCTCTTCTATAAAGCTTCTATTTAGAGGGCGCGAGTCCTTCCGAAAGCTCCAACCCCTGTGCGGGGAGGACACTTCGGAGGACGAGAAGCAATCCTTTAGGATTCGTGCACGTGCACGCACTTTGGCAGCCTGGGAGTATCTTCAGGTCTGCCGAATGCACGTCAGATCGGTGGGGGTTCCTCGTAACCCTCCTTCGGCTTTCGACATGCTCTCTCCCTGTGTTCCTGGGAGTCAAGCAGAGGTCCCGGCCTAGAGGCGAAATAAGGCCGATCTGACGCACCCTCCATTACACAAGGGGCACTGTCACTGCACTTGGCCACTTCACTTTTGCTCTCTAAAGCAAGCACTTTCGATTCTAAGTTACGAATCGATAGAGTATCAGAGAAAGGGCAATACCCTCTACAGACACTGTTTTAGGGCCCGAAGGCAACACTACAGGGTTAGGAGTAACACTACAGAAGTAGCACTCTTCACAACAATGAAGGAGAACGAGCACCTTAGATTCCAAGATACAGATAGAATCTATAACGTAAAGGGCATTACCTCTCGCAGACATATTCATAGCCCGTAGGCCATACTACAGGGTTAGGCAAAATAAAGTCTACAGGAAGGTTAGCAGGTTCACTACCCTGACTTTTGTTTACTGATTAACTGCGTACATACAAATCATACGTCTTCCTTACGGAATTAGACAAAGTCTCACACTCCTTACATGACAAATCTCAACAAAGAAGCAAGACCCATACCCCTCGTGCATACCAAGTGCGGATCTACCGAAGCTTTCGGTAGCCACACCCTATCTTTGCAGACAACCCCCTCTGAAACTAGCCTAACTAGATTCAGATATCTTATGCAAAAATGAATCAAATTCAAATCAATTTAAGATAGCGTATGCCTAGCCACAAATCCAAGTAAATAAATCAAAAGACAATTAGGATACTTAGCGGCAATGAAGTTTCCAAAATCCTTAGACGGAGGTACTGAAAACAGGTGTTTCCAGCACCGGCAGCAGAAAAATTATGAATAGAAAATGGGAATGGTTCCTGATACCCGCCTCCCAGCGGCGGGAATGGGTACTAACCACCTGGCCGACCACTGCGTGTGCCGGAAGTTTTTGAAATTCTGTCGGACTTCAGAAAATACAGCTATATATATATTTGACAGGTAAGTTTCATGAACAAACTGTAAAACATGATTAATCATACACAAATGTGAGACAAAAAAGATTAGTGATAATAACATCCAACAGTTAAAAAGAAGGAATGAGACAGAAAGAATACATTTTATTTAAAACAACATACACTTACACACACTAGCAAAATCCATCAACTTATACGATTATACAGCACCTTAAAGAAATATACTATCGACAAGAAAAGTGAAGATAGAATAATACCACACCTGGCAACTCTAAAGAAAGGGGATCAGAGCTTCATAGTCATGGTGTTTGTTGCTTTCTAGATTTCCAGTAACTTTAAACCATAACGATTTTGTACCTGTCCTATAGTCATTTATAGTTGAATGCAGTAACAACATCTATATTTTTACTTGAAGTTGGTTTGGTAACGTCAGTTCAGAGCAGAATATCGATCATCAGTCTTTAAAACCTACTGTGAATACTTACTCATATGTGATGTTATGAAACTAAAATGACAAATTCATGCGTAATTAGAAACACGATCTTATATAATGAGAGAAAATTTTAAATTTGGGCAACATCCAGTGGAAATCATGAGGAACAATACAGGAGTGACTGCAAAATTATGATATATGAAGAGAGAGAGAGAGAGAGAGAGAGAGAGAGAAAGCCCATCTATAGAGACACTATATTTATTATATTTACTTTGACAGATTGAGTGATATATTTTAAAATAAGGTTTAGAAGCAGAGAGAGAGAGAGAGAGAGAGAGAGAGAGAGAGAGAGAGAGAGAGAGAGAGAGAGAGAGAGAGAGAGAGAGCAAAATCTGCTTACGTGAAAGTATAGGATTATTCATAGCTACTTAATTCATTATATTTTCTTTGAGAGATTCAGTGATAATATAGTAGTTTTATGTTTTAGAAGAGGAGAGAGAGACGAGAGAGAGAGAGAGAGAGAGAGAAGAGAGAGAGAGAGAGAGAGAGAGAGAGAGAGAATTTTATTTTGATTTATATAGATTTTTGGCATTATGCCATTCACTATGGCAACTAAGGCCAGTCGGCACTGAAACGGAAATTGACAGTAAAAGGTTTGAAAGGTGTTACAGGAGGAAAACCTCGCAGTTGCACTAAAAAACAATTGTTAGGCAAGGGTGGACAATAAGATGGAAGAAAGACAATGTGAATGGAGGTACAGTAAAAGGAATGAAAGTAGTTGTAGCTAGGGGACAAAGAGACTCTGCAAAGAACCTTAAGTAATGCCTACATTGCACCGAATGAGGTGCACCGACAGCACTATCCCCCTACGAGAGAGAGAGAGAGAGAGAGAGAGAGAGAGAATTATATTATTGGTAGTGGACCTGTGATGGGAAAAAGCAGAGGAAAAGAGTGGTGAGTCAGCGCATAAATTCCTGGGAAACAGTGATATGGTTGTCAAGATCGTGCTTCACTATAGTACTAAATAAAATTTGAAGGGATCATAGCATTCAAGTTAATTCCCTTAGAAATTCATAACCTAATCTTCATTTCATTCGACAGCTGCTGTAACATTCAAAGATTGTAAAAAGAAGTGGAAAATTTCAACCATAAGCTACTGTCATTCTTGCTTTCTTGATATGGTCTTTACTTTTGGAAATCGATTTTCATCCACAAATCACTCACAAAAAAAGCTGTGCAAAGTAAAAATATTTATTGCCACAACTCAATATCTATTGCACATGCAATGAAAGGTTTATTTTATATCGTGCAAAAAATGCTGATATATTGGGAGATCTTTTAGTCTTGCAGCAATGTAATGCAGCCATGTTAGCAGTTTAGGCTAACTCCAAACTGCTTGTAATGGGAGCATAGCCAAAAGATCTTCAAGTTGACAGGCTACTTTAACCTTGAACAAGATTTCCTTTTAGCAAAC
>NC_061108.1:98930595-98943095 GCF_015104395.2 Macrobrachium nipponense
CAATCTTGGGCGATGGGATGGGTAGGGCGGGATTTCGCTGGCGACACGAGCCAATCGCCCCAGAAATAGATTTTTCCTTACGTCAAAATCCCTTTTTCTGGGCTCAGCTCGTGTCGCTGCGCGAAATCGTACCAGAGAAATAGCACAAGATTGTAAACAAAAGTAATAAAATAAATCAGAATAGGTCTCAAATAAAAAATAAAGTAAATATAAAAAAGAATATAATTGCTAAAAAGATACAAATACACAGTGATACAAAATAGAAATATGCTTAAATTACCCTTAATTCTAAATGTTTCTTATCATAAGGTAATTACATATGTACAGAGGTAAATTGGCTTACATGTAACAAAATGGTATCTGTGTAAAGGCATGTATCAAAATATAATAGCAATTAAAATAATCAAATGAACAAATTAAGCAACAAGGATAATATATAAGGAATGCATATGACTTAATATACAAAACCCATAACCATTATAAATGAGATGTATCCCCTAGCATAAAAATAAGGGGGTAAACATCATGAGATCAAAAATCCATAATCATCTGTGAGTGTCCCTAGTCAAAAAATAGGGGGCACACACTACATCATCATAAAGCAGCTAAGACACCAGGTGAATGTAAAATGAACACGGTAGGAATAGACGAACTGTTGGGTGAAGCAGGTAGAAAGGAGGACTGAATCTTCTACTACAATTTAACTAGAATCAGGGAAACTATGTTTCCCGCTGCTACTGCTGAAAATTTCAGAGCTTCCAAGGACTTAAGGTAATGGCGTTTGAACACTGTCGGCGATTTCCATCCGGTATACTTTTTCAACTCATCGAAGTTCATGTGTTGGAAATAATTAATTGAGGTGGCTCGCCCTGACATCATGTACTTTCGGGAAAGAGTCAGGATTGGCTTGCTTAATAAAGTACAGGATTTGTTGCCTGATGCCTTTAATGGATAAAGTTCCACCTTTTTCCCTCTTAAAGAGGGGACTCGATGAGGATGAGGAGGTCCTGGACAGAAAGGCTCGTAAAGTTGTAACTGGGCAAAGAGATACGTCTTGTGGAAGGGGTAGTACCTTCAAGGTTCCCACCATCATCAAAGGGTCTCCATTCTTTGCTAAAAAGCTACGTTCCGGAGAAAGTAGTACCTCCCCTGTGGGAAGGAATTGGAATATGAATCCGGATCTCTGGACAAACCGACAGTTCTGAAATTCTTGCTCCTGAAGCTAAGCTTAATAAAAACAGTTTTTTGTTTTCCTTAAGAGCATTATAAACGAGCATGTGCATTATCGGTTTCTGAAGCCAGTTTTAGAACATCGTTTAAGAACCATGAAACTGACGTAGGCCTTACAGAAGGTCTAAGTCTAGCACATGCCTTAGGAATAGACGAGAAGTAGGAATCCGTCAAGTCTATGTTGAACCCAAATTGAAATATCTTTTTCAAGGCTGACTTGTTTGTCGTAATCGTGCTAAAGCTGCTAAACCTTTTTCAAATAAGGATCTGAAAAAGGATATAGCTGAATTAACTGTCATGATTCTAATATCAGATTCTCTCAGGAAGATTGCTAACTTTTTGACAGCAGCATCATACTGTCTCAAAGTTGAATCCCTTTATCGGATTCCAGGAAGAGAATATTCTGAGGGTCAATATTCGCATCTCTTTTTGCCGCAAACTTCATGAAATCCCATAAGTTAGGGTTTTGAGAATCCCTGAGGAAGCGAACACAGCTTTTTCGTTTGTACTGACTGGGAGAGCCTGGGATTGGGGATCCGAAGAGGACGAAGGCCCAGCTCCAGAATTAGGGATACCAATTGCTCTTCGGCCAGTCTGGGGCTACTAGAGCCACTTGACCCTTGAACGTCCTGAGTTTGTTTAAAACTTTCATAAGGAGATTCACTGGAGGGAAGACATAAATCTTCTTCCAGTTGTTCCAGTCTAGAGCCAGGGCGTCCGTGGCATAAGCCAGAGGGTCCAGGTTGGGGGCTACATAACACCGGGGAGTTTGTGATTCGCTTGGGACGCGAAGAGATCCACCTGTAGCCCTGGGACTCTTTGAAGGATCCATTGGAACGAACTGTTGTCCAGTGACCATTCCGACTCTAGGGGTACTGATCGGGATAATGCGTCTGCTATGAGTTTCTCACTCCAGCTATGTGAGTGGAGGAGAGATGCCAACTGAACTTGTCTGCCAGGGAGAAGATGGCTACCATCACATGATTTAGATGACGTGACTTGGAGCTCCTCTGTTTATACAATGTACTACCACTGCGCTGTCCAGAACTAGCTTTATGTGGGAGTACTTTGGTGGCGCAACCTTTTTAGAGTCAAGAACACTGCCATTGCCTCCAGTACGTTTATATGGAACTGACTGAACTGAGGTGACCAAGTTCCTTGAACCTTTTGGAACGTGGGAATACCCTCCCCAACCGCTTAAGGACGCGTCTGTGTGGATGGTAATCCCTGGTGGAGGGAACTGAAGGGGTACTGACACTGACAAATTCTTGACTTTCGCCCATGGCCGAAGTCGATTCTTTAGAATCAGAGGGACTGAGGATAGTTTGTCCCTGGACCTGACATTTGCTCGTGAGCGCCAGATTCTGGTTAGGTCTTTCAGTTTGGCTTTCATTAAGACGTTCGTCACTGATGCAAACTGGAGAGAACCCAGGATCCTCTCCTGAGCTCTCCTTGACGCCAGTTTGTGACTTAGAAATTGCTTGACTGACTTCGCTATTTCTTTCCTTTTGGTTGATGGAATCGACAGAGTATGGGAGGATAGATTCCATTGAATGCCCAGCCACTGAAAGTCTGACTCTGGAGTGAGTTTCTTGACTTGGTCCTGTTTATCTTGAAAGCCTAGATATTCCAGGAACTGAATCACTTTCAGTGTAGCTCTGTTGCATTCCTCGACTGTTGAAGCCCAGATCAACCAATCGTCGAGATACGCTACTACCATAATCCCTTGCGATCTGAGTGTTGTACTACCACTTCCGCTAGTTTCGTGAACACCCTGGGTGCCACGTTGAGTCCGAAGGGGACTACCTTGAAGGAGAATGTCTGGTCTCCTATCTTGAAACCCAGATATGGACGGAAGTGTCTTGCAATAGGGATATGATAGTAGGCGTCTGTAAGATCGATAGAGGTGGTGACAGCCCCACGGGGAAGTAAGGTCCGCACCTGTGAGATCGTGAGCATCTTGAACTTGTCGCAGCGGATGGCTAAGTTTAAGCGGGACAAGTCTAAGATTACCCTTCTTTTTTTGTGAGCCTTTCTTTGGCACGCTGAACAAGCGACCTTGAAATTTTAATCTCTTGACTCCTGCTATAGCTCCTTTCTGGAGGAGGTCGTCTGCGTACTCTGTCAATTCCTTGGAAGGAAGTTGACGGAAAGGTCTGGATGGAGGTGGGTTCGTCAACCAGCTCCAACCCAGGCCTTTTGACACTATGCTCTTGAGCCCATTCGCTGAAGTTCCACCGGTGGCGAAAGTGAAACAGCCTCCCTCCTACCTGAAGTTCTTCATTGGTTCTGGTAACCGCCTCGGCCTCCTCTGAAGTGCTTTCCCCTGTTAAAAGGGCCTCCCGATCCTCTCCCACGAAAGGAACGCTTACCTCTGCCTCCCTTACCCGAGCGGTCATACTTCTGCGAAGCTTGACTCTCGAAGGCTTGATTGTAAGCTGGGGAGTTATGGCGTAAGAGGTGGAGGGTGGCTGAGGCTGAGGGGATATCACATAAATTGGCTGTGATTGAGCCTTAGAGGTGGAAGGTTGGGCAGTTTTGCACTAAGGGCACCGTTGGAACTTGCTGAGGAAAGCGTGGCTGCTTTTTCTGGTAAGGATGGAAACGCCTAGGTTTCCTCTGTCCCTTACCTTTAGGTGTTAAGTCTTGTCTCCTCTTAGCCATAGGCCCCAACGGTCCTTAAGGCTCTGGTTTTAGCCTCGTAGCCTCTGATTGTACTTCCTTCACCATAGCTTCTGGGAAGAGATCTGCTCCCCAGATGTTAGACGAGAGTAACCTATTCGGCTCATGTCGAATGGTTGCCTCTTGCAGGACCATGCTTCCTACAATTCAGTTTTCTAGCAGTGCAAACAACCTCAAACATATCCGACTGTACCGTTTGAGTCAGGGCTTTGGTCATGAGCTTAAAAAGCGGTTCTGAGCCATAAGCTATGGTTGCTACCTCGGACATAGCCATAGAGTTAATCGATCTGGCTAATCGCGATTTCGCGTCAAATTCAGCCTGAATAAGGCTATCTGGGAGCCTGGGTAGCTTTTCACCAAACTGCTCCATAGCACAGTCCGGTTTGAGTTTGCCAGCTGAGAAGGTGTTTGGCAAGTCCTCCCACAATTCTCCGGCTGAGGGGAGCAACGGAGACGTGGGATCTGCTTCCTTTAATTGAGGCATGGGTTCCCCCTTCTGGGCCGCTGGGATGGTAGACCTAGCGATGTCAGGAACGGGAGCGGGGTACTCTCCTCCATTGTGAAAATGGTAAAGGGACTCATTGAAAGGTTGTATCATGGGTATTAGAACAATCCATGTCCTCTAAACATCTGAACCATTCTCTCTGAGCCTGGTCTCGTGAATAGAGGACTGTCTCCTTTGGTACCCTATCATCACCCGAACCATGGCTGAAGCTGTAAGCCTTGCGTAGCCTGATGAACGGAGGCTGGAGGTCTTCCGAAAGAACTCGAAGTCCTCTATCCTTCGAGTTCCGAATTCCGGTGGGATGGAGATGAGACCGTCTTGGAAGGGGGCGTATGACGCTACTCTCCATGGATTGTTCATCGAGAACGGAGGTAGTGAGTCATACGGAGGAGCTGATTTCCACTCGTATTGGAAAGTAAGGAGAGGCTAGAGGGGCTTTCTTTCAGTCCGGCTATAATGGAGTCCTGGGAAGTAATCCTATCCGACAGACGAGAGATCATCTGTTCCATGCTACTGTTAAGGACCCAACCAGGTCGCCCACCTGTTGCAACAGACCTGCATTGGAGTCCAAGGCCGGAGCTGCTGCGGAGGTGGAGGGGTGGGCTCTGAACCGGAACTAAGGGTAGGCGGAACTGGTGACTCTGCCGGGTGCGAGATCTCTCTCTAGAGGATTTACTCCTCGAGGACTTAGAGCCGGAGCCAGAAGCTTTAGACCTGTCTGCTCCGGGATTGACAGCCGGAGACTTACGTGAGGAGGAAGACGCCGAAGTCGACTTCTTAGAAGACGACGACGTCTTAGTCAAGGATTTCACTGCTTGACCCTTGACCTTAGGTCTAACCGAAGCGTCAGGAGGAGTATATAATTCATCGCCTGTAAAGCCTTGGAAGGATGGAGAGGTTGCAGGAGTAGAAGAAACAGTCACACCCAAGGGTGACCCTTGGGTGTCCACCATACCTACCTCGACCAACAGGTCGTCTACACCTACCATAGGTTCCACATTAATATCTAAAGTCGCGACGTCCGTGGAGATATCCTGGTCTTGGTCGGTTAATGAGGCAACCAGCTGATGTTGGATGAAGGCGATAGTAGGGGCCGCCTCTACTGGGTCGACGTATCCTGTCGCCTTGCCTCGGGGAAGATTAACAGCGCCAACCGCTTCTCCAAGACTGTAGGCATACCCTTGGCGGCGTTTTTTCCCAAAAACATCGACCCAGGCCCGCAGGGTTGCCAGCGCGGTATCTTTCCCTGCCGGCGCCTGGAAGAGAGGGCGAAGATTAGATTTAAGAATCACTTAAAACTAAACTTAAAATATAACTTAAACTTAGATGCCTTAAGTTAAAGTGGATGATGAAAACTTAAGCACTAAAACAGAAGCGGAGCAGCTACCGGAGATGGAATACTCACCCCTTCTAACAGCTGGCTCACCAGATCGTAACATATGGTACACGTCTCATGGTACCAGACCTGGATGTCCCCGTGCAGAGTCGCGCATGGAGCATGGGACCGGCAAACTTCGTGTCCACATGGGTCCTGAAGTGTGGCGGCGCATCCCGGATGCTCACAGTTGGTGGCCTGTAAGTGGGAAGACACATGAGTATCTTAAAGAATAACACTTACAGGCTAAAGGACAGAAGAACTCCGTTGCATGCCGGAGCTCGGAAAAAATTTGGGCATAACCCCCCCCTGCATTGCCTGAATAGGCTATAATCCCGGAGATTTCCGGTAAGACATGTAAAAAGGGGGGGGGAAGGTTTAAGGTACTTAAGATAAACTTATAGTTAATCTAATAACACTTAAACCTAAAACTCAAACGAACCGGAACGAGTCAGTGCGTGGCGGAGTGTAGTAACTCAGCTGTACGGTAAGGTTAGTAGGGACCTACTGTATGTTTTCCGGTCCATTCTACTGGATGGACTCACACTTCCCGCTGGATGCTAGGACTCCGATCAGGAAAGGAGTCCAAGTAAGGTCGGGAAGAGCGAGGAGACATACAGGCTCGAGCGAACCGGAGCGACCAGGAAGCAACGGATGGGGGGAAAGGCCAGTACCCTCCACCACGTTACCACCGGGCCGGACCGATGAGCCGGAGAGATCGCGTCCAGTCTGGGTCTGTCCCGTCTCTCTGGCCCCTCCGCCTGAGGGGGGGGAGAGGGAGGCATGCTCGGGTATGTGGAGCGAGCGTGGGCAGACCGACCCACCCTCCCCCGGACTCAATGGAAGAGCGAGAGGAGGGGGAAGGGACTGGGCAGGCGTCTGGCTGTCTCGTGATCGCGTAGTGACCACGAGACGGTAAGAGTAACTAAGACAACTAAGCCTAGGACCAACCAACTGATCAGAGAGATGCTATCGGGAAGCAAACGTGAACTGAAAAGCGGTAGCATGGAGACCCACTGGGCCAAAACCGACTGATCAGAGAGATGCTATAGGAAGCAACCGAACTGATGAGCGGTAGCATAGGCTCGATGAGCCAGGATCTAGGCTAAGCCAGACGCCTAACTAACCTAACCATAACAAAATACATGAATAAATAAAATAAAAGAAAGAAACAATAAAGTAGGAGAAAAAAATTCCAGGATGTACGACTAACCCTAAGGAAAGTCTACCACTCAAAAGCTAGTCAGAGGCCGATACTAAGAGCCGGGACTAGGGTCTGGAAAGAAGAAGCCTCATAAGGTAAAAGACATGCATGCATGGCAAAACCTGAGTAGACAGCACCCTAAGTAAAACGGATAATTAAAATAGAGCGTACATATATATGGGGATGTTTCTAGGGTATGGGAGAACCGAGAACGAACCCACCACGCGGCAGAACCATGCTGCCATGCTTGCGACCCCAAGTACGTATTTTATACCTAAAAAACGGCAAATACTGACTGAGGGCCGAAAAGGATCAACTAACCATAATTACTGAGTACTTAACTTAGCCTGCTGCAATAGCTGCACGCTCCATTATAGATAAATCCAACGAAAGGGCACAAAAAACACAGAGAGAAAAATATCACAACCGACTCGTGTGCGCTAACTTGAAAGGATGGCCACCAGAGGCGCAGCAGTCGGCAGCATGGGATGGGAGTAGTAGTAGTACGAGCTGCTCACTCTGTGGGTCGGCTCTCCTCATGGAGGGTTTTTGTGTGGGAGATTTCTATTGGTATTTGGCTCGTGGTAGTGGTCTCACTCGCCTAGTGTTCATACCGACACCCTCTTGGAGGGTGAGCGAGTCAGTTATACTGACCTTTTTCTTTATTTTATTTATTCTCTGGTATGTGTTAGTACATTTACCCTAGAAATAATAGATTAAAGGATATTTCGCGCAGCGACACGAGCTGAGCCCAGAAATAGATGCAGCCAAGCACAAGTTGGTAGAATAGCCATTTACAGTTTTGTGATCCTTGGCCACATTCAGATAACATCAAACGTTTACCATTATTCAAATAGTGGATCCAGGTAATATAAAACAGAGGACAGAACGACAGATGAAGAGAGAGAGAGAGGAGAGAGAGAGAGAGAGAGAGAGAGAGAACGCTGCTTATAGGATAATGAAAAAGAAGGGTATTTCTGTCTGAACGATATTAATATGAATAGTCAGTTCCAACAATATTTAGCTTTTTTATATAGAAAATATGATGACGATTTAAAACAGGATTCCATAATAATTATTTTCCAAAAAATATATGATAACATAATTTTTAAAGCAGAAGGTGTCAGATTTATTAATCAGCTTAATAACTAACCAGGAATAAAAGCTCTCTCTCTCTCTCTCTCTCTCTCTCTCTCTCTCTCTCTCTCTCTCTCTCTCTCTCTCTCTCTCCATACACTGTATGCATTTCTTTTGTTACCGTTCCTCGTATTCTATTCTATCTCCCCTCTCTCTCTCTCTCTCTCTCTCTCTCTCTCTCTCCTCTCTCTCTCTCTCTCTCTCTCTCTCTCTCTCCATACACTGTATGCATTTCTTTCATTACCGTTCGTCGTACTCCATTCTCTCTCCCTTTCTCCGTAAACTGTATCCATTTCTTTCGTCAACGTTCCTGATACTCCATTCTCTCTCTTCTCTTCTCTTTTCATTCATTAGTGCATTTCTTTGCCTGATTACCATAATTTCCCGCCTCCTCCCATTCGAGCCATTCTAACTATATACGTGCTGGTTGTTTGAATGTAGGGCAACGCTGGTTATGTTGCTGGCTATACTTGATGTTATGAGGTGCAGAGATGCTTTGTATCTCTTCCTCAAAATTTAAAGTTGATTTTTAGTTTTTCATTCTTAAACACTGTCACTGTGATAATATTAGTGAGTGCAGGTTTTCATATTTTCTACCATTAATCATGTAGAAAGATGTAGAAAGTGTGTACATATTTATTTAATTATTAAATGATGGATATTTTTTTTAGTTGTGCTTTGAATGCCTGTGCTGTTGGTTAGAAATCATTCCTGAGATTTAATAACTTTCTATCAGGAAATGACATTGATTTTTCTTGTAGAGTATCAGTTACAAGATAAATCTGCAAATAAAGAAATGGCCTACTTTACTTTAGGGACCTAGTTGCTCTTTTGACTGCTCCAGTTACTTAACAGAAGATAATGACAGTTCCGTGTGGTAGTGTATAATCACCTTTAGTAGTTTTTTCTGTATTTGTAAATTGATGTACTCCCAATTAATACATCAAAATTTCTAAATGGTGTATGAAACATCTTTGGAAAGTGGAATACTGTACGTACAGAAAAGAACACATTAGATCATGTTGTTTTTAGACTGTAATAAAGTAGAGAAAGTGCTATACTTATAGAAAGGTATTGGTATATTTTAAATTTCACTAATACATCCTGCCCCAAGAATAGTAAAAATCATTATGTATATGTATTAGTAAAGATTTTAACATCATTAACAAAACATGTGTAGAAAGAAAGCCACTGGAAAATAAAAAAGGCCCTCATATTGTTTTTCAGTAGCTCTGTAGAGTAAACTATAGGTGCTAAGTAATGGAAAGGTATTTTAAAGGATAAGAGCATAACTTTTTGAATGTGTAAATTCAGACTTATTGGAAATATACAGTACATACAGGTACTGTATTAATGAGGAAATGGAATCGAGAGAAGAAAATGTACTAATTTGAATAGGACCTCTAACTTTACATTAGAACTCAACATAAACTAATGTCTTTTTCATATTAAGCTGTGTTACTTGCTATGTTTATTTTTCTGCGTTCTTGTTCAGACATCACACGGACAGATGAGTTGGGTCTAGCAGGCAGTAGAGAGTTGCATACAAAAATACAAGTAAAGTCAAAACTTAATGTAAGGAAATTGATTTAAATAATGGATGTATATTTCTTTAAAGTTCAGTTAATACACCATATGCAAGAGCTGGTGGATTACTGAGCAGTATGTACTTGACAGTACAGGTAGCTATTATTACATATCAACAATGTAGGTTGGACATTACCAAGATTCTAAGGTGTAAGATTACTTTGAAAACATACTAAATACATTTTATTTTTCTTTACAGATATTAGTTGATGATCATGTGGATCTACTGCATGCTTTCGAGGTTACAGCAGTGCCAGCTGTGCTTGGTATCCATAGAGGAATTGTGACGGAAAAATTTGTAGGATTGGTTTCACATAAACAAGTTATGGACTTTGTAGATAAACTGTTAGATAGAACTCCACCAAAATAATTTGTTTTTTGTAATAAAAGTTTAGATTTTTTATTTTTAAAGGATTTATCATAGCTTAAGGTGACATTATATAATTTGAGGATTTTTGGGTAGCTAATATTACCAATGTAGTAATTTTCCAAAGAAAACAATTTTGGAAGCCTACCTTTTTGGTAAAATAACACTGGTGTTAAGTGTGGCAGATAATTATTAGAGTACTTTAGTTTTTGAGAAGTTAAAGTCAGTTACCGAATGCTGGTGTTTATTAACAGGTTATTTGTAAGAGGAACTTTTAAAACTGTTTATAATATGGTAATTTACATTTGACGTACATCACAAAGATATGATACATTTGTAATAAATGGAAGAGTGCTTAATGTCATAGCTTGATCGTTGTTGATTCTGAAATGATCCTCTGCTTACTTTTACTTAGGATCTTACATAGTAAATGCCATCAATTTGCTTGCATGGACGCACATTATATGCTGCATTAAGCACAGAATTAACAACTAAGGACATTGATTTTGTTTATGTTCGGTGTTGTGTTAACAAAGTATTTGTGTTCATTCATATCTACACTGTATCAAATTGTAATTTTACTTTTTGCTATAATGTCTTGTGCAGTATTTCTCGGTTATTGAATAAAAAAAAACCTTGAGTTCTATGTGGCAAGTACCCATACTCAATACATCCCAAGCATCAGTTGCTTCTTTGCTATAATGTTATTAGATGTGTCACTACACTCTCTTAATCTCATTGCATCATTTCACACCTCTGGATAAGGTAAATATAATGATCCTATTTTAGCAATCTGTAATAAGTATATGTGGTCATATGAAAGGAATGGAATTACAAATTATTTATGTCAGTTGTGATGGTGCCAAGTTTTAAATGCTTTACCTCATAACTGGCACTGAAAAAGAAGTACTGTATTGTGTTGGAAGTAAATTTGCCTTTTGGTCTCATGTTAGCAATGTAAATAAATTTTAGGCAATTATAGCACTTTCTTTAGGTACTTCCTGAATTCTCAAGTGGTCTAGATCTTCATCTATGCCCTACTAAATTTTCAAGCCCTTCTTATTGGTCTTTGCCCTGCCACTGTCAAATATGCTACTTTTCTTAATAACTGCTTTTCTCTCATTTTGTGACCAAGCCATCTGGACACCACATCTATCAGCAACTTCATTATTTGTAGTAGTATTGTGATCTAATCATATGTACAGTGAATCTGACCGCTAATAGTGTCACCTTTTCAAATCTTCATTTTCCTTGTTTGTCCCCATGTCTTCACTGTGTAGAATAGCACAGATGTTCAATAATGGGGATTTATTTACCAGTAGTGTGAGTATCTCTTTCCTCTTCATTCAGACTTTGCTACTCTTTCATTTTGCTGCCAGTCCCCAATGCACAATCCATTATGTTCCTGGCTTGATCTTGAGTATTTTGAGCATTGAAAGCTCCTTACTGGGTGACATCATCAGTTATATCTGATAATTAGTATTAAATTCACCCCTACACCTCTTCTGGCATCTTCATAGCTTCTTTCCTTGGTCATATATACTCTGCTTCCTTGCCAGTATGCAGATTTGCTTACATTGAATTTTTGTTTATTCTCTTCATTCCTCACTTTCATCTTTCAGTGCCTCTTCCTCTCATGCTTTTATCTGCACATAGAACTCTCAGCAGGCCTTTCTTTGTAGCTTCCTCCCATGCCATGATAATCAATAATGGACTCATTGTTGATCCAAGACAGATACCAACATTTTTCAAACATTTTATCATGTGCTGTATGTATGTCAGCACTCTAAATCATAGATTTCAGCTTGTCAAATGTCGCCTCAAAATGTACACATATACAGTACTTCATATGTCACTCCTGTTGTTGCCTCATTTTAAAGACTGCCTCTATTGATTCCTCTGGCTTAAAGTGAAACTGACAATTGGTAATACGTTCAATACTTTTGTAATTACTCCAGCTTTCTTATTGGTATATACTTTGTATACTGTATGTATTCCTACTTACTTTGTAATTATTTAGTAACTTTCTTTCTGTATCTTTTCCCCACCATTTTCGTCCTATCTCTTTCTGTAATGTTTTTACATTTCTAGTCAGGCAATCAGTAATGTCTTTGCTGCTTACTTTAATAATTCTTGATTGTCTTAGAGCTTTCCCACCTTTCATATTCATAGGGACTCTCCTAACTTCTTCCGACTTCATATTGTGCATCACTCTGCTTCCATGCCAATTGCCTCCAGTTCATCATTTTCATTCTTTTCCTTCAGAGTAGAGCAGTGTCTTTCATTATTTCTTTCTTTTTATACTTAGTTTCAACATTATTGTATTCAACATTCACCCACTTTGCTATCCTGAACATTTTTTCTCCCCACTTTTCCTTTGCTATCTGCTCTGACTGTTTGTCCTCTTTATTCA
>NC_061108.1:98953095-99045595 GCF_015104395.2 Macrobrachium nipponense
CTATAGATGGGTTTATTATGAATACTTTTTTAATAAATACAATTGATAGACATTTGCATGTGACATGACATTAAAATAAGGTCATGCAAGAACACTTTTTAAAATAGTGGAAAGTTACCTAGGTATGTAAAAAGGCTCTTTAAAAATTTTTTTAGCTGTTATGAGAAAATGAGTTATGGGAAGCTTGTGGAATGATTCCATTGTCATTCATGATGTATGGTACACTATACTGTATATACATGTATTACAGTTTCAGCATCATGTTTTAGATTATTTTCTCTGCTAACCAAAGTTTTCATTGTAGCTGTTTTTATATTAAAAGGAGATTAACATAGTTCAATCTCTGTAACTTTTTTAATCAAGGCTTTACATACTCGAATGTTATCCTTCGGAGTAACTGTGAAATCACTAATCCAATAGTATTTTATTTAACATATAAAGTTCACTTTTAAGCTGTTTTCTTTAGTAGGTTCTTTCATAATTGTATTACAAAGTTTTCCATACTGATGGTAGACTTGGTTAGATTTGTAATTATACAGTCTTAATTGTACTTCGTGCAAACTCAGGTTTATTTTGAACTAACCTTTACAGTATCATATAACATATTTCCCATTGTAGAGGTATTCAATTATATTTGTAAGCAGACTTTGTTCTGTTCAATAAAAGTTATATTTTTGACTGATTGATATATTTGTCAGTCACACAGGTAACATCTTTGTATCCGATAAAGGTGTCTGGTTACTCTGCTTAAAAGGAGTAATGCCATAGTTTTCTTTGCTCACAATGTTTACGATTTAAAGAAGTTAAAAGTTTGTTTTTAAGAATGTTGTTCAGGTATACAAGAAGGAGCTTTTCATGGGAAAATTGAGTAGAATTGAAGATGCTACTTAGGACTCAATATTGTGCTAGAGTGAAATAGTGTAGTACAGTACTAAGGCCAACCTTTTAACCGAAATTGTCAATGATAATAATGAACAGTTCAGTTCATGGCTCAAATCTTTTAATTTATATATATATATATATATATATATATATATATATATATATATATATATATATATGTATATATAGTATTTTTCAAAGGATTTTTATTTACTTGGTGCTAGAGTTTTACAGATCTTCTATGCAAGAATTTGTTTCCAGTGGTAGAACCTAGCAGGTTAATGGTACTTACTGGGACTCCTGATGATTTTGAACAAGATTTAGGTTAGCTTGGCTTTTCATGCCCTGAGGGTTTGTTACAGTTGCTGGTGATAACATTCATTTTGAAAACAAAAAAAGTGTATGTTTTGACAATATGTGATGGAGTTAGAGTAAAGGTAGTGTTATTACTGAGAATGCGTTGAAAGCAGTTAGATTAGTATTTTTAGACACTGTAGATTAATGTGTCCAATTTCCCGTGGCCAAGTTTTGTAGACATGGATAGTTGTGGTTTTAGATAAAGGTGTAGCAGTCATGTTCATCTATAAAATACAGTAATTGCTAATTGGTTTTATTATAGTTGTCCATTGATGGTCCATAAAATAACTTTTCATACTACATCATCTAAAAACAAGTTTATTTTCAACTAAATTTATCTGCTTATGTGCTGGTAACACATCAAGCACAGGTTACCTTTTTTTAATTTTTTATTGATTTTTTTACCAATTATGTAAAAGTAGAATATTTGAATCAAATGTGTTCCTATAGCTGGAGGATTACTGCATTATGCCTCTAGAGAATTATATAATGTAGTTTCTGTGTTAACATTTAGGGTTACAAGATGTTGCATATAACATGAAAGGTAAGGCAATACCAAAAAAAAAAAAAAAAAAAAAAAAAAAAAAAAAAACTTTGAAAAAATGTAGACAATTTATACTTATTGTATCACTGCTGATTAACAAGATCACAATATACAAACTAGTTATAACTTTTTTCTTTTTACTATATTTTATTCTCACTTTGATGACTTTTTGTATTTGGCTTCTCAGGCTCCTTAGGACTTTTTCTTTAAAAACAATTTTATCTCGCAAGATAACTTCCTCTTGCATTATCTTCTACTGAAGTGTTCAAATATGAACATTTGTTGGTCTTGGCATCACTAAACGCATTCAGTAGTGTCTAGCATAAGGTTCTATTCAAACCTCATACTTGTGGATTCATTACTTCCTATTCTAAATTAGTTTTTGACAAGCTTATCTCATTGCATAATATCTGATAGTTGTAGGTATACATAGTGTACTCCCTTTTCCCTAGTGGTTTTTCTCAGGTTTCCTTCTTTCATGTACTCCTTTCAAACACTTTTTTAATGAGTCCAGTTTACCTCCTCTCCATTCATGCATAACTGACGAACAACCCTTCATATTTATTCAGTTCACAGCCTTTTTGACCCACTCACATTTTGCTCAGCTATTAGCCTTCCTCTTTAATGATCTCACATCTTGCTCAAATCAGTCCTCCTCTTTCACAATCTCACAATTGAATTTCTCTTCTGTTAAGTCTGGTCTGCATAGACCTTTTAATACAGTGTAATGCCTAATCCTTCTGAAGAACAATTTACAATTATTCTTATGCCAATTCTGTTTACTAATTTTAAAAATCCTTTTGATGAAAAGGTTCATTTCAAGTCGATTTTATGAAATTTAGGCTGTCAAGACAAGAATTGGGGAACTTTTGGCAATTGTGTGTGCATGAAAATAAGTGTTCACCATCTCTTTCAATCAAGAAGTTTTAATGATAAGGTTACAGCAAATTTGTCTTGGAAAGATCACATAGTGCAGGGGAATTATACTTTATTTCCTAAAAATTTGGTAATTCGTAAGATTTCTTCATTTAGTCACTAAGGTTTTATATCAGCTTTCTCCCTCTGTGTTTGGAATATTATTAGTATTCAATTTGTCGATTGGGTAATTGTTTTTCCCATGCTGCTCAATTGTGGAATTCTACTGTCTGTCAAGAGGTGGGCTGACTACTTACTAAAAGATCAATTCTCTTGTCTTTCCCATTTTTTTCCATCTTCATTGCTTGCCTAAATAAAAACATTAGGTTGCCTATGTTATTGACCCTTATCTAAAAAGAAAACATTGTACATGTGATGCTCTGCTTATGTGTCTAAATGCAGTTGTTAGACAGATATACTTAGTGCAGTGGCGGGCAATCTGCGGCCCACAGAAGTCTGCAGCAAATTAGAAAAGCAAGAAATTAATAAATTATTGTGAGTGAACATATACAGGCAGCCCTTGGTTAACAGCAGTATCAGTTAATGGCTATCTGATTTTCGGGGCTTGTCCAGCGACACTGTTAACTCGATTTTCGGTGCCGATCTCTGGTTAGCAGCGCCGAAATCCGGTTAACAGCGACAATTTCTAGTTAACAGCAGCACCAATCTCTGGTTAATGGCGCCAATATTCAGTTATCTATGCCGTTAAGCAGGCTTTTAGTGCTGTTATCACTGATTTTCGGTTAGCAACATGGGCTGGGAACAGAACCCCCTGCTGTTAACCGAGGGCTGCCTGTAATTTATAGCTTATAAAATATGTTGATACAGATTGAGATTCAACTTAACTTAACTTCTCCTTTCTCTACTGATGTTGATGCAGCACCTGATGAATGATCAATGTGATCATTCACTAAAGGAAATGTTTCAATCCCTAGCATTAGTAGAGTTTTACAAATCATTATCAGTTCAATGTTTTCCATGTTTAAGAAATTTTGCTGCCAGATTATCTTCTATTTTTGGTTCCACTTACATTTGTGAAAAGTTTTTCCTGCATGAAGACAAATAAGTCCAAGAACAGGTCCATGTTATCAGACATAAATTGAAATTCAGTGATGAAAGTTCCTACCAGGAACCTTGTGCCATTCTTTACGCGAACTGTAAAGAATCATGACCAGAAACATTTTTCTCATTGAATTACTTGTGCTGGCTTCTGAATTTGTTTGTGTTTATTAAGCATGCCATCTATATGTTGTATGTATTATCTTAAAGAGAATTGCCCAATTTTAAAAGGTGCAGCCCTCTCACTGAAAAGTTTGCCCACCACTGACTCCGGGCATCCATATAATGTATTGTTAAATGGTAATGTTTTGTTTTTATTTTGAGGCCCTTTATTTTTTCCCATTGTTACCATTATCGTGTGATGGAAATACCCCCATACAGTGATTATGCTATGTACAGTAGTTTAGCACTATAAATGACAAAATATGTAATGTGTCGAATAATTTTTGAGTAATGGATACGTGGAGTTTTACAATTTTCCATAATTGTTAAGCTAGGAAATTTTACTCACGCAGTTGATTATACCTATATATTGAAACTAGAGCAGCTGGTTTAACCCTTTAATAAATGATAACAGATATGTGAAAATTTTACTCATGCAGCTGAGTACTGTATATATTGAAACTAGAGCAATGGGTTTAACCCTTCAATAAATAACAGACAGGCTGAAATTTTGCAGTAGTCACATAATTGCCTTTATAATTGAATCGTTGCCTTAATGCCATAAGAGTGCATGTTAATAAATTTTTAATCTGACCATGAATTCTTCCTACCCATGCTATTTAGGCTTTATTTTCATATTTTATTGCTGTACCACACTTTTACAGTAATTCATTGGTACCAGTTATGTACTTAAGACACTACAATACATTTTATTGATCATATTTTATAGCCACTGAAATCATTCTTTGATAGTGGTAGTTCTTCAACTGTTTTCGTCTAATAACACCTGATAAATTTTCTTCCATGCATATAATTAAGTGAAAGTTATTGATACTATTGAATACTATAGCAGTTTTAATATATACCATATTTTATTGTTATGGTGTGATATTCCATATTACTGCATTTTGGATAACAATAAACTGTTAACTATATTTTATATCAAGTTGTAAAATGTGGTGTATTTCTCCACATGGTGTTGTATATAATTTGATACAGGCAGTCCCCAGTTATCACGGGGGCTCAATTCCCAGGGGTGTGCAGATAAGCGAAAATCGCCATTAACCAAAACTCAGCAATTTATGGTGCCAATAACCAGTTATTGTCGCCATAAGCACCGTTATGGTGCACCATAAGAACCCTTATGACACCGATAACTGTAACTCGTCTTCTTATGGCGCCATAAATCACTGATTTTATGGCGCTTGACAAGCCCCATAAAACTGGATCGCCGATAACCGGGGAGTGCCTGTATTGCAGTACAGTAAGTTGAGAGTAATAAATACTAGAACTGAGAGCATATTTCTTTTGCATTGTCCCTCACTACATGTGTATGATTATTTGTTTCCTCATAATACCCCATAGTGAGGGTGTAGTCCTGATGCCTTTCAGATGGACTTTTGGTCAAAGGCTAAGTCCACCACCAATAACTATGGCTGACAAGGGCAAGGGCATGCCGCTGTAAAAACCTTAGCCAAAAGTGTGAATGATGCCAAATGCATTGAGGAATGATAATGGAGCTAGGGTGCTCCCCATAAGCAATGGAGGTCAGGATCCTCCAACTGGCATGGTAAATGGACTAAGAGTACCACCTTATGTTCAAGACTGTGGTTAAAGAAGTGAAAGATTAGGACTGGAGGCTGTTGGTACTCTGACAGAAAAGGTAATAGAGATTATTGATGTGATGGAGAGGAAGTGATGAATGTGGAACCACACAAATAAGGAATGGGTTTAAACTTAATTATTGTAGGCTACAGATAGGAAGTTACATAGCCAATAATGTGCAGGAATCAAAAATAGAAGAAGAGTTAGTGACAGTTTTATAATATAACGTTGCCAGTAGGTAACTTCAGCATACAGAGCTCGCCTGAAATTGGTTGCCAGGAGCAAGATAAGGAAATATTTCATAAACTGGAAACAACAATTAGAATGGGAAGGATGGGGGGAAATAATCATAAGGCAGATATGAATGGCAAGAGTTGGAGAGTAGAAATGGATATCAAGAGCTAAAGCAAGAAATGAAGGTGGAGAGTAGGTACTGGAAATGGCAAAGCTTTGAATGTCTGTATGAACACTTGGTTTGTGAAGGCAGATTGTCGTCCAGTAATGTATGTGAGTACATAGTGGAATACACATCCAGAGGGATTACTTTTGTAAGGAAGACAGAAACAGTGTAGTAAACTGTTTGGTCATTATTGATGAGGCATGTGTGAAACAGGTAGGTAGTAATGGATATCAAGAAAAAGTGGAAAACCCAAGAGGGTGAAGAGATCCAGAATTAAAGAAGTGTGAGAGCAACATATGCTATCAAATGCCAAGATCTGTTCCAATCCAGATCTAGCTAAATGCATCTGTAAATTATATTCTATACCGCCTCAGAAATTCCACCTTGGCTTATAACAAAAGCTGCATTGTGCAAGAAAAATATAGTGAAAAAGAACATCCCTAATGAAGTAATAAAGGTTTTTAGAACAAGATGAAGTTCATAATAATGACTATAAAATTTATACGTCTTAAAGTCAAGCGAGGGAGTAGGTTTAGCTATGGTCACTGGTAATTTATGTGATATTGCAAAGCTGCCTCCTGCTTCAGTAAATACAGCTGAAATATCTGCCATTGTAAAAGCCCTACTTATAGTATATTCAAATAGGAAGTCTTGTGTCATATACTCAGACTGTAAAAGTGCTCTGGAAAGCCCAAATAATTGGTATCTATAATTCTTCCTATCCATTAGTACAGAAGGCTTGGCGTGGCCGTTTCGTATTTTGTGTAGGCGTAAAACAGTGTTTTTGTTGGTCATGTTGGAATCCCAGGGAATGAAGAAGCAGACAGAGGCAAAGAATGTTTGTACCCAAGGAGAAATTGATACAAATAGAGTGCCCCACTTAGATATGAAAATCTCTATTCATAATTATATACTAAGTGGCAGGAGCGATGATGTCATCTCCCCTGCTTGCTAATAATTAGTTAAAACATATTAGACCTCAAATAGGATTCTGGCAATCATCCTACCAAAGCGACAGAAGGACTGAAGTTATTTTAACAAGGCTGAGGATTGGTCAATGCCGACTGATAGTTTTCTTCTGGATGGTAGTATGTAATGCTTCAGTGTGTTTTCACTGTGATAGCCCTTTGACAGTTGAACCCATTCTGGTTCACGGCACCAGGTATGTAAATGAGAAGCAGATGTACCAGCTAGATGGTAAAACTATAACTGAAATTTTAAGAGACAATATTGATGTTGGTCCTGTTATGAGTTTTTAAAGCCTTGTGGATTTTATAAAAATGACAAATTTTTAATAAATTTGTATTTTTCATAGATAACAAACCCTCTGTCTTAACAATAGGATAATCATCTAGTGCCAGCTGGAAACCGGTTAAAAACAATCAAAGATTGCAAAGCAAGGAATCTGTGGCATCTGGTAATTAACGCGTGTATACGAGGTGGATGTTGGTCACTGACCAGGATTGGAACCTCTCCTTCTCCCAAGCTGGTTTTTTTTTCTAAACCTGTGTTTTGTTTTATATTTATTCAGCCCACAAGTTTTAGACAGCCTTCCTTGTTTCCCATGTTGACCTTCCATTGAGACATGCAAAATGCAGTAGATGTGCTTAGTTATAATTTTTTTATCTTATTTAATGGCAGTTTATATCATTTCCATTAAAATGACAAATTTTTTAATCAATTTGTATTTTTCATAGCTAACAAACCTGAGGTCTTAACAATAAGATATTTTTAGGGCGCCAGCTGGTAACCAGTTAAAAACAATCAAAGATTGTATGCAAGGAATCTGAGAGATCTGGCAACTCCTGCGTGTACGAGGTGATAGCTGGTCAGAGACCATGCACTACCTCGTGACATATTCAATCTTTTCCCAACCAAGGAACTATGACAGAGAGAAGGGCGGCTATAGGTTGGGCAGTAAACGTTAAGACCTCCGGTTTGTTAGTTATGAAAAATACAAATTGATTACAAAATGTGTCATTTGCTCATAAGTGGAACAAAGCTTTGGTCTTAACAATAGGATAGACTTATATTTGGTGTGAGCTACAAGTATCCTAAACTGGATGGGAGTTAAGCCACCTGAACACCCCTCTTAGAGAAAAAAAAAAGTTTTAGAGAAGGTGGTCTCATGCCTGTGAGCATATAGATAATAAACTGTATACTCACAGGGGTTTGTTGCCATTCCTCACTCCCCATTGCTGTAGAAAGAGGAGTATTTTCTACTGAATAGAGGGCTTGATTTCCAAGATCATAAAACACACCAACTTTCAGTAAGGCCACCTTACTCAACTGTATCAGACCAGTCCAGCATATGACATGTCTATTCCTCAACCTGCCCATAGGAAGAAAAAAGGTAAAAAGAGAAAGAAAGAGACCAGCCAACTAATTCATTCTCTCTTCCACACAATCATCATAGGTAAGATACAAAATGCCCTATTAGGGGTAATGGATGAATTACACAACTTGGGCAGCCACCACAGGACCTATGGAAAACATGTCCAAAGATTTGTGAGCAACATCTTTCAGGTAAAAAGAAGTGAACGTGGACTGGCGCAACCAGGAACCAGCGTTCAAAATTCTATGAACGGCAAAATTTTTTTTAAAATGTCAAGAGTAGAACTTATACCTCTGACATCATGTGCTCTAGCCCACACAGACTCAGTGAGAGAACCATCAGGCAAGGAATAAGCCTGCTTAATCGCCTCACGTATCCTAGAATGACCAGTGCTGATAAAAAGTATACGACATCTAGGTCTTAGATGACTAGAACAACCAGTGCTGACAAAAAGTCCACAACAGCTAGGTCTTAGATGATGAGTCCTTTTAAGGTAGCAGCTTAGGGCTCTGACTGGACAAAGTAAGAGCTCCTGTAGGTCATTGTCCACAAAGTTACTCAATGATGGAATGGAAAAGGAGGCAAATCTGTCATCATGTATCAAGGGTTTTTGGGTCTTGGCCATGAATTCCGGGACAAACTCGAAGGTCACCAACCCCCAACCCCTGGTATGCTTCACATCATAACTAAGGCCATGAAGCTCCGCCACTCTCTTTGAAGAAGTGAAGGCCAACAGGAAAATTGTCTTTACTGTCAGAGCTTTGTCAGATGAACGATGCAAGGGCTCAAATGGAGCTCGAGTGAGGCTTCTCAGGACAAGCAAAACATCCCATGCAGGAGACTGGAGTTCCCTTGGAGAACAGGTTTGTTCAGCAACCCTGAACAACAAAGAAATCTCCCAAGATGAAGAGATGTCTATGCCAACAACCCTAGTGCTGCTCTGTAGCCTTTGACAGCAGAAAGAGAGACCTTTCTCATCTCTGAGGAAGATAAAAAGATCTGGTATCCACCAAACAGAGGCTTTGAATGGAGAGAAACCCCGTCGACAACACCAATCACAGTAGACTGCCCATTTCCCCAGGTTTCCTTGGCAAACTGATGAAGAGGATTTTCTGAGGTAACTGGACACATGTCCTGCTACCTTCTGAGAAAATCATCTCACTCGGAGGAGATACTTGATAGTCTCCATCTGTGAAGAGACAGGGATTCTACCGACTGGTGAAATCTTTTGACATGAGGTTGACAAAGAACCTGTTGGCATGGAGGAATCACTCTTTGAACCACTGCCAAAAGAGAAAAGTGGTCTGGGAACCATTCTGCTTGAGGCTACAGAGGAGCCACCAAGGTCATTCTGAGATTTTGAGAACTCAATACCCAGTTCAGAACTTGACGAATCAAGCAAAACGGAGGGAAAGCGTAAATCTCAAGTTGTCCCAAGGGTGTTGGAGGGTGTCTTCTGCTAGAGCAAGAGGATCCGGGACCAAAGAACAGTAAACCTCCAGTTTTCTGTTGAATTGAGTTGAGACGTCTAGCATAGGCCTCCCCCAAAACCCAAAAAAGCCTGTCCACCACGACCTGATTCAAAGACCACTCTGTGCCCACGATCTGCTTCCACATCTGTCAGCTACCAAATTCCTCTTGCCAAGAATGTACCTGGAAGAGAGCTCCATTCAGTTGCTGATTGCCTACTGGTGTAATTCCACTGTCAAGGAATGCAAGAGACAAGACACCAGTCCCCTGTTTGTTCATATAATCAACCACCGTGGTATAGTCAGACATCAGAACTACCAAATGACCTTCCACTTTCTCCTGAAACTCCTTCAGCACCAGGAAAGCTGCCTTCAGCTCCAAAACGTCGAAGCTTGTCTTCAGCACTCCAAATGCCTGACGTAAGGAGGTCTCCCAGATGAGCTCCCCAACCCAAGATGGTGGCATCTGAAAACAGAAGGAAGTTCGGAGGGGGAGAACGTAGAGGGATTCCCACCGAGATACTCTGGTTGTCCAACCACCAATGAAGGTCTTGCCTCACTTCCTTGGACAGAGGGACTCTCTTTAGAGGAGAATCTCCCACCGGGGACCAGAAATCTTTCAGTCTCCATTGCAGAGACTGAAAATGAAGACGCCCACGAGGGACCAGCTTCTCCAGTGAAGACAAAATCCCCAGGAGGACTTGCCACTGGTGTGCTGTCTGTTCGGGTTGAGACAAGAACTTCTGTGCTACTTACCGCAACTTGTCTAACCTCTGGTCCAACGGAAAAACCCTCGATGCTGTTGTATCTATAGCCATAATAGGTAAAGAGTTTTCTGGCTGGGAACCAGGTTTGACTCCTCTAGGTTGATCATTATGCCTAGCCCCTGACAAAACTGAGAAGACAATCTCTGTCCTGAAGCAGTTTCTTCCTGGAGCTTGCTAATACCAGCCAGTCGTCGAGGTACCTTAACAGGAGAAACCCTTGAGCATGAGCCCATTTTGATACGAGGGCAAAAACCCTTGTGAACACCTGAGAGATGTGTCAAACCAAAGCACAGGACCTTGAACTGAAAGATCTGCTCTCCCAGAGTAATGTAAAGAAACTTTCTGGATGAAGGGTGAATAGGGATCTGGAAGTAAGTATCCTTTAAGTCTATCGACAGCAAGAAGTTGTTGTCCCTTATCGCTGCCAAAAATGTTTGAGGCATCCTCATCTTGAACCTAGTCTTCCTGACAAAATTATTCTAGGTGGGAACGTCGATTACTGGCCTCCAGTCACCTGTTGCTTTGGGCACCAGTAAAATCCACCTGTAAAACCCCGGAGACGATGCTTTACTTCTATCGCAGCCTTGTTCAGCATTTTCAACACTTCCTCCCTGAGAGCCATGAGCTTCCAAGTTGTGGGTGTAAGTTTGATTGAGAAAGGGTCTGTTCGAAAGGGAGGGAGAAGTTGAATGGTAATAGGTATACCACTCGTAGAATGCTACTACCCATTTCTCCACTCCATACCCTTGCCACTTGGCCTACTGGCCTGCCAGGCATCCCCCTACCGGTGGCAACAGAGAGGGAGAGGCGCCCACTCTATTGACAACCCCTTCCTCTAGTGCCCCTACCAGGCTTGTAGGGGCGTGTTTGAAAGAAGCACTGTTGTTTCTTTGCCTTGGCCTGTGAGAGAGATTGGGAAACCCTCCCAGAGGCAGAACTTTTCGGAGATTTCAAAGGTGAAGATCTTCTCACCTGTTGCTGAGGAGGAGGAGGGTGTCTTGAACGTGCCTCTGACTTCGATACTGCTTGATGTACCAACCTGTCCTGCATATCTGCTCGTCGCTGGTTGACAGCATCTACCAATTCAGTCCTCGGATACAGGAACTGCGACACAAGCAGATCCCCATTTCTGAGAAATGACAAAGACTCAGAGTCCACTGAATTTGCCACCTTGGACAGTGCTGCGTCTCTCTTGGCCAGGAAGTGGTTGGCCCACAGGTTGGAGCTAAGGTGTGTCAGATAAGAAATGGCTGCAACAGTCTATTGAGAGAGCAAGGACTCATTAAACCTCCCTCAGTCCTACCTGAAGCAATCTTGGCTATCACAGTGGACCATAAATCCACCAGGAGACTGTCTGGAAGATGGAAACCGCAGTAGTCTCCATAGCAAAGAACTCTTGAGATGAAAAGGCAGGGCCTTCAGCCCTAACCTGTTCCAGAGTGAGGCCAGGTTTTGGACGTATCACATTTAGGTTAAGGTGATGGAGCATCAATTAAACTGTACTAGTGGAATAGTACTTCTTATGCCACACAAGAGGGGGGGGGGGGTAAGAAGCTTAGATGACCTATTAGAACGCAGAGATCCATCTCGGTCAAACACCAAAGCGTTCACGCTGTGGCAGAATCAAAGCTAGGCTAAGTAAAAAAAAAAAAAAAAGCAAGCAAACTCCCCACGTTACATTAATCATACAAGCTGGCTGAATTTCCCACAGCCACACTTTCCCCTTTACGTTACTTTTTACCTGCAGGACAATTGGTTCCACGAAATACACAACACACAAAACAGAAACACATACTCACCTCTGGCTCCAGATACTCCGAACTAGGCTGTGCTGTCCGCTGGATAGGCGATAGGCTAGCTGACACACAACCACCGGCGACAACCAAACACCAAACCAACCAACCGAGAACCACAACCACACAACAACTTACAACCCGACAAATAACTGAGCAGAAGAACACCAACAGCTCGAAAGAACACAACCACCACACGACTTACCCCAGCACAACAACCCAACAACACCAATACTCCCCAACCACCACTCACAGACACTGAAAATCCCTACCAGCCTCTTCTACTTCACCACAACCAGACAGACACACACAGAAAAACTTTACAACATCAAAATCAATCGAATACCACAAAATCAACTAACCACCAACGGATAACTGCTGCCAAAACCAACTCTGACTTCACTGAACTCCTTACTGCTCAGGACTCTCGTAACAGACTCCCACCACCGATCACAACAGAGCGCCACAACAGACACACGCTTCCGACCGCCATTTAACCACTCCTATTTATTCTTCCACCAATCTCTCTCTCTCTCATGCAACCCTTGGAGACATTGTCAAATATAAACTACTATCATTACTCCTCCATATTACCTCCCCATTACATTTGACAACGTCTCCTTACACTCACAACATGCAAACTAAATTGTCTTTCACAATGCCCAAGGATGCTCAGATGCAGGCCCCCCCTGGATCTTGTTTGAAGGCCATCATACACTCTTTCAGTTATATCGCCATTCACTTCTTCCAAACCACTTTCATTCAAACTCCCATTATCTCCCTCACTACCATCCTCCCAAATCCCTTTCACTACTTCACCAATATCTTCTAACTCTGGTTCCAACATCTCCCCCTATTTCGGTTACCAAACCACTCAGTTCATCCATACTTCTGTCAAACTCCTGCAAAGACTTATCCATCCTATCAACCACCTCTTTACTACTCGGTTTCCTTCTCATTGAAGTCTTATTTGTCCCCCGTCAACTCAAACCCACATACACTAAGTATCATTCATTCCCTCAAAGCCATCTGTAGCACACGCTTTATCAACCGTTTGCACCCCACCACCAACCCCCTTACCATGCCGTTCACGCTTTTCCCTTCCACTTCTTCTCTCCACACTCTTCTTTTTTCTTCCATACTCAACCAACACCAACTGTCAATCTCCCAGACCCATTTGTTCACCGACAGTCGGTTCATACTTATTCACCCTCAACCACCCACTCATCGCATTCTCCCGAACATACTGTGGTACTTCCCTCCACTTACGGAATTGGTTATGGTGTGCCCTAACCTCATCCATTCCCCCACCTACTCACAATTTCCCCAAAACATAACTCAATCCACTTGGTCCCACTTCCAAAATCTCAAAAGGCCCTTCAAATTTCTCCCTTACTTTATTCACATTCATTCTTCCCATCTCAACCACCTCTTTCAACACCTTATCCCCAATCTTAAAACTCTCATACCTTTCACTCACTTTCTTCCACAAATCCTGATCGCCTTCTGACAGACCCAATCGCGGCCTGACAATCCTTTCAAAATTCAATACATATTTACAAGGGGACATACCTATACTCTTCTGCAGTGTGGCATTATATACCCACACTGCACGTCCTACATATCCCAATCCTTGCCGCCCTTACTCATCATTCGCAAAATTTCTGTCATCGTCCTAACAGTCCTTTCAGCCAACCAATTCGCACTGAGCATATACGGAGTAGAATACACATGCACAATACCCCATTCCTTCAAATTCCCATCACACAAACTCAGGTCCATTATCACTCAACATTTTTGCCAGCTTACACACACACATGGGCAACATCACTTGACCCACCATTCGCACAACAGTTTCACTCCTCTTATCTTTGATGGGAACCACACAGGCAAATTTACTCATGTAATCCACCATCACAATCATCCCCACGTGTCCTCTCACAGTCCTAGGCAAGAAACACAATCAATCACAAGCATTTCAAACGGCTCTTTCATCTGCAATCGCAACACAGGTGGACTTGCATGCACACTGATACTTTCCCCTCTGACAGTCTTCACACGTGACAGCCACATCCACACAAATCTTATTCAAGCCAGGGGCATAACATCTCTCTCTCATGCATTCCCACAACTTATTTTTCCCTGTATGCCCAAACCAATCATGCACCAACAAACACACTCACAGCTGAGTCAACAGAAAACACCGGCACATACACTTCCCTGTCATACACCCCTTCCTGATGCAAAAAGTACACTATGTTTTTACACACCATAAACCGTTTAGAAACCCTCCTATATGCATCCAACTCACATGGCCAATCTTCCACACACACTCCTCCCAAAACACACTGTCGCAACACACTTATCTCCAGGCACTTATCTTGCATTTCCTCACTCAACAGATCATTCTCACTCCTAGCAATATCAATCATACCCACAAAGTTTGCTACAAACACATTACCATCTTGAATCCTAGCTAAGTGTCTACCCCCCTTTCTAAGAATTCCGTTTCATATATCTACATCTATATCATGGCTCCTCAAAAAATCTATCCCTATTAAAAAGCAAGATGACATATAATTTTTTCCTATAACTATAAAGTTATGTATTACTTCAAGATCTCCTAACCTAACCTTTAACCATACCTCTTCCCATACTAAAACACTTCCTTGTCCCAACCCAAGTATTCTTACACTTGTGCACCCTTTTCACTTCCCAATCGCATCTCTCAAGTTCACTCACCACTGAACCACTCACCAAGGAAACTTGTGCCCGTGTCAACCAAACTACAGTACTCACTATCATTTACTCAGACAAATGTCACCATTTTCCCTAGAGTCCCATGCATACACACATTCACTACCATGTCCACCTGGTTATCCACATCACACTCATCACATTCATCCTCAGTTAATTCCCCATTTCCACAATTCTGACTCAGATCCCCTTCACAGTCCCTTTTTGTTACCAATTACAACCACATTCCCCGCACTGAATCATCAAAACCCCATGTTCATTACCTGTACTCACCCTTCCTCGATACTCAACCGGTCCGTCCCATCCAAAATACAACAACATTTTTATTCCAAACAACTCAGCTACTGCTGACAACAATTCATGCAACATTTCTCCTTCCTCACCTTGTTCCTCCACATATGCCACTTCCTTCTGCACATCTCATCAACTTCACTCGCAACTCATTCACACTACCGGGTACCTCTTCAACCAGACCCCTACCTTCCAAGTCTTTCAATGCTGAAAACAAACATTCAAACACTTTGTCATTCCCTTCAAACCTCTCTTTTACAACTAACCCCTCAGGTACCATATTCGGATCCCAGTCACTTTTCACAACACCTCTGTCCTTACCATGCATCCTAGACATCGTATCAGCAATCACATTTTTACTCCTCAGCACACATTCTAAGCTAAAATCAAACTCACTCAAATCCTCAATCGTCCTCGCGATCCTAGCATTCACACTTTCCTTCTTGATCATATACACTAACAGCCAATGGTCATTACTTATGACAAATTTTACCCCATACAAAAACACTTTCAACGCTTTCACATAAAACCTTATTGCCACAAGCTGCTTCTCAACCACCGAATACTTCAGTTTTGCTTTATTAAAAGCTTTACTCACATATGCAATCACTCTCAATTGTCCCTCCCCATTCACCTCTTGCACCTGCACCAAGCATCCTCCCATACTAAACTTACTAGCATCAGCATACAACTCAAGCTTACTTGCATCCTCACTATTGTCCAGAAAAGCCAAGGTGACGTCTCTAGAAGCCTCCTCTTTCAATCTCTCAAATGCTCCCACCATTTGCTCATCAACCTCAGCTTAGTACAATTTTTTTCCCGGTTCATTCAGTCAATGGCTTCCCTATACCCAAACAATCCCTAACAAACTTCCTTCCGAACTCAATCAAACCCAAAAAACCCTTTAACTCCCGCATGGTCTGGGGACGTGGAAACTCCTTTACTTTTTCCACAAACTTTTAACTCTTCCTTATGCCATTTGCACTCACCCTATGACCAAGAAATTCCACTTTCCAAGTTAACCACGTACACTTCTCCAGCTTCATTTTCACTCCAACCTCTTCCATCCGTTCTAACACCTTCTCAAGCAGTTCCATGCTCTCCTCAAGTATCACTTGCAATCAAAACATCATCTTCCTTCTATCAAAACCAGCCAAAACTACATTCATCGCCCTCTGGAAGGCAGCAGGCACGTTAGCCAATCCAAAACTTAATCTCTACAATTGATAGTGACAGCTACCTCTCAAAAACGCCGTAACATGCCTGCTCCCTTCCTCAAGAGGCATCTGGTAATAGCCCTTTACCAAACCTAATTTTGTGAACACTCTCATCCCATGCATCTTATACACACAATCAGACACCACATTCATTGGGAATCGCTCCTTCACAGTCACTTCATTTACCTTCCTGTAATCCACACACATCCTCAAACTCCCATCGGTCTTACGTACTGGGACTATGGGACTATTCCAAGCACTCTCGCTGCTCTCGATCACTCCTACTCTCTCAAGCTCCTCACCTGCCGCACCTCAACATATCTTTCGTCGTCCACATCCACCAACATAAATAACAACCCACATAATCACCTTCATGTATACCCCACACTCGCTTTTTCCTAACACTCAGTGATGAGGTTACAAAAACCCAAGGATTCTCCATATCTACCTGCCGTACACATGCACGCTTGCTCTTACCAACTTGTTCACATCCACACCCTCAACCACATATGCAAACTTGTCACCTTTGACAATCCCAAGACTATCCGGCATGCAACTTTCACACTAACAACTTCTCCTACTTCCCGCTGCACTTTTACACTTCAGGAATCTGTACCCTAACAACATATCATACTTATCACTAATTCCCTCGATCACATACAAGTCACTTTCATCCATCCCTACCCCTTCGATTTTTACATTTTCACACAACATTCCCACCACAGGCATACCCAAATTTCCTATTCCTCGTGCCTCCCCTTTACATTTCCTAATTTCACACTCACTCCACAACTTGTCACATCCATTCTCAAAAAGAACACCGACACGGCACAAGTATCAATCAAAGCAACCAAACACACCCCTTTCCACCTCACTTTTACTCTCATACATACATGAGCTCTTCTTCCAAATCCTTTTTCATGCAACAATCCTTCACGCACATGCATCACTCTTACTGCCCGCACACCAGAGGACCCACCCAACTGAATCCCCTTAGAACCTAGTTTCCCGAATTCCCAACCTGACTCGTCCTCTTTCACCTACACACACTCGCCACATGACCTTCCATTCCACATTCAACACATTTTGCCTGCTGTTCTTTACACATCCTAGCATAATGCCTATTCTTCCCGAAATTACCGCAAACCCCAGTCACACGGGTACCTCGACATCCACGTGCTATATGCCCTACTTGCCCACACCTGTAACATTTAATATCCCTATCTTTCTTACACTCGCTCACTAAATGCCCCATTTGCCCACATCCGACACAGGCTCCCAACACCCACCGACATTCATTCTTCCTGTGCCCTAGCTTTCCACGTCTGTAACACTGCTGCTCTCGTTCACGACTAGGCGACCCTACTCTTCCAACACTTGCACTCCGATCTCTCTTAAGGCTAACCATACTTACGTTACTGGCTCTAACGCTCCTATCAACCACTTGCCCTGCCATTCACCTTGGCCCTTCTAAAACTGCCTCCCTATAGCTCTTAAACTCTGGTATAACCTCAGCTACTTCAGTCCTAACGCTAACACTTCTACTCTCTTACATACACCTATCCAACTCATAAACCTCTACTATTTCCAAAATGTCATTCCTTGTCAACCTTTCATTCGTCCATCGCATTTTCTCCTTACGTTTCAGATTTACAAACTCGTACACACTCTCAGGCACAGTCGCCACCAACTTCCTCACTAACTCTTTACAGCCATTTATCCCTTCGTCCTCAAACTTTTTCCTGGCTAATGTTTCCAATCTGCACACATACATTGACAACGATTCACCAACATTCATTCTTACCTCATCAAAGCCATGCTGTCTCCTATATCTAACACTACTCTTTATCCTCTTTGCCTGTTTCACAATCCTGGCTTTCACACTCTCATAAGGCACATTCCCAACACTCATTATTACCCCATACATACTCAACACAAATCCTGTCAAAAAGCTACCCAACTCTCTTGCCCAGACTCTTGTTATCCCCATACTTTGCCTCACAATACCTCTCATACTCCTCAAAAAAGTCCCCTATGTCCATACTACCATATGCCTCATATTGTGCACATCTAGGTACCTCTCTCATATACACAGCCTTTCATGCTTCCTGCTCACTCTCACTCTCACTTTCACTACTTCCACTCTGATCCCTCTTAACCTCGTCCTAATACAATGAGTCAACTTCCATACTAACATCCATGCTTTTGATTATGCTCTTCTTACTCTTCTTCCTACCTACCTGTTTCCACTCACCGCTATCTAAATCGCTCTCAGCCCTTTCCCCAACGTATTTAGTCCTAGCCTCATCCTGTCTGTCACCCTTACTAACCTTCTTTCCCTTAGTCTTCTTCCTTTCCTCAGCCCCCTTCTTATTCTTGTCCTCCGGTTTATCCTCATCCTGTGTCTTTCCCTTCTTTCCCTTACCTATCACAACCAAATCACCTTCGTCACTCATTTTCTCAGCCACTCGCTCTTCCCCTTTCTTTACCACTTCTGGCCCATCACAAGACCCAGTAGGCCTACCTCCTACAGCTCCCTCTCCCATGAATCCCTTCATCATTTCCTGCATCATCTCTTGCACTGCATTTATCATTACTCCCAATTTTTCGTCCATTTTCTCAACCATTCTCTCTTCCGCTCTTTTCACTTCTTTCATTTCCACTTTCGCACTCCTTAGCATTCCTCTCATTTCCTCTAACTCGCTCTTCAGCTCCTCACACTCCACCCCCACCGTCCCATTCTCCACTTCCAATTGTCCTCTCACTTCTCTCTCCAACCTCAACTCCTTCAGCCTCTCCACCTCACTCAATCCTTCCATCCCAAATTTTCTCACCACTCACACACCAGCCTAGACCAATTGTCCTCCAGCTGCCACACCAGCAGTCCCTGTTCGGGCACCAAAAAATAACTGTGGTGGAATCAAAGGTAGGCTAAGTAAGTAAAAAAAAAAAAAAAAAAAAAAAAAAAAAAAAAAAAAGCAAGCAAACTCCCCACAGTTACATTAATCATACAAGCTGGCTGAATTTCCCACAGCCACACTTTCCCTTTAAATTACTTTTTACCTGCAGGACAATTGGTTCCACGAAATACACAACACACAAAACAGAAACACGTACTCACCTCTGGCTCCAGATACTCTGGGCTAGGCTGTGCTGTCTGCTGGATAGGCAATAGACTAGCTGACACACAACCACCGCCGATAACCAAACACCAAACCAACCAACCGAGAACCACAACCCCACAACAACTTACAACCCGACAAATAACTGAGCAGAACACCACCAAAAGCCCGAAAGAACACGACAACCACAGGCTTACCCCAGCACAACAACCCCCAACACCAACAATCCCCAACAACCACTCACAGACACCAAAAATCCCTGGTATTATTACAGTTCCAACCATTATGGGAAATCTATCATATTAATATTTTTCCCGAGTAAAGCACGTGATAACAAAACACTTCTTCTCAATACATTATTGTCGCTAATGCATACTTACAGAGAAAAAAAATATTTGAGGTATTGTAGGCCTTGACTGTATCCTCCACAATCTGAGGCACAACGTGTTCCCATAGGTACAGATGATTCACAAGAGGCTCAACCACAACCTTCCACGTCTTCATCGTTAGGTTCCATTCAAGGTAAGAAGTGACTAAGCAAAATATATATTTAAATTTAGAGCAGGGTAAAGGGGGGACTGCAGGAGGGGGCGAAGCCTTCCCCCCCGGGTAGGTGGGTAGGTAAGGAAGGAGCTAGGAAGGACACGGCTTTAGGTTAGGTTATGTGGTGTTCTGGTGATTGGGGTAGGTTTAGGGTCTGTGACCCCCCCAGGGGCCGTTTAGGTTAGGTTAGGGGGATTTGTTAGGTTAGCTGGTTTAGTTTAGGGATAGGTCTAGGGTCTGTGACCAGGGGCCTTCTAGGTTAGGTTAGGGGGGGTTTGTTAAGTTAGCTAGATTAGTTTAGGGATAGGTCTAGTCTAGGGCCTGTGACTGGGGGCCTTCTAGGTTAGGTTAAAGGGGTTTGTTAGGTTAGCTAGTTTAGTTTAGGGATAGGTCTAGGGCCTGTGACTGGGGGCCTTCTAGGTTAGGTTGGGGGGGTTTGTTAGGTTAGCTAGTTTAGTTTACAGATAGGTTTAGGGTTTGTGACGAAAGATTAAGGTCTGTGGTATACTTAACTGCTTTAAGGATTTGTTTTCTAACATAAACAATTTTTTTTTTTATTGGAAATATCATTTGACGCCTCTCCCCACCCAAAAAACCCGGTTCCCACCTGGTGTCCCCCATAATTGTTGGGATGAAGTAGGGTCTTTCTGCATTACAACATAATATGAAACAGAAACAATAAAAACAAGGTTACCAACACTGATTTTTCTGGAAAAACTCGTTGTTTTAACTCCAATTACATAATAAATCTCTAAATCGGATGGTTTGCGCCAAAATTAACTTAAATCTGTTGGAACTACACTATTTCTGATGCAACAAATATTTTTTTATTCGAGTTTTCCCATAATGGTTGAAACTAATTTTACCAAATCCCTACCAACCTCTTCTACTTCACCACAACCAGACAGACACTCGCACAACAACTTTACAACATCAAAATCGATCAAATACCACAATATCAACTAACCAACAACGGATAAGTGCTGCCAAACCGAGTCTGACGTCACTAAACTCCTTACTGCTCAGTGCTCACGACTCTCGTAAGTCGTAACAGACTCCCACCACCGATAGTCACAACAGAGCGCCACAACAGACACACGCTTCCGACCGCCATTTAACCACTCCTATTTATTCTTCCACCAATCTCTCTCTCTCTCTCTCTCTCTCTCTCTCTCTCTCTCTCTCTCGCAACCCTTGGAGACATTGTCAAATATAAACTACTATCATTACTAGGATGGACTGAGCGTGACCCGCCAAGGGGAGCTTAAAAGAAGTTCCAGAGTCCAATTTAGCACCCAGCAAGGCCTCTATATATTATAGGCATATCTCTGAATTAAGTTCCATTCGGCAACTGAATACAGTGATGATATTGGTAAAACGAAATCAGTTGATTATTTTAATAATGTAAACAAAACCAGAATGCAAGTGGTAGATCGTTTTGTTCATACCATAATACTATAATATGGTAATAATATATGCAATATGATTAGACACGGTAAAACAACAGTTTTATTAAAATGATCATTATTCTCAATACACAACTATTATTCAACTTTTGCTAATGGATATCTGTCAGTTTTACAACCTCATCAGGCAACAGCTGATTGCTGACATCATCTGCCATAACTATCGAGCGTTTATTGAGTTGGGTTTAAGTTGTCACTGCCGATGTTCAATGGTGGCTTCCAAAAGTAAAAATAAAATACATTTTTACTCATTCTTCATGTAATGGAGATCTGAAGAAAGAATCCAAGTAAATTGAAGCTGCAGGTTATAGCCGAGGCTGAATAAAATGAATAACGGACAACATGATGTTTCTTTGGATGGACTAATAAGTCTGTGATATCGTAATTCTTTTAACTCAGTGTAACTCTTGTCTAATGTCTCTTTGGATGGACTAATAAGTCTTTGTGACATCGTAATCCTTTTAACTCAGTGTAACTCTTGTCCAATCACTGAGTATCTCTCTCTCTTGTCTAATCGCTAAGAGACTCTCTCTCTCTATCTCTCTTGTCTAATGGCTAAGAGACTCTCTCTCTCTCTCTCTCTCTCTTGCCTTTTTTTTTACATTATATATTATCGTTATATCTTCATAATAAAAAGGCTATTCGTGGAGTAATTCCATATCAGCGAAATCAACTTTTATCTATGCGAGGCCAGCCAGCTGACAAAATGTACGTACGCATATGAAAATCAAATTATGGTAGCGTTCGCAGCAAGATTATCTTTCGAAATCTTAATAGTGATGGTAGTAAATAATAGTTTAGAATGATAACATGTACTGTCGGCCAAAAAAAAAACAAAAAACCTCTTGGCAGAGTTTCATAATTTTTCGTTCACCTGCCTGACGCACGATTCATGCTTTATTTATCTATTTTTCTTTTCAAAGATGGAAGAAATCATATGTAATGACGTTAAAAACAGTCACTGATATCTTTAGAACATTATGTTATGTTATTGTGTAAAACTATTTTCCATATAGCAAAATTGACGTGAACGAAACGAAGTGATAACAAAAAACGTCATATCACAACCATAGATATACATTACCAAAATAGATAGGAGGACACCTATCACTAGTAGTAATCATATAAACATAGTCCTTAAAAATTATAATTTCAATATTAAGTTGAAGGTAGTTGAACTAATTCCATTTGTTAAAATTTTACAGAAAACATTGGAATCTCACAAAATGGCCATCAAAGTTAAAAAAAAAAAAAAAAAAAAAAAAAAAAAAAAACAAAAAAAAAAAAAAAAAAAAAAAAACGATATCCTAACCATGGTTTGCCTTTTTGAGGAATTTCATCTACTAGTGTGACTTTCTGGTGACATCTGGCAATCCCTCCGTGGCTTTTTCCAACCCACCCAAGGCCACGGCACTGAGAAATAAAATTCTTCATCTTGCCTTTTTGTTTTTATGTTTTATTATGAAAATAAAGTTATAAAAATATATCCTGCTTATTTATAGAAATGAATTTTATTGAAAGTACTTTATTTTTCTTCATCTTGAAATACTTTGTTTGTTAAGCTAGTGATGTGTAGTTTTTATTACGTCACGGAAAATAATTCTACATCGGAAAAATACGCATTCTAAACCAGTAAATCATACATAATGTAAACAATTCAGAAGAACTGCGTAAGGTAACACTGCTAAAAGGCAGTATTGTGAAGAAAAAACGGCATCGCTGATCCTAACAGTGTGAACCCAGGCGACCTTCTCATCTATTGCTTTTGATGTTATGTGCACGGGAATCTAATGTCAATGTGTCATTTATCGGTCTAGAAACATCCCTCGATGAGCGAGAGACAATTATTTCACTGCATTCGGTGCAAAGTTCCTGTTGGGAGAGATATCAAGAAAGCTTAATAAATCGGTGATTAATGTGGGGAATTTTGGGTTGTTTAAAATTTGTTATTTTTTAGTTTAAATCATTTTTATGTAAAAATTTTCAAAAATTGTTTAAAAAACCGCAAAAATTTAGAACATGGGCCTAGAGGTGGAAGCACCTCGAAGCACCACAAGAGAGAAAGACAATACAGTAGTGTAAATGTTGCTGAGCAACATTCATTTGTGAATTTTGAATTCTAGTGCCTCGTCACGACATTGCTGAACCAGCTTATGGCTGGTGTCTGATGAATACTTTAGGTGGAGAGGAAGAGATTTTTAAATTTACACTTTAAATCTTTGATAGGTGTCTAATGAATAAGTCTAATGAATAAGCAAACTTATCTTTGATGGATGAGAGATTCAGTTAGGGTTACTCTTTTTGTTTTGTTTTTTATCGGTGGCCAGTGAATACCCACGGAGTAGGGGGGGGGGAGGGAAACAGTTTTTAATGATGCATACATTTTATTTTTTTTCAAAAACCTAAAGAATACATTTTATTGGGAAATACTTCATTAACATCGGTCTAATCACTCCTTCCATCACTCCTATACGCCACCTTCCGTTCTCTTCTCCATCTCAGGTTACTCGATCCGACGAATTCGTATCGCGTGAAAGCTCATGCTAACGGTTATTATTTTAAAACGGACGCCTTAAAATGGATGTTTATAAAATATTTTCTGTTCAAAGAAACTTTATCTTTCATTCCCCAAAATATGTGCATACACTCGTGTTACACTCTGTAGCCGTCAAAGAGCAACCATTGATTAAAGCAGTAGGTTTTTCTTGAAGAAAAAAAAAACATGAAATAGACTTAAACAAGAACGTCACCTTTCATATTTCTTATCCTTTCAGCTACTTATAATATGCTTTTGGTAGTAGGTCTAGGTATACATGTGAAACTAATTTGAATTAGTTTCTATTTAGAAGAAATAAATAACTACAGAAAGATCAACCTAAGAAAGCTTTAATGAAAGTAAGCCTTTCTTAATGGTATTCGTCAGTTTTGACGTCCCCACAGTCTTCCAACGTGTCCCCAAATGAAACAGGATGATATGCAAGGAATTCGATAAAAAATAAGAACTGAATAAGGTCTAAGTTAATTATGTTTAAGCAATTATGAAAAGGATAAGAAGAAAGGCGAACCATGGCTAATAAAACAAGAATAACGGGAATAATCAATAAAGCAGATTAATATATATATATATATATATATATATATATATATATATATATATATATATATATATATATATATATATCGATTTAAATATTCATTAATATTACGTGTCCGATAGAGTTATACTGCTGAAAATATAGGCCCACTATGTGTCATGCAAATTATTTTTATTGATCTAAGGACAAAATTAGTTTAATTAAACACCGTTTTTCAAGGAATGTTAACACCTTGATGTATTATTTATCGGCTGTAGGAGACGAAATGACAACACCCCAGTGCAGTAATGTTATACGTTGAGTCAAGACTCGAGCGGCAGCAAAGCCAACTTCAAAATCCTTTGGTATGCTGTCACGAAGCTAGAGTTGAGAATAAAATTAGAAATCGTGGACCATTCGGTATATATTTTCCTTACTTTGTAAAATAATTATCTTTAACACGCTGAATAAGTCTACTCAATTCTAATGTAATTTATTTCAAGTATAGCACCTTCGAAAGGAAATGTTATGTATTGTTAAGTAAATAATGTGGCACCTGCATATGGCAATATTTCCATAAGCGAACAATGAATTAAGAAACTACGCCAATTCTTCGTTGGCCGTCTGTACTCTGCATTCTTGGGGGTTTGTGGCAGTGATGAAACATATAAAATAACGTTTTCCTTTTAGGCTACATGTTTAGGAAAAACATGACATAGAATCGGCTTTGCGACTTCGTTTATTTTGATATTTTTAATGGTACAATAACTACTTTTTGTACTACTAAAACCATCTTCACAAAACTACTGTACAGTTGCTAGTAGTACGATGCCCTGATCTGCTGAGTCCAGTGTTACCAATTTCGTATTTTTAATGCTGGCTTTAATTTTTTGAGGTAATTAGCAAGAAATTTTTCAATCTAGCATCTGGTAGGAAAACTTGCATTTGATTTCAAATACATCTAGCATACGCATTTTGAAATCAAATCTTTGTAATGTTAAGTTGAATATTTCTTTTATTCTACGATGTTTGATATATCATGTAAGAAAAAAGAACAAAATCTTGCAAAACCATTTTCAGGAATTGAACAGAATAGGTTTCGAAATTATTAGGAATCATGTAACGTAATGTACTGTCGGCCAAAAAACTCGTGGCAGAGTTTCATAATTTTTCGTTCACCTGCCTGACGCACGATTCAGCCTTATTTATCTATTTTTCTTTTCAAAGATGGAAGAAATCATGTGTAATGACGTTAAAAACAGTCACTGATATCTTTAAAACATTATGCTATGTTATTGTGTAAAACTATTTTCCATATAGCAATATTGACGTGAACGAAACGAAGTGATAAAAAACGTCATATCACAACCATAGATATACATTATCAAATAGATAGGAGACACCTATCACTAGTAGCATCACATAAACATAGTCCTTAAATTATCATTTCAATATTAAGTTGAAGGTAGTTGAACTATTCCATTTTTGTTAAATTTTACAGAAAACATTGGAATCTCACAAACGCTATCAAATTTAAAAACAAAAAGAAAAAAAAAACGATATCGTAACAGTGTGAACCAGGCGACCTCACTCTATTGCTTTTGAAGTTATGTGCACGGGAATCTACTGTCAATGTGTCATTTATCGGTCTAAGAAACATCCCTCGATGAACGAGAGACAATTATTGCACTGCATTCGGTGCAAGTTCCTGTTGGAGAGATATCAAGAAAGCTTAATAAACCGGAGAGAATCATCATAGATGAGTCAAATTGTTTAAAGAACGGCAAAATTTAGAATATGGGCCAAGAGGTGGAACACCTCGGAGCACCACAAGAGAGCAAGACAATACAGTAGTGTAAATGTTGCTGAGCAACATTCATTTCTGAACTTTGAATTCTAGTGCCTCGTAACGACTTTGCTGAACCAAGAATCATAACTAGCTCTACACTTATGACTGGTATCTGATGAATACTTTAGATGGAGAGGAAGAGATTTCTAAATCTACACTTGAAGTTTTTAATAGTTGTCTAATGAATAAGTCTAATGAATAAGCAAACTTATCTTTGATGGATGAGAGATTCAGTTAGGCTTACTCTTTTTGTTTTGTTTTTTATCGGTGGCCAGTGAATACCCCGGATAGGGAGGGAAACAGTTTCAACGATGCATGCATTTTTTTTTCTTCAAAACCTAAAGAATACATTTTATTGGGAGATACTTTATTAACATCGGCCTAATCCTTCCATCACTCCTATACGCCACCTCCGCTCTCTTCTACATCTTAGGCAACTTGATTCGACTTCTCGCTACGAACTCCATCGCGCAAAAGCATCACTAATGCTAACGGTTATTTTAAAATTCCCCGCGCTGACAACGGACGCCTTAAAATGCATGTTTATAAAATATTTTCTGTTCAAAGAAACTTTATCTTTCATTCCACAAAATATGGGCATACACTCGTGTTACACCCTGTAGCCGTCAAAGAGCAACCCTTGATTAAAGCAGTAGGTTTTTCTTGAAAAAAAAAAAAACAAAAAAACATATGAAATAGACTCAAACGAGAAGGTCACCTTTCATTCATTCTTTATCCTTTCAGCTACTTATAATATGCTTATGGTAGTAGGTCTAAGGTAATCACTGTGAAACTAACTTGAATTGATTTCTATTTAGAAGAAATGAATAGCTACAGAAGATACCCTAGAAAGCTTTAATGAAAGTAAGCCTTCTTAATGTATTCGTCAGTTTTAACTCCCACACCTTTCCAACGTGTCTAAATGAAACAGGATGATATGCAAGGAATTGCGATAAAATATAACACGGAATTATATTCGTTTTGATTTTTTTATGATTGCTTTTTTGACTTTGAATAGCTAGGTCTGAGTTAATTATGTTAAGCAATTATGAAAAGGATAAGAAGAAAGGCGAACATGGCTAATAAAACAAGAATAAACGGGAATAATCAAATAAAGCAGATTAATATAATTATATATATTATATATATATATATATATAATTATATATACATATATTATCGATTTAAATATTCATTAATATTAGTATCCGAGAGAGTATACTGCTGAAAAAAGACCTTGGCCAATCATGTGGGAAAATGTGTCATGCAAATTATTTTTATTGATCAAAGGACAAAATTTGTTTAATTAAACATCGTTTTCAAAGAATGTTAACGCCTTGCTGTATTATTTATCGGCTGTAGGAGACGAAATGACACACCCCAGTGCAGTACGATATGTTGAGTCAAGACTCGAGCGGCAGCAAAGCCAACTTCAAAATCTTCGGTATGCTGTCACGAAGCTAGAGTTGAGAATAAAATTAGAAAATCATGGACCCATCGGTATATATTTTCCTTACTTTGCAAAATGATTATCTTTATACGTTGAATAAGTTTTACTCAATTCTAATGTGATTTATTTCATGTATAGCACCTTTGAAAGGATATTTGATTTATTGTTAAGTAAATAATCTGGCACCTGCATATGGTAATATTTCCATAACGAACAATGAATTAAGAAACTACGGCCAATTCTTTCGTTGGTCCGTCTGTACAAGTACACTGTGTATGTTAGAAACATGTTTGAATCGAAAAAGAGAGCAATTGGTTGAAATTGGCTGAGTGGCATTGTTGTGTACCTATGATGTGAATTTTTTAGCACTTTATGGAGCAAAATCTAGCAAGAAATTGCATTTCCATTTGTCAACACTGGCCTACCCACGTTTTGTTTATGTTGTAGGTGTTCGCCGCGTTCTTTAAATTGTACCCATATCAACAAGTTAATTATGTGACATCCAAAAGCCCCGATTCTTTTACTCTTATGGGAAAGACGCCTAAACATCAGATGAAGGTTATTACGTGTAATATATTAACATGTGTTTTGAAGAATGGAAGAGATGTTTCGCTGCATGCTGCTGGTAGCATTACCTTTATTATTCATCCGATTGCACTGCAAAATCGTCGCCATCTTTATCAACATAGATAGTTGGTAATTACCCATATGATTTACATAATTTTGATATTTCTCTTACCTCTCTCCCTCTCTTTCCTTATAAAAGAAAAGAGGCCCACATGCGTGTGGAGGCTTCTAGCTGTAATCCATAGGCTTACATATGTACAGTAGTACGTACAGTAGTACCTCAGGTTACGAAATTGATCTGTTCCGAAGCAGCCTTCGTAACCTGATTTTTTCGTATCTAGGACTACGTTTTACATGTAAATTGCCTAATTCGTTCCAAGCCCTACAAAAGCACCACAGTAAATTTTATTATAAGCTAAATTGAGCAATAAACAATGAAATACAACAATTTGGACCATTCAATACCTGACCTAATCGTGATTGTAGTACCTGTAAATAAAGTGTATTAGTGTACAGGGTACAAGAAATACTGTACATACATATGTAGTAAAATGTGGAACCTTACCTTTCGAGTGAGGCGATGTATGAAAGTGGCGACAGAGGAGGAGGACAAATGGCAGAAAACATGAACACTTAATTTTATGAAACATTAAAAAAATGGCAGAAAACATTAACACTTAACTTTACGAAAAACTTGAAATCAAATTTCTCTTTTTTATTTTTTTTTTGCCTTTTTCTGATTTTAAAAATTTTTTTTTACTTGTTTACATTTTTTAACAAATTTCAATTTCTTCACCACTTCCAATTTTATGTTTTTTCATATCACCTGGACCTTCCTTTTTGCCTACTACTAAAGGCCTCTTTAAAAAATAACTATCCAAGGAAGATTGCTTCTGCCTGCTTTTCAAAATGTTTCTGAAATGACTCAGGCAAACGTCATCGAACTGTGCAAGCATACGGACTGTGTAAGCCTTTTCGGGGTGTCTCTTTTCTACAAATGTTTCCACTTTATGAAAAGCAGTTAGAACATCCTTAATTTCTGCCATTGTCATAGGGTCCTCCTCCGCCTCCTCGCCGCTGCTAGAAAACGCTTCTTAATGACGTTATGTTGCATGGCCTCCAACTCCTTCAGGTCATCCGTCGTAAGCTCCTCTTGGTGCTCCTCGAGAAGGTCATTGATGTTGTGACGACTGTTATATTATTAAAAATTATTCAGTAATTATGATAATTGTATTGTTGAGAACGCTACCAACAGTTCCATGATTCCTGATGCCACTGCCAGATGTCGGCAATCGGCATGTGTTTGTGTTGTTGTTGCTGTAACCCCGCTCAGTACAATAAAGTAAAGTTGTAACATGTGAGTTTATATCATGAATATCACCTCCAATGTACGACATCGAGACATGGTGATCAGCGGCGAGGTTAAAAACGACATCTAGAACTCACTAAGCAAGTATTATGCCGTATAGGCCTTTTAGATTTTGTGTATTAAGCCTAAAATACTGAGTGTTCCTGACCGGCAAACATGGCTTCGTCGACGGAAGGTCTTGTAGCCCCAGCAAAATTCACTGCTAGCCTAGGGGCCGACAACGAACGTGAATGGAAGTCTTTTAAGCAACGGTTCGAGATTTATTTACTTGCTTCTGAGAAGGACAATAAACCTGAAGAGACTAAGGTGGCCCTACTTTTAAACATTGGGGGTGAAGAACTTCTACAGATTTACAACTCTTTCAAATTTCCAGCCCCTCCCAGCAACCGGTGACCCTAATCCAGCCAATGTGGTGAAATTTGACATCTATTTTTTCTCGCGCAAGAATGAACTTGTAGCAAGGTACAAGTTTCGAAGATGTATGCAGGAAACAAACGAAACATTGGAAGCCTATGTTACCAGATTGAAAATTCTTGTGAAGGACAGCAAACTATAGCGTAACAACAACAAGACAAGCAGCTGAGGGGACCAAGTGGTGTTTGGATGTACTGAGGACAAACTTCGTCAGAAGTTATTTGAAATTGAAGACCTTACCCTTGAGAAGACATTGGATTTGTGTGTGGCCTTTCAAGCAAGCAAAAGGCAGATGGACGTCATCAAGTCTAGTACTCCTCGCCAGACCAATGACAGTGTGGCCAAAGTGAGAGGAAAGCCTAGAAGGGAGAAGACTACTGGTAGCAGACACGACGCAGACCATGATGGTAGGCCTAGGCATGAAACTAATGAAGGTAGGCCTAAGTCCAGTAGACCCAGTATTCCTACAAATAAGTTGCGCCGTTGCAAATTTTGTGGGGAAAAACATGAATGGCGTAAGGAAAAGTGTCCAGCTCATGGTAAGAAATGTACAAAATGTGGTAAATATAATCATTATGCTGTTAAATGTAAAAGTAGGAAAATAAATTATGTATCAGGTAATGACAATGACTTTGATGTGAATAGTTCAGATGAATCTGAATGTGAATATTTGCTTAAAGTGTCTAGTAAAAAGGATAAGCTAATTGAAGCTGATTTTGAAGTTAATGGTAAAGTAATCAAATTTCAAGTAGATTGTGGAGCTAGCGTAAATGTAATTCCTCAATATTTAATTCCTAATGTCAATTTAAACCCTTGTGACACTACCCTAGAAGTGTGGACTTTAGACACAGTTAGGCCTAAGGGAAAGTGCAGGTTAGTAATTAGAAATTGCAAGAATAGGAAGAAATATAACCTTGAATTTTTGGTGGTTGATTGTAAATACACTCCCTTATTAAGTAAAAGAACATTAGAGCAAATGGGACTTTTTACAGTTAAGTATGAAAATATTTCTGCAACTAAAGATGTACTTGATAAATATGACAATATATTTAATACTGATGTGGGTACATTCCAAAATGTCGTTAGACTAACCATTGACACAAATGCAGAACCAGTAGTGATTCCTAAATGCAGAGTTCCAATTAACCTTAAAAACAGAGTATGTAATAAAATAAATGAAATGGAAAATGGTAAAAGCTAAGTTGACCAACCTACTGACTGGGTGAGTCGGATGGTTGTAAATTGAAAAGAAAAATAAGGATTTAACAGAACTTTTTATTGATACCACAAGCTTTGTAAACAAGTCTCTGAAAAGGGAACATCATCCTACCCCTGTAATTGATGATATTCTACCCAACTGTCAAAGGCCAAGGTTTTTTCATCTTTTGATTTAGCCAATGGGGTATTGGCATTGTGTTCTTGATGAAAAATCTAGTTAACCCACTTTTCAAACACTTTTCAAAATTTTGGTCGCTACAGGTGGCTCAGACTACCATTCGGTTTAAATGTTAGTGGTGAGATTTTCCAAAAACAGTTACTCTTGAATCTTGAGAAATTTGATGGTGTTGTATGTATTGCTGACGATGTTATAATTTATGGTGTAGGTGAAACGTATGAGGAAGCTGTTAAAGACCATGATAGTAAGAAATCAAATTTTTGGAAAGGTGCCAGGCTAAGGGTATAAACTTAATAAGTCTAAGGCCGTATTAAGAAAATCTGAAATCGCTTTCTTAGGTCATAAAATCACAAGTAAAGGTCTCATGCTGGACCCTAAAAAGGTGGAAGCTATCCTGAATATGAAACCACCTACTGATGTAACTGGTGTTAAAGAGTTTACAGGTATGGTTAATTACTTAAGTAATAAGAAAATTAACTCATCAAAATACCGAATGGAATGGACGAAAACAAGAAAAGAAAAAAGCTTTCATTTGAGGTCAAAAAGGCTAATCACTAATGCCCCAATACTGCAGTACTATGACCCAAACTTAGACCTTGTCATACAGTGTGACGCTTCGCAAAATGGGCTAGGTTCAGTATTGTTACAGTGTGGTAAACCAATTGCTTTTGCTAGCCATGCTTTATCAGAAACCGAAAAAAGGTATGCACAAATTGAAAAGGAAACACTTGCTATTGTTTTTAGTCATAGAAAATTTCATGAGTATGTCTATGGTCGTAAAATAATTGTTGAGAGTGATCACAAACCTATTGCTAGTATTGTTTTGAAACCCTTGTGTAATGCTCCCAAGCAACTGCAAGATATGTTGCTTAACATTCTACAGTACGATGTTGAAATCATACATAAAAAAGGTAAGGAAATGTATGTGGCTGATGCATTCTCGAGATCTTATTTGCTATTGGATAATTATAAAGAAAGTGAATTTGAGCAAGTTAACATGCGTGATTATTTGCCAGTAAGAAAAGCGTCTTGATGAAATTAAATATGAAACAGTCCAGGATGAGACTTGGCAAATTTTAGGATCATTAATCTTAAAAGGTTGGCCAGAAGGAAATGATGAGATACCTAATGTAGTCAAAGCCTATAGTCATACTAAGGATGAGTACTCATTTCAAGACGGGTTAATTTTTAAGAGTAATAGAATAGTCATTCCATTAAACCTCAGACATAAGATAATGCAAGTCATTCATTCAGCACATATAGGAATTGAGGGTTGTCTACGGAGAGCCAGAGAATGTATCTATTGGCCAAGAATGAACTCTAGATATAAAGCAATTCATCTGATCATGTGAAATTTGTAATAAATTCCCTTGTGCTCAACAAAAGGAAACTTTAATTAATTATGAAATTGCTGATCGGCCATGGTAAAAGGTTGGAGTTGATCTAATGAGTATTGAAAAGCATAATTATCTTATAACTGTTGATTACTTCAGCAATTTTTGGGAAATTGACTACCGAGAAAACACATTAGCCAGTACAGTGATTAGAAAACTTAAATCTCATTTTGCTAGGTATGGATTGCCCTGTGTATTGATTAGTGATAATGGACCCCAATTTGTAAATGAGAATTTCAAACAGTTTGCAACTGATTATGATTTCGAGCATAGGACAAGTAGCCCTACACATGCCCAATCTAATGGTATGGTCGAATCTGCAGTGAAAACATCTAAACGTTTAATTAGAAAAGCTATTGAAAGTAATAAAGATCCCTATCTAGCCATTTTGGACCATAGGAATACTCCTACTAGTGATAAAGACGCCAGCCCATCACAGTATAACCTAGGTAGGAGAACACGTACCAAATTACCAATGTTATCCAAGTTACTTGAAAATTAAAATGTAAATTTAGAGTTGGCTAAGGTAAAGAAGAAAATAAAAAATGCTAAGAGTAAATTCTATTATGATAAAAATGCTAAAGATTTAAGTATTTTTCATGAAGGAGATAATGTACGTCTTAAACCTTATGTTTTGGGCAAAAAGGTCTGGGAAAAAGGAAAAGTTGTGGAACGATTATGTAATTGAAAGTGAAGGCAAGCTATTTAGAAGGAATAGAGTTCAGTTGAAAGAAACCCCAAGTGATGTGCATATGCCCAAGGTAAATGAACCAGTAACTATTGATCTTATTGGTAATGAAATTGAAACTCCAGTCAAAGTGGAAAATAAAGTTGAAAGTGACAGACAAACAAGGTCAACCAGAAATAAATTACCTTCTAAGTATTCTGATTATGAAATGTATTGATGTTGTGCGTAATTTCTTTAATGTCATATAAATGTTATGATTATGAAGTGTATTGATTTGGTGTGTATATTCTTGAATGGCATGTGTAATTTTATACTAAGAATGAATATTTTAGTTGTGAACAGGTACAACCACATGTCTATTATAATGGTGTACAATGTTTTGAATGTTAACAACTTTTAGAGCTGATTATAGTCCTAACCAGTAACATATCAAAGTTAATTCAGTGTAGTATTTTAACTGATAATCCATCCAAATAAATTTAATTTTAAAAGAAGAAAAGATGTTATATTATTAATAATTATTCAGTAATTATGATAATTGTATTGTTGAGAACGCTACCAACAGTTCCATGATTCCTGATGTTGTTGCTGTAACCCTGCTAAGTACAATAAAGTTAAGTTGTAACATGTGAGTTTATATCATGAATATCACCTCCAATGTACGACATCGAGACAACGACCAGCCCCATAGACTTGCTGAGTGCAACGATCTCATCAAGATCTGGTTGCAAAACAGTTTCAGGATCATAACTGTTTCTGAATCTGCATCAGTTTCGCCCACGTTGAATCCCTTGAAGTCTCGGGCGGATACAGCATCAGGCCAGAGTTTCCTCCACGAAGAATTCAAGGTTTGCCTCTAAACCTCTTGCCAAGCTTGATCGATGAGTTGGATGCATATCACGATATCGAAATGCTCCTTCCAAAATTCCCACAGGGTGAGGTTTGTGGTATCGGTGATGTCGAAACATCTCTTGAAAAGATGTATATGTACAGCTTCCTGGAGTTCGATATCACTTGCTGGTCCATTGGCTTGAGGAGAGGGGTGGTGTTAGGCAGAAGATAAAGAACCTTGATGAAAGAATACTCCACTAGGATATCTTCCTTGAGGCCAGGAGGGTGAGCAGGGGCATTGTCCAACAACAGCAGACATTTCAGAGGGGGCGCTTCTCTTCCAAAAATTTCTTCACTGTCTGGCCAAAACACAGATTTACCCACTTGGTGAACAAAAGTCTTGTTACCGAGGCTTTCGCATTAGCCCTCCACATCACCAGAAGCTTCTTCTTTAGCACTTTGTGGGCCTTGAAGGCTTGAGGAGTCTTGGAATTATACATAAGTAGGGGCTTCACCTTACAATCCCCACTGGCGTTAGAACAAAATGCAAGCGTAAGCCTGTCTCATAGGCTTATGCCCGGGTAGCTTCTTCTCTTCCTTCGTGATGTAAGCCCGACGAGGCTTTTTTTTCCAAAATAGACCAGTCTTGTCACAGTTGAATACTTGCTGAGAACTGTAGCCTTCCTTGATTGTCATCTCGTTGAATGTCTTAACAAAGGCTTGGGCTGCTTTCGTGTCCGAGCTGGCAGCCTCCCCATGCCGCACCACCAAATGGATGCCAGTCTGTTTACGAAATTTATCAAACCACCCATGAGAAGCCTTGAAGTCTGTGGTTGCCTTCGATGTCCCTTCTCCTGGGTCGTCTTCGGCCTGAGCACTCGGATCACCGAAAATGGCGCTGGTCTTCTGGCAGATTGCCGTCTTGGTTATCGTATCGCCAGCGATTTCTTTGTCCCTAATCCATACAAGATGCAGCCTCTCCATCTCATGCATGTGGCTCCTCTTGTTGGAAAAAATAGTCATGCCCTTGGAAGGTGTAGCTGCTTTGATGGATTCCTTCTGCTTAAGGATGGTGCCTATCGTCGACAGATTTTGGCCACATTCCTTAGCGATCACACTCAACCGCATGCCAGCTTCATTATTCTTGATTATCTCCATCTTCATCTCCATAGAAATCATCCTCTTCTTTCCGTGAACTTCAGCAACATTCTTGGGACCCATGGCTAACAACGTAAGTAATTAAGTTCACACACAACATGATAAAGTAACTTACAGTGCAAAGAAAGCGAAATCACTAACACGAATTTACATTAACAAACGAAATCTATGTGAACGAATGAATTCCAGGTGTATATGATAACGCTGCTGCAACAAATGGTCAAGGAACGCCTTTACGTAGGTTCATGATGGGACAGATGCTGACCAATAGGGGAGCAGGATCTTATGGCATTGACTAGCATCAGGAACCAATGGGAGAGCGGGAGGTTGGTGGCGAGTCCACTGAGTTGGTGGCACGCGAGTTTTAAAATTGTTCTTGGTTTTGCAACCTGAATTATTTTCGTACACAGAAGCAAAAAATTCTTTGTCTTTGCCTTCGTAACCTGGATTTTTTGTATGTAGCGACTTTCGTATGTAAAGGTATGACTGTATACTACATATATTTTTAAGGCTAATGTTGTAAAATAACTTTGAAACTGTCTTGAATTTAGTTTACAGTGATAGTTGAAGACATATTTGGTGTTTGAACTAAAGTAGACAGTTATAAACATTGGAATAGTGGTCTTGGGTGGGTTAACTATTAAAGTAGGCAGTTTTAAGCAATTTTTGAGGGGTGGTACCAGGATAACACGGGTATTTACTTATCATAGGGGTTTCTGGGCCCTATCCCCCGCGATTATCGAGGCCCTACTGTATTTGCAGATTCTAACTATTCGCCGGGGGTTCTGGTACACATCCCCCTCAAATACTTGTGGACCACTGTATATTGAAAATGCACAGGATTGCCTAACTGAAGGCAAGGTTGTAAAGCAATGGATAAATGTAAATATTTAGATACAAGTAGTTCCCGGTTATTGGTGGACTCAAATCATTGGCAATCCAGTTTTATGGCATTTCTCTAGCACCATAAAATTAGCGATTTATGACACCATAACCAAACTGTGTGTGTTAGGGTGCCATAAATCGCCGATTTTATGGGGCTAGACCAGCGCCATAATAGCGGGTTGCCTTTAACCGAGTCTGCTAATAACCGGGAACTGCCTGTCTTCCAAATGTTTTTAAACATTCCTATTGCCTGATGAGCCTTTTTTTTATCTTTCCATAAATTCTGTGCTTGGAGAACCATCCTTATCTAAACAAGTACAGGCAGTCCCCAGTTATCGACGGGGGTTCCATTCCTGGTGCTGATGAGCGAAAACTGACATTAACCGAAACTCGGTGATTTATGGCACCATAATGGTGCTTTTGGTGCCAATAACCAGTTATCGGCCCCATAAGCAACTTTATAGCGCAGATAAGCACCCTCATGGTGCCAATAACCAAAACTCAGCCCGTTACTGGTATTAGAAGAGGTGGAGGTAGCCAAAAGGAGACGTGGTTAAGGACAATGAGGCGGCAAGCAGATGAATGTTGGTGAGATCTTGAGGAGTTAGCCCAAGACAGAATGTGGTGGCATGAGTTCATCAAGGCCCTATGCATCTCCATAGCTGCCACATGAAATGATTGATTGATTTAGAGAATTCAAGTGCTTAAGATTTACTTTGAACCAAGTGGGAGGGTATGAAGCTTAGGTTAAAAGCAGGATAAAAGCAGCTTGCGAGAGATGCAGAGAGGTGAAAGGGGGCATGTGACAAAGGAATACCAAATTAAATGAAAATAAATGCCTTTACATATTACCATAATCAGACTAGTATGGTAAAAAAAATTTAGAACAGTGTAACAAGCTGAAGCAAACAGAAACAAGAATACTTGGGTGGATTTTGGGAGACTGGAAAATGAAATTATAAGTGCTTAGAGTGGAAAAGATTACTGATACAATAAGAATCGATATTGAGATGGTTTATGCAAGTGATATGGATGATTGACAAGGACGGACTCCAGAGTGCATAGATGGATCCTCTTAGAATGTCAAGAGCATTAGATGGAGCATTTGCAGAAGACAGGTGGCCATGATAAAACTGCACAACAATTGACAGTCTTTCAGGTTAGGTCATAAACTTTAGCCCACAGCAAGGATAATACTCCATGGATGAAAACACCATCACTAACAGGAAGAGATAAGATCTATAGAGAAATGGAACAGCCTGTTTCTCTTTGAATTAAATAGCAGCTTATCAGCATATCCCACAGCCAGCTGTTGATACAGGAGAAAGCATTGGCTTTCTTTGAAGACCTTAAGATGAAGTTTCTTAAGAGAAAGACAGAATTTATGGGTAGTTCAGGATGGTTTATGAAGTTCAAGCAGTGACACATTTTCACATCAGGATCCAAGGCAAAATTGCATTAGGTGACACATTAGCAGCATCCAAATTCCCTGCCAAGCTGTCGAACATTATGGGGAGAAGCACTTATATAATGTGGATGAGACTGGTCTTTACGAAGAAAACGCCAGAATGCTCATTCATGCATGCCAAAGGAGGAGAAAGCTAAGCCAGGTTTCAAGGTTGGAAAAGACCGTTTTACCTTTTGTTGGGAGGCAGTTGTACAGGTGACTTATTTAAAGTCCCAGCTGGTGTATCATATTGAGAACCCTCAAGTACTGAAGAACATCTGCAATGCAACTATCAGAGTTATATGGATGCAGAATCCCAAGGCTTGGGTGATGATCATTATTTCTGAGAAATGGTTTAACAACTTTGTACCAGCAGTGGATAAATATTGCAGGGAAAAGGCATCCCCCTTTTAAGAACTTTCTAATGATATATATTCAAAACAATGAATGTCTTTGAAGAAAGGTCAAGACTGGATTATGCTGCCTGGTAACTGATCAGCATTTTCCCTTAATATATAATGAGGTATCGTTTTGTTACCAAGTTTCTGGAGGACCAGCCACTGTATACCATTTTTTTACAGTAACAAGTTGTATCTACTCTCCTCAGTCTGAAATGCAGCGGCCTTCAACATCAAATATCAAAATGAGTCAGAAGACTCATCCCCATGATACTGCTGCAACTTCTGATTCTGTTTAAGGTATATTTATTAGAGCATTTCAGCTGCAAATCCAAGTACTAGGTTGAGTGGGGTTGTTTAGGAGAGGAGGATGACCCAGTGCTCAAGGTTATGCCAGATTAGGTTTTAACTTTATTATTCATCTTAATTTACACTGCCATAGATAAGACTAGTTAAGAGGTCCAAAACCGGCCGAAGCTCCTCTGGCCAGGTAAGAACCCACCACTCTAAGTTAGGTCACCACCCTATTATTTATTTTAACTTAAACTGCACGCACAAGGTTAGGTTAAGTTAGGTGGGGTGGTCCAAGGGAAGCAATGTCCTGGGCCAGGAAACTATCAGTTTACATGCAATAAGGATGCAATGTTTAGTACTAGCCCCTTGAACATAAAAACATACACAGAGGTTGATGAATATCATAAACATAATTAAGAAACATAAACATATACAATAGGAGGTAAATAACCCAGATGTTGACTGGCATAAACTAGGCTGTATACAGGTAGTCTTTCAGTTTTACCATATTTAATTTGGTAAGTTGGGGGGGGAGGGTTGGTTCCAAACAGGCAAAGAACTTTTTAGCCAGGTAAGGGCCTAAAACCCTAGGTCAGGTTAGGTTAAATCCATACTTGTATTCATTCATTTTGTGTTTTCCCCCAACCTACAACTCCTGCTTTCCCACTGCAGTCCCTCACAGCTACCAAATTGTAGGATAAGAGGGGGTGGAGGAGTTATGGTATCAATAACCGTCAGAAATGCTCAAAGCACATTAGTCTTCAGCATAGGTAAATCATATTTTCAAGTGAAATGCAATTCTGGTTTAAAGTAAAAATATCAGTATCTTTAGCCTAGTTATTTTTCAATGTATTTCATTGTTATCAGTCTCTTTTTAAACCATCAACAACCATATTAACCAGTTCTGGATGATCCTGAATTTTTATTCAATCTGCTCCTTGCTATAGTAGATTCACATCAACCGTGCATCTGATGTCTAGGCCAGTCCCTTATGACGCCCCTGATTGGCTGTTGACAAGCCAATCACAGGGCTGGAAATTCTCACTCTCTCTCAAGAGTTCACATAGGCAGGATGTATGTTCCATCTCTCTTGAGGGATATGTCTTCAAAAGTATCCTTCAGGAGAGGTGGAACATACACCCTGCCAATGTGAACTCTCAAGAGAGACTGAGAGTTTCCTGCCCTGTGATTGGCTTATCAACAGCCAATCAGGAGTGTTGTAAGGGACTGGCCTAGACATCAGATGCACGGTTGAAGTGAATCTACTATAGTAGGTGCCACAGATATAGAGAGGAGAGATTGGACAGACAAGCGACAATCGCGTGCATGTAAGTAGCCATTGCTATGCAATAACTGTCAAAGATGGAATCGGTATCAACTGCAAAGACCAGCGGCAAAAAAGCCACTTGTGGTAGCCACTGTTGGGTTATCAACTATGTCAATTACAGGAACAAGTTCACAAAAGAACAGGGGATCACATTTCACAAATAAGAGACCTATTTTCATTCATGAGAATCTTTATGACTGTTGAAATAACCTCAAGTAAATGTGTGTTAGATCGCAGTCAGCTTCACTCCTACTTTTATATCTAATAAAATATGTAATGAATGTTGTAATAAGCTTTTTTATTAAAGCAGGGGTGTTGTTTATCCATGGTATGTGCATATAGCTCGTAAAATACCATTTCAGATGACGAATTGTATAGAATAAAAGTGGTTCAGACTACTGAAATCTACCTGAAAAGTCACTGGCATGTAGGGTTACCATCAGTCCATACAACCATGGCTATGCCTGACTGTTTCCCACTACTTTTACTACAACAATGTACATAGGTTAGTAGATCATGAGGCCTAGATCCAGGCCTGCTGCAGTTTTAAGTGTTAATGAAATGTTATGGTAGTGTTAGGGTGAAATACCGAATGCCTGGCCTCTACCGTAGCATGAACTCCTTCCCGAAAAAGTACTTTAACACAACCTGTAACCCAGGATGGACATTTATCATGAGCCAGTATCCATCGAAGCACATGAAGGTGGTCGTACGATGGTAGAGGTGACCGCCTAGTGGCCATTCGGTACTTTACCTTGCCTAGTAAATGTTATCAATAAGTTCTCAAACCTGGTATGGAGAGGACTCTACTGAATTTTAACGATAATTAGTTCAGCCTTTATAGTAAAACAGTACTGTAAATTTATGGTGGAAAGAAAGGCACATACCTGTTACGGGACATATGGCAGACATCCCCAGCCCGTCCCAGGACCCACGGCGGGCCTGGCCCGCCTATCTCGGGACACGTGGCGGACATTGCCCGCCCGTCCCGGGACCCCCGACGGACATTGCCCGCCCATCCTGGGACACATGGCGGACATCACCCGCCCGTCCCGGGACCCGCGGCGGACCCAGCCTGCCTGTCCCGGGACTCATGGCAGACATGCCTGCCCGTCCGGGGACTCGCAGCCAACCTGGCCCAGCCATCCCGGGACATGTGGCAGACATCGCCCACCCGTCCCGGGACCCACATCGGGCCTGGCCCGCCAGTCCCAGAACATGTGGTGGACATCGCCCACCCGTCCCGGGATCCGCTATGGGTCTGGGCCGCCCATCCCAGGACACGTGGCAGACATTACCCATACGTCTCGGGACCCGCGATGGGGCTGGCATGCCCATCTCGAGACCTGCGTGGGACCCATCCCAGGACATGTGGCGGACATCGGCCCCCATCCCAAGACCTGCAACGGGCCTGGCCTGCCCGTCCCGGGACATATGGTGGACATCGCCCTCCCATCCCAGGATATGTGGCAGACATCGTCCACCCGTCCCGGGACAAGTGGCGGACATCGCCTGCCCGTCCCAGGATACGTGGCAGACATCGTCCACCCATCCTGGGACCCGTGGCGGGACCGGCCTGCCCGTCCCGGGACACGTGGCGGACATCGCCCGCCCGTCCCAGGATACGTGGCAGACATCGTCCCACCCATTCCTGGGAACCCGTGGCAGGGACGGCCTGCCCGTCCCGGGACACGTGGTGGACATCGCCCTCCTCCCTCCCGGGGACACGTGACGGACATCGCCTGCCTGTCCCAGGATACGTGGCAGACATCGTCCACCCGTGGCGGGACCGGCCTGCCCGTCCCAGGACACGTGGCGGACATCGCCCTCCCCTTCCGGGACACGTGGCGGACATTGCCTGCCTGTCCCGGCACACGTGGCGGACATCGCCTGCCCATCCCAGGACCCGTGGCAGACATTGCCTGTCCATCCCAGGACCCATGGCGGGACCAGCCCGCCCTTCCTGGGACATATGGCGGATACTGCCCTCCGGTCTTGGGACACATGGCGGACATCACCTGCCTGTTCCGGCACGTGGCGGACATCAACACCCACGTCCCAGGACCCGTGGCGGCCCCGGGCTGCCCGTCCCGGGACCAGCGATGGGCCCTGCCCGCCCATCCTGAGATACGCGGCGGACATCACCCACCCGTCCCAGGACCCACAGCGGGCGCGGCCCGCCCGTCCCAGGACACGTGGCAGACATCGCCCTCCCATCCCAGGACTCATGGCGAGCCATGCCTGCCCGTCCCGGGACACGTGGTGGATATCACCCACCCGTCCCAGGACCCACGGTGGGCCTTGCCTCGCACCAGTCCCTGCAGAGAGCAACACCTATACTATTCTTTAGAACCAGAATATGCCACTGAATCCTCTCAGTTCTCCTGGGCCTTCTCTGAATCCTCAAGTTCTTGTCTTGGCACCTTTACGAATCCTACTCAATTCTCTCATCTCCAATGGCTTTTCTGAAGCCCGGTTCTTCTCCCAGCACCTCCACAAATCCCCTCATTTTCTTCAACGTTTTTATAATCCACCCCTTTCCTTTCCCTTACAGGAATCAATAAAACTAAGAAAACATTTTAACATATTTATTTCCACTCTAATTCAGTTTCCTTCAAGGATTAACAAAGCTAGCTTATTACAAAATAAACATCAAAGTTTCCATACAACAAAATTTTCACATCTGATCCATCTTCAGGAGGTCATTCCTTGAAGATGGACAGCTGCTTCTGTAGTTTCCAGTTGTCCTTCTCTAGGCGTCTTTATTTCTCATAGGGGTTCTTCAGGTCGCACACCAATTTCTCCTTTGCCCCTCGCAGCTGTCGAAACCCATGACAATTTCCTTCCTCTTGAAGGCAATGCCAGCTCGTTCCTCTTGAGTTTCGCCGCCTCAACTTCACACTGGAGTCCACACTTTTCCATCCAGAGGTCTTCCACTTCCCTCTGCAGGCACTGGAATCTCAACTTGAGGTCTTTCCTCTCGGATTCCCACTTTTCGGTCACGTCTTTTTGTTCCTGGATGAGCCTCGCCATCTGCGCCGCTTATGCCATCTTTAGCTGTAGATCTTTCTCCTTCATTCGTAGGAGTTTCTCGAGTCTCTCAAGCAGGTAGTTTGCTTCTGGCAACTGTGCAATCACATCCTTTATCCTCTCATATAGCCCATCGTTTCTCTGCCGGATTTCCTTCGCGTTGTCCTTCGGTTGCTGATTTTCTTCTACCATCTTGAGGATCTTGTCTTCCAGCTGGCGTTTCTCCCTCTTCTCTTTATTGTTCCAGTTTTGAGTGAGTGGGCCCTGTCTTGCCAGGCTTGCTGTTGTAACACTTGAGTGATCTGGTTGGCACGAGTACGTTCTTCCCTCTCTCGTTCAGTTCCTTTTCCTTGGCATGTTCAGCTCCATCATCATCAGTCAGGAGAGAAATTTCACCAGCGAATAGGCAGCCACAGCAAACAAGATGACTGATCTTCCGTATTTTGAACAACATCTGGACAACAACGTCCCAACAACAGCTGCTGCCAAGGCCAGTAAGGCCACATTCTCTTCAAACTGAAATCCATATCTGAAGTATCCAGTTCATATACTCTCCTCTTTCTCTCTCGATTTTTCATTGATTTTCTATATTCCACAAGAGATATTTTGATTTATCAAAATACTATAGCAGGAATGATTCTGAAAGATTTTTAATTGTCTTGTCTCTTGGTGTTATAAATTACTGAAATCACTCTCTCTCTCTCTCTCTCAAGTTTGTAAGAACATTAGGGATTTTTTGCAGTCCGTATCTTTTTTTGTCTGCTCTCTCTCTCTCTCTCTCTCTCTCTCTCTCCGTGAGGTTTTTAAACTCATCTATGGCAATAAATTCGGGTATTTTCCTTTATTTACCCTTTTGTCTAATGAATTCAATTCTCTCTCTCTCTCTCATCTTGCTCCTAAGGTCTGGAATTCTTCATTTGCTCCTTCATTTAGGTTAAGGCTTTGCATTCGATATAAGTTGAGAGAAAGAGAGAGAGAGAGAGAGAGACTGTATTTTTGTGTAGAAAAACAGTGTATTGGTATGTTTACATATGACAGTGCATGTGAAATTACTCCATTTGGAATAGGAAAGCTAATGTGTGCGTACCATTCTTCATGTATAATGTTCCAATTGAGGTTTTTATTAATATTATTCTGTCCATCTGGGTTTATATATATATATATATATATATATATATAGAATATAATATATATATATATATATATATATATTAGGGCTCGTGCCTGTATGATAAGGCGCCCTATGAGGTAATGTTAGACTAGCGATAATCTATACGCTAAGTCGGTTGGTATTGCACTTCCATCTTCAATGGAGTGTCTGGGGTTTTGTAGATCACTTACGAAGTCGGTATTATCTTTACGACGATGTGTTAAACTCATGGTTCGGTGAGGTTCTTGTAGAAAAACACAGGTATAAAAATAGTATATTCCTCTGAAGTTTTACATGATGAAGATCAGGTATGATCGTACAAGTCTTCTATGACGATAGCTTGATCGCTTCTGCCAATGATGACTGGCTAATCCTATTCCTCTACATGATAAAGCTTAGGTAAAGAGGTACAGGTCTTCTAATAACGATAGCTAACTCTGTTCTGCCAATGATGATGGCTAATCCTATTCCTCTACATGATAAAGCTTAGGTAAAGAGGTACAGGTCTTCTAATGACGATAGCTAACACTGTTCTGCCTGTCTACCATCTCTGTTACAAGTTATGAAGGAACAGACAGTAGTTCTTCGAACATTAGAAATAGATTATCAGATGACATAGTTTCATACGAACACACAATCAAATGAGACACGCTACAGATCACGTAGGCCGTTTGAATAATAGGTCGGGGTAGTTGTCTCAAGCAGGGAGCTTGGACTAATGTTTATAAACAATTGAGTGACTACAGGTGACGGCATGTTATCTTAGCCTACATACTTATTGTATACGTCATCTTTAGCGTCTCTAGTCTGATCACATTCCTGCAAGCAATCTGGTTGACCTCTTTAGTTTTATTCTTTTATATATATGGACTAACATTCCATATTTTTTATTATGTAAACACTTACATCAGCTCGGTCAGCTACCAAAACCAACCACTGAATATTACTCAAACTTGACTTGCATTTGACGGTATAGGAGTGTGATACAGACACTAGTGAATATATATATTAAGTAAATAAAATTCATGGTGTACATGAATTGATTCAAGTAATAAAATATAAAACAATGATATTGGTAAATAATAGTGATCACATGATATATATAATGATACAGTTTTTTCACTTCATCTCATCAAGATACTTATGCTACAGAAAATACTAATGTACTCTGATAATTGCATAGAATGAAGATTAACATGATAAAAAATCATCATTTCAACTGATAAAAAATATCATATATGAATTGATAAAATTATTAATGTTTTTATGCTGATTGATTCGTTGATTTCTGATTCATTAATCAATATACTAACTCATATATAACTGCAGATATTGGTAAGATGAAAGGTAACAGATGATTATAGGCTACCTGATTTGTTTATACATATTGTATATGGATTCATATAATTATGATTAATATATGTGCTCTTTAAATAGATTCCTATTGCGTACACGCAAAGATATATTTAGATTCTGTTATTATGATCATTTATATAAGAGATTCCTATTGCGTACACGCAAAGATATATTTCGACTCTGTTATTTATGATCAATTATATATAGAAGATTCCTATTGCGTACACGCAAAGATTATATTTAGATTCTGTTATTTATGATCATTTATATATAGATTCCTAGTGCGTACACGCAAAAATATATTTTGATTCTGTTATTTATGATCAATTATATATAGGATACATGATACTTTATATATATAGGATACATGACCGAGGTTATACCTCACTTCACTTTTTAATAGCTTCGAACAACTTTTCGTCCATTACACAGTTCCAGACAACCACCTTTAACCAATTGAAACGGCCTTTTTCAATGGTTAAAAGAAAACAAGGGGAAAATTTGCCTGGGCGGGTCCAACGTTCTATTTTTGCGCTCATACTTATTCTCTGCATCCTAAGCTACACGATTCCGTTCGCGCATGAATAGATCATCCCAGCACGAGTCCTTCGCCAGCAGTAGAGTTGAATATCCTTCGGGTCGTAATTGTCGGAAGTATGTCCCTTTTTGTAGTCGATTCCGACAGCCGCCGGAGCGTTCCGCATGAAAACGAGATTAACGACGAGATACGGTGTCGGTCGAAGAAGTCCATGAAATTCCTTTCACATTGTAGGCGGTTGTTACTTGACTGTAGTCGTCCGCTGCGACGAACGATTTTTGAAGTTGCGATGTGAAACTCTCGTTACTGCAGGATACTGTAACCAGGTTCCATTAATCAGCCTGCAAGTGAAATTATACTTGTCACAAGGGCAAAGTAAATTCAGACGACATCCAAATACGGGAGAGGGAAGAGAGCCTTTTAGACCAGACTTAACCCACATGAATTCGCTGATATTTTGGAATTCAAAAGAGTCCGCTGTACAAACTTTTTTATCCATGGCATTAACAATGAGTGAACCTATCCAGGTCTATGATGACTGTAAAAATATCCATAATTTATAAAAAATAAATAGATATCAATACGAATCTCAAAGAAAATTCGATATTACTGGTAGTAAGTTACTAGACAAAAGAAGTGGAAAACGGAGGAGCTAATTGTAAGATTGCCAGGCAACATAAGAGTCAAAGAGAAGATTAATCATGATTCTATGTGCCCTAACAAAAGTTTCATATTCAATTTTCTCGTGCGCATCCTCTGAGGTTAACTTTTAAAACATTATTAATAGGTAGGAGATGCAACGAAAAAAAACCCACTATGTAACTAATTTCTATATAAACTTTGGGTTTTCCAAGAAATGTGACATTTTCCCATGAATGTGATTTACTTGAATTGTAATAGGCTAATGTTGCAAGTAAATATTTCTTATCCACAACTTGATAATTCTAAATGTCCGTTTACCCATGTCGTAAGCTGAATTATTGACTCTAATTGTCTATGAGGTTCAGAAAAAAAAAATTAATTCATTTTGTTGTTATAGAAATTCTATTTGCTTATATTGTTCATTAATTTTAAAATGATTACAAGTCCTTAACTAATTGCATTACACACACGGATAAGAATATGTTATGTGGCCTGTCATGTGACCTATGAACCACATGTGAAGTTCATGAACTAAGCATTCCTTCTCCAGTCAATCTGCTGTTGCAAGCAGAGACGACACACAGATGAAGCCTGTGTAAGCAGATTATTGAGGTTAAAAGGAACAAATGCTGATACGGCAATGATGGACGTCGTCACTTGGCAGGAGATTGCTCTCAGCCAGCTAAGAGTTACGTTACTTGCTGTAAGAGATACGACTTTAGTATTTTCAAATGATATTTAGTGTTTTAATTCTCCACCCGCATGAGAAGAATGTCTGAAAAAAAAAAAAACAACAGTACCAAAATTGAACAATATATTAGTTTCATGTTGGCATTATGTTAAATAAATATTCCTTATTCAAACTATATGAAAAAGTTTCCATACAAATTCTATATATAAATTAGCCCTGTATAAGATTCATATAGGATTATTCCATAGATAACATTTTCACTTCTAGACTTCCTGACTTTAAAATCTCTTTTATTTTATTTTATTTATTTTATTTATTATTAGTTTATTTATTTATTTATTTATTTAATTTTTTTTTTTTTTTTCATTGACTACGAATATAAATCACCGGGACAGACAATATGTCAGTAGGTTTTTGGATATGTGTTCGAACTTTTAGCTTATTTGTCATTACTAAAGCGTTAAGTTAGAGTTCAAATCTTTACGCATATATACTTAGATATTGAAATTAACCTATGGTTACGTTTTGCTATATTGATTTTATCGTGATTCCTTTTATTATATTTTGGAAACCCTTCCGACTTTCGTACGGAGTGTCATTATATTGACTCCACCGGTATCCATATTTATTTATTTTGTATATATATATTTAGATATTTAATTAACCTATGGTTACGTTTTGCTTATTGATTTTATCGTGATTCCTTTTTATTATAATTTGTAACCTTCCGACTTCTTACGGAGTGTATTATATTGACTCCACTTGTATCCATATTTATTTTATTTTTTTATATTTATTTATTTATATATTTTTTTATATATATTTGATAAATTAATGGTTGGCTTGAATATGTGGAAAAGTGTTCTAGCGGCGTACCGTATAAGGCTACTTGCGGCATTAATTCTATAGATACAAGATATAACTGATAAAGGTATTTAAAACCGCGAGAACCGCTATAATCCGGTCGGATCCAATATCACGAGTTGTAACTCGTAAGACATTGACACTTCCTATTTAATTATCCGTTATTCTACCAACCGATTGATCCTGGGTGATAAAAATATATTATTGGTTTTCTTAATGGAAAGGAATTCACACAACGTGTTAAGGAGATTATTATTGATTTACACCACCCGAGTCACAGATTATTATGTGTTGAATTCCATATTTACTGATTTAGGCACTCATAAATATTCCTAACGCACTCAATTGCGGTGTTTGTTTTTAGTGCTAGTTAATTCTATATAACGTGTCAAGGAACTATTAACACTAAGAAGTGTTTATTCCCTCTGTCAGACTCGTAATTCTGTTAATAATTCTACGTATATTCTTTCAAGGATTGATTTGGCACAGGATAGGCCCCTAAACTGACAGGTGTCTTAGTGTGTCCCTTGTCTTCATGACACGTGTTACAATCAGTTATGTGCTTTTTATATCTGTAAGCATTGTAGGCCAGTAAAATAGTGATTTGGCTTTCTGTGACATAGTAGGGAACCCTGGATGACGGAATGCAACCAGTTTATGACGATTGGTATGAAAGAGATTATTACTACTACCTGGTCGTTAGTCATCTGCTGTGTTCTTCGGGTTTTCCTCGTCACAGACCTACATATAATATTACATTTGATTACATTATTCTGATACACATACTTTAAATATACTTTTGCTTTAAGGTTTCTGCTCGAAGTGTGTATTGTTTTTGCTTAGCCGCTGACCCTGTTTCCGTTTCGAAGTGTTTATTGTTTGGGTTATGTCTGTTGACGCTTGCTTTGTTCAGTTCGTAACAGTTCTGCGCTCCGACCCAGATATTCAATGCTCGCGATCTCTTGGGTTAAGGAATTTTCTTGTTTAGATACGGTTTTAACAATAGGCACGGATGTTTCTATATCTTTTAGTCCAATTAATGGTTCTTTGCTGTATGGTGCGGGATTGCGGGATAATGCGTCAGCTATGATAATTGCTTTCCCAGGTAGATATCTTAACTTGGCTCCAAAGACCTGAATGATCATTTGTCACCGAGTTCCTTTTGGACTGTGATTAAAGCCTTTGAAAAAACTCGGTAAAGGACTCATGTTCAGTAAGGACTTTATCAGGATAGCCATAGATTATGAACTTAAAATGTACTAGTGTTAAAGATACCTAGCCCTTCCTTGCCTATTACTGTATATTTACTTTCAGAGGGCTTTAGTTTACGTGAATAAAAAGCTATAGGGAAGAATGTTTATCATATTACTGAAGTAGTATCCCTCTTACCCTTGGTCTGAGGCGTCTGTTGCAATAAAAAAAATTCCTTATTTAAATCAGGGATTTTTAAGTTAGGTAAGCTGCAATTATCCGCTTTTAAGATATCGAACGCCTGTTGATGCTTTTTAGACCATAATCAATCTACGCTCTTCTTCGTAAGATCTGTTAAAGGAGCTGTCATGATTGAAGAGTTACATATTTGCATACGATTGTAATACCCACTACAGCGCAAAAGTGCTGTATCCCCCCTGTTTTACGTTAATAAGTACCGGAAAGTTATGAATAGCCGACACCTTACCATGGACTACTTTTAAGACCTTGACCAGACACATAAAACCTAGATAAACATGTTCGGTTTTTAAAAACTCAACATTTAGATATTTTACTCTGAGATTATTTGTCTTTGTCTCTGTAGCCCACTAGCTCTACTTTATGTGGGAAACTGGTAATTCTAAGGTATTAGAAAAGATTACAAGATCATCCATATAGGCATGTAGGTTATCCCCTAAAAGTCTCCAAACACTATATTGTAATTTGGGGCGCAACGTAAGCCGGAGGCATACGTAAAAATTGATAATGTCCCCTGAGTGTGCTGAAAACGGTATATGAGGTACAATCACTTAGGTAATGGTATCAGGTAAAAGCCTTTAAGTAAGTCCAAGTTGGTGAAAAATTTATTCTAACCTAACAGAGATAAGATGTCGTCGGTACATCGCACTGGAAACTATCGGAAGTCGTTTCCTTGTTTAAGCGACCGTAATCTGCGCAGATACGCCAAGTCTGATCTTTTATGGCATGACGTTTGAGGGAAAAAATTATATGGGCTATTTGATTTCCTAATGACTCCTATTACTAACATTTTTCAACTTCGTCATTTATCTCTATTTTGAAATTTCATTGAGAATCTATACGAAGGTACGTAAATAGCTTTATGTTTGTCCTTAGACCGTGTTGTGTTAAATTACATCCGTTTTTTTCCAGAGATCACTCGCCAGTGGAGAAACTTCCTGGTATTCAGGTAAAAGATAAAAAAAAAATTCTGCTGAATCACCTCTGCTTGAATGACTTTACGGATATTACTTTAGATAGATTATCAGAGAGATTCATCCACTACTGGTTGGGCGTGATTAAAAATTAGCAACAATAAAAAATGCGATATTTATAACTTCCGTATCCACGATATGTATACTTTTAGGGCTTTGTTCGCGGAAATCGTTATATTTCAGAGTGTCGGGAAGGATTAAAATTTCATTTCCCAGCAAAGTCTTTTTACACGCACTAAGACATTCGAGGGTGCATGCTTCTCGAGATTTTGCGTGCAAATTGCGACTGCGGTTGTGGGAGAATTCTGTTGGGTCATTTGAACAATGTTACGATTATGAGACAAATGTATAGTTCCTTTATATAAGTTATTATTTGATTAACTGTCTCATTTTTGTTCAAACGGATTTTAATATGTTTGAAGGTTTATAGGATTTTCCTTTGATAAACACGCCTTATTTTGCAGGATGTAAGATAATATTTTGTATACCCCTAGATGAATCTTACAATTACACTAGATACAGATCAATTTTTTTTTTTTTTTTTTATAACTATAGAGGTATCTGTAAGCGCTCGCTTATCCGGACTTCTCATTAGGGAAGTTCGAACAACAGACGGTGAGTCCGTAAATACAAGATATTGCGTGTACTAAAGAAATAAAACAAGATATTCTAATTTTTACGGCGCGTACAGTTGGCTTAATCCACCAGTATTTATTATAACTTAATGTATTAAAATTAAAACGAAAACCTGCCTCTGATTACTTATACGGTCGTGTGTTTCATAGGAAAAATCCTTTTTAATTCAAAAAGATATTGGTATGAACCAACATCGCTTTTCCCCACTCTGCTAGAGTCGCTTATTGTGTGGAATTTGCTATGTTTTTGAACACTTCGGCAGTTTTTGACTAACCTTGACCGCTTGACTAGGTGACACAGTAACCGAGTTTGCTTGTTTGATTCTGAAAGGCTACTGTTTCTATTTCTTCTTGTAATAATTAGGATCCTTCTCTTTATTACCATCGCAACGATTGTGTGTTTTTAGCATATGTTGCTGGCTACGTATAAAGCAATGAATGACGAACGTTGTTAGGAAAACTGAGCGAATTACTAATAAGACAAGTTATCACTACTGCCTACAATATTAACTGTTTGTACTTCATTCTTTGCTAAAATTTGAAATAGTGAGGGATCCTGGTCAGCGCATTTAGCCTGATGAAAGTTTTTACAGACATGTTATTCCTTGCAATCCAGCCATATTTTTAAAGTTGAGTTGAGTCATTGAGGTTCGATATTTTATATAACTCAAAAAACTCAAGGCTAAAACTAAAATGCGATCGGGACTTGCAAAGGAGCATTTATTGTCATGACCCGAAATAGTGTTACCTCTAATTTATCTAGATTTGTACGGGTGTTCCACTTGTTTTTGTGTGTTTTCTAATCACTACGGTGCTTAACGACCCTATCCATGCATCCGTATAAATACAGACGTCCACTGCGTAAACGCATATTCACTGTTTAATATGATTTGTCACGTAAGGGATTAATAATCACCCAAAATGATAAAATTAACATAGTATATGATTATGATATTTCAGTAGAACTTCTGGAAACAGACACTCAAAGATAAAAAAAAAAAAAACTCGCAGTAGCGAAATCTCAATGATGTAGATAATTTCTGTAAAAAAGTAAGATTAAGAATGTCTCGTAACTTCAGCCACAGGAATAACGAAATTCGACCTGTAAAGGAACACTCAAAGTTACTCCAAATGAATAAAAAATTGTACTTAGCTTGCTTTTGTGGGAAGTCACGGTGTTCCGATAACGACACACGGCCTTGGTCCTCCTCCTCTATTTAGCGGATGACCTGGTTTGGCTTCAGTTTCCCCCGTGCGCGTTGTTTCGATGATTCGAGCCCTTGAAAATCCGATGCTGCAGACGCGTTCGGTTTGTTTCTTGCAGTGCCGGAAACGCTCACTAACGATGTTTTCTTGAATGATTCTAATGAGAGACGAAGCTTCCGTTGCCGTAGGAAAAGGACACGTCGGTTTTGTTTCTTGAAGTTATTCACTAAACAATTATACTAAGTTGCTTGACGAATCTTGTTTTCTGAAGTCGCTCACTAATGATGATACTAGGTTGCTTGAAGAATCTGCTGCTTCCGTCGTCGTTGACTTCTTATGATACATGATTTATTATTCTGGTTTTTTCTTCGTAGGACGTTGTAGAGTTCTTCTGGTCCGCTGGCCACCAATTATTAGGGCTCGTGCCTGTATGATAAGGCGCCCTATGAGGTAATGTTAGACTAGCGATAATCTATACGCTAAGTCGGTTGGTATTGCACTTCCATCTTCAATGGAGTGTCTGGGGTTTTGTAGATCACTTACGAAGTCGGTATTATCTTTACGACGATGTGTTAAACTCATGGTTCGGTGAGGTTCTTGTAGAAAACACAAGGTATAAAAATAGTATATTCTTCTGAAGTTTTACATGATGAAGATCAGGTATGATCGTACAAGTCTTCTATGACGATAGCTTGATCGCTTCTGCCAATGATGATGGCTAATCCTATTCCTCTACATGATAAAGCTTAGGTAAAGAGGTACAGGTCTTCTAATAACGATAGCTAACTCTGTTCTGCCAATGATGATGGCTAATCCTATTCCTCTACATGATAAAGCTTAGGTAAAGAGGTACAGGTCTTCTAATGACGATAGCTAACACTGTTCTGCCTGTCTACCATCTCTGTTACAAGTTATGAAGGAACAGACAGTAGTTCGAACATATGAACATACTATCAGATGACATAGTTTCATACGAACACACAATCAAATGAGACACGCTACAGATCACGTAGGCCGTTTGAATAATAGGTCGGGGTAGTTGTCTCAAGCAGGGAGCTTGGACTAATGTTTATAAACAATTGAGTGACTACAGGTGACGGCATGTTATCTTAGCCTACATACTTATTGTATACGTCATCTTTAGCGTCTCTAGTCTGATCACATTCCTGCAAGCAATCTGGTTGACCTCTTTAGTTTTATTCTTTTATATATATGGACTAACATTCCATATTTTTATTATGTAAACACTTACATATATATATATATATACATTGCCCGCCTGTCCTGGGACCCGCGGCAGGCAGCCCGCCCATCCCGAGACACGTGGCGGACATCACCTGCCTGTCCCAGGACCCGTGGCGGGCCCGGCCCGCCCGTCCCAGGACACGTGGTGGACATCGTATTTTAGGCATGCTATCTACGAATGAGGAACGCCAAAGAACACGGATGAATCAAAAGTACTAAAGCAGAACTATGCACACCTGAAAGGGACTATTGAGGCCCACCACCCATGGCAATAGTGACAGCCCTTACGAAATCATACCACGCATGCGGAAGTGCGTGCGCGTGTGTAATATATGTGATGTTGCAACATTACCAAGAGCGAGAGAGAGAGAGAGAGAGAGAGAATGGCAACAGTTGTTAATGATGATGTTTTTCAGGATTACAAACAGTGGCTGGGTAGTTTTTCTTCTTTTTTCGACATGGCGTATGCAGGAACCTTTTTCTCCTTAAAGGAAATGGTGGTGGCCACAGCTACGAGTGAAAATAGATCAATGTGAAATGACGGTCTGTTCCCTCTGAACAGACCATGGTACCAACGAAGATAGGGCGGCTATTTACCGCTATCTATACTATGGTGCCTCCACTTGTATGCATTTGAATTGAAATTTATTCTTGTCAGTCTAAATGTGTGTGGTGTGATGGAGTGAATGGCAGTTTTCTAAACGTGTGTGGGTGTGTGTGTCCATGAATTGTGTAGACAGCACGCCTGGCGGAATAGTTCCACCTGTCTGAGCATACCGCGACATGATGTCGCGCATAACAGATGAACTGCACAAAAATGGCTGCGCCCATGGTGCAATAGAAAATTGGTTGTATAATATATGAAAACGCTACTTTCCAAAAAAAATGTTCACCGGGGTACTTGAATGGAATAATACTACATATGGAACATCTGAAATGCAACCAGAAGTTCCCCTTTAAGGTCAGGATCGTGGGGAAATTGTCCATTTGACTTGGAACCGAAGGAGAAAATGTCACTCTACTTATCAATTTATCTATTCTGTCAAAATAACAATAAACTCCTCGATGACTCAACTGCATCACAGAAAAAATAAATCATAGCTAGTACCGAAATATGCCCAAAATGGGTAATTGGATATGAGATTATGCAAATCTTAAGCAAGCATACTACATAGGGATTTACTTACACAATTGACAAATAATAATAATAATAATAATAATAATAATAATACTTCATTAAAAGTAATGGCTACTTCAGCAGCGTTACACTTGTAGAGATTCTTCTCTATTTTGCGAACAGCGGCTTTTTCTGTGCTACTTAAACAGGCTAGTAGAGCGCCTATAGAGGTCATGGTAAAATACAGACGCATGTAGTGTACCAGTATACATGCCCAGTCCGCGAATGCAGCGGCGCCTACGTAGGTATGACTACCATGCGACTGTCGAAGAGACTCTCGTGCCACGCCCAAGAGGGGGCTATAAAGAATCACGCCCGCACCAAACATCAGGAGGCCATCTCCTGGGATGTCATCATACAGAACACAAAAATCATCGGGAAGGCCCCTGATGCCCGTCGGTTGCGCCTGCTGGAGGCGCTCCTCATCCAGCAAATAAAACCTACACTGAATACGCCGCAGGAAGAATTTCTCCTCCCTACGAGTATGAGAAGACCTGCCACCAACAATGACATCACCGATCATGACAACTCTATGGAAGACAACGCCCCCGAACGAGGTACTCCTGCAGCTGATGGAAATCAAAGTAGCCGTGACATCCCACAGCGTAGCACAACGCCCATCAACGTTACAGTGCTGCTTAAGAGGTCCAGGCGGCTGCAGGATATGCTGCAACGCAACCATCGGCTCGAAGAAAGTGGCTTGAGACCTGGCTCGGGCAACCAATGAAAACAAAGACTCACTGCCACCAGCCAATAGGAGACAAGCATGGGGCAGACCCCCTGCTGTCAACCACAGATACAACGAGGACGGACATCACACCAAGATCAGTCCACCCTCAGCTTCCCAGCCCAAGGATGTCTGGCAGCTCCAGACGAAAGCTCACTTTAAGAAAGAGAGAGAGAGAGAAAATCGTTAATGACTTTGATGTCTATGGTATCATAGTTTATTTGTAAAATTCAAATATATACACCTATTTTGACCCTGTATTTTACCATACCTCTATAGGCGCTCTACTAGCCTGTTTAAGTATCACAGAAAAAGCCGCTATTCGCAAAATAGAGAAGAATCTCTACAAACGTAACGCTGCTGAAGTAGCCATTACTTTTAATAAAGTATGCTTGAAAGAGGGTCTGCTTCCTAAGTACGATAATAATATAATAATAATAATAATAATAATAATAATAACTCAAAATTAAAATATTCTTAATACCGAGTTCTATTCATTAAATAAATGCAGAAACAAACCAAATTGTCAGACTTGATTATAATTCACTTTTATTACCAATTTTAACATCAAAGTTAAATGAGGATCAAAATTGGTATATGAGTATATATTCGTTCATTTGCCAGAAGAGTGTCAGGACTCGAAAATTGCTATATTTTAGGAGAAACAATCTAAAGTTGAAATTCTCTATACTTTTTCCATTTATTTTAGATGATTCTTTTACCGAGCTGTTTTCATGACAAATACAAATAAGAAGTTTTTACCACAATATGGAATAAAGAACAGGCTATCTGCTGGCATCAATAGCTCAAAACACATTTTTTTGAGTTGTGTCACTCTTCTGGCGAATGAGCGACGGTCCGACTGACAGTTCTACTTTTTAAACGTGGACGTTCACCCTTCTAACAGTCGTGGGGGTGAGCTGACAGGTATTACTGTCCCTTTTATCCAGGTATTACTGTGGTAACTATCCCTTTGATCCAGGTATTATTGTGACTGTCCCATTTATCCAGTGTTCTGTGGTGACACTCCCTTTTATCCAGGTATTACTGTGCTGTCTGTCACCTTTAACCAGGTATTAATGTGGTGACTGTCCAGGTATGTCCCCCCCCCCTTTTATCCAGGTATTACTGTGGTGACAGTCCTTTTATCCAGGTATGACTGAAAACTGTCCCTTTTATCCAGGTATTACTGTGAAGACTTTTTCTTTTATTAAGGTAATACTGTGCTACAATTAACGAGGAAGTGTGCATTTGAACGAATTGAAAAAATAAAAAGCCTTATATCTAGTATGTCAGGCTTGGCCAAAATGCACGTTTTTTTTTCTATGTAATACAACCCCGCCCCCCTGCTTTTATATGGAAAGCCAGGTATTTGGGTGGGTGAAAAATCATTGACTTACTTCACCTATCAGGATCCCACCTAGGATGCCGGGGGGATTTGCTCTCATGAGCATCCCCCCAACCTAATCTAATTTATGGAAATGTGAATTAAAATAACAGGGTTGCAACCCAATGTAACCAAGTCAAAGGCACAGAGGGACTTACATGGCCAGACTTTTTTTTTGCCGCCTCCTGGACTGCAACTTAACCTAACTTTGGGAACTTAACATTAAAAATTATTGGCTGGGAATCTACCCTTACCTAACCTAAACCTTAGGTATCAGGTCTGCCTGGTAGACCACTAACATAAGCCTAATTTACCAGGTCCTTACTTAGCTAGTGCACGCTGTACTTTAATACCCTTCATTGAAGTATCATTGACCATTTAAAACTTATCCTTGTATCACTTCCTCACCCCCCAATCCTAAAAAGTTTACCCTTTTCAGAATCAGAACTTACAGATACAGGTTGCCATGGCAATGTCAGAATACCTCCTTGAATGCCTATTTTGCGCTTGTATTTTCACGCACCTAAAATACCTATACTAAATTACCAATATCCGTTGTAGTCCGCAATAATTTTGGGATATAGCCTACTATAGGGTTTCAGTAGCCTTACACTGATCATTTGTTCCCGAAACGAATAGGAGGTAAAACTGCATAGCAAAACGTCAACTGCCATAGTCTAGCTCGCCGCAGAATAGTTTTATAGATCTACCAATACCTTTTCATTCACAAGGCGGTAGATCTGGGTACTTATCCGCGGCGGCCTATATTATGGCATTTGCGGTTTTTCTATGCAATTTTACCTAGTGAACAAGAATTTTAAGTAATATTTATTCGGACGACGGTAATTTACCCCCCAGGGGTCAGTACTAAACACAGCGAAATACATTGGATGCCCCAATCCCTAGTGGATGCTGTATCCACGGTTACGTTCCTTGCAGTCCGTGCGGACTGCTTCTGTAGAAATGCCAATGAATTTGCGCTGGACTGTCATTCAGAAATCCCATGTATAATGTAAAGAAGTGTAACTGTGTAACAGAATGTTTTGCCTCGGCCACCGACCTAGTGTGTTACACACACACACACACACTCACAGTTTTCATGTTAAGCCAAAATGAGAAGTCAGTGATTAATAAAACTGGAGATAAATGACAACTGATAAATGACAACTTTTTGAACGTTCTGTGAATTCTCAGAAAATGCCTATTTCAACTTGAAATCGAATAATAGTTGTTTTCTACGTTCTGTTTATGTCGTCCTGACCGGATCTCCCTAAGGGTGACATTTCAGAATTTCGTTGTTAAACAATTCCAACACCTTTGATGTCTAAAACTGAAAAAAATATAGCATACATTCTGCATATAGCTACTGTTACAACCCTGATATAGAGATACATTACTATTTTTATACTTTGTAATGCTGGCGGGACCCGGTCAAAAAGAGGTAAGCAAGATCCGAAAAAGGGCAGCCAGGATCAGATTCAGAGTAACGCTTTGTTAAGTCATAAGTTATACCACTGTAACGGAGTGAAGGAACAATAAAGCTGTGAGTACTTTACACGAAGTTTGTATTTAATCTACCTTAAGCCCACAAAAGTATTAAGTTATGACAATTGTCTTCTTAGGCTTGTACAGCAGATTCAGGTTAGTTTTCACAAGAGCGCCGCCAACGACGAAACCTCACTTGAAGCCTCATGAAGTTATAATCCAAGAAGACGAATCCAACGATGAAGAGTCACTTGATTTGAAATGTATAGTAAACAAGAATTCTGTTCAACTTTATGTTGTTGGTTGTCAGTTGAATCATGAGCCATTTTTATTTGAAATTGACACCAGTTCAGCTATTTCCACATTAAAGTAAGATGATTTTAAGAAGTTAAATTGTACATTACTGAACTAGAACTAAATTGCAGGGTTATAACCAAGTGCCAATTAAAGTATTTGGGAAGGTCAAGTTTCAAATTTTCAATACAAACAGCAAAAAAATTCAGACGTTGAATTCATAATTGTTGGGTCAAACCCCAAATAACTTGATTGGTAGGAATTTATTAGATAAGTGCAATGTAATAAATGTCCATCAGTTAAATATAAAAAAAATTGTGGAAAACTATATTGTAGATAGTTTGAAACCTATTAAGAAATGTCAAGCCCGATTGTATTTGAAAGTTGGTCATGTTCATGTTTTTCAGAAGGTCCGCACGGTGCCACTTACGTTACGCATTGAATTTGAGAGTGCGCTGCAAGAGCTTGAAAATAATAAGATGATAGAAAGAGTAGAATTCTCGGATTATGCCTCACCCATTGTTACTGTCGGGAAGCAGAATGGATCCCTTAGGGTTTGTGGGGATTTTCGTAAAATAAATTAAATTCTTCATGAATCTAAATTCCCATTACCTAATATGTCAGAATTAATTTCCAATGTGTCTAGATATAAGTATTATACCAGACTGGATCTCAAGAATGCTTATTTCCAAATGGGAGTTGCTCCAGAAGATCGTAAATATTTGGTAATTAACACATATTTGCGTCCATATAGATATTTACGGTTACCATTTGGTGTCCATTCTGCTCCTGCAATATTTCAGAAGTTCATTTCCCAATTGATACCATTTTATGATATTGCTTATCCATATATGGACGATATTGTTATAGGTGGAGACTCACCAGCTGAACATGATAAACTTGCAACTAGCAGAGAGAAGAGCCCCATTAACTATCCTTGTTTTCAGTCTGTTTCTTTGTTTAGTTTTAGAGGTTAACTTTACTGAACACTCGTTCGCATTCAGCATTAGAGTGCGGCAAGCAAAGAGCATTTAGAGCAAAATTGGCTAGGTCTGAAAAACTAAACTCCTTTTGGGACACTTCTCACCAGAACTTATCAGGTGACTTATTAACGAGATGCTTAATTTCATGTTGCAATATGGGAAACATTCTCCATTGATCGTCCAGCTTTTGAAATAGTGAGTGGTCATCTGGGGGTACAATCAGAGGAAGCTCAGATGGAAGAGGGAATAAGGAAGGGATTCTATCTCTCAATTCTGTTGAGAGAGCATTTTTTGGACAGAGGCAGTTTAACTTTGACAGGACGACACCATCATTGAAATTATATCTCTTCTTTATTTCTGTGCATGCCACTACAAGGAAACTTCTACACCTCTGAAAAAACTCCTGCTGTTGAGCTTTGTTTTCCCGTATGGAGGGTTTTTTTTTTAATCCCAGCATAAATTTAACTCTTAGGTACATTTGGCTGTCACTAAGATGCCTGTCATGTCTTTCAGGATTTACAGTATTTAGGTAAGTTTTCGTTACATATGTCCTGTCCATAAATGAGAGAAGGAGGTCTCTGAATAGCATGGACACTTTATCATGGAGAACTGTTATTACTGCTTTATCTGATTGGAAAATTTAGTTGAACTCAGTAAACTTTGGAAGAACCCAGTCAAGGAACATGAAATATAACTTCGTGAAAGGATCATGAGGGGAGTTGATAATCAATCCTGTTGCTAATAGTAGGTTCTCAGTGCCTCCCAATGTTCCAATAGCCTTTGAACCACGTTACAATTGGAGACAAATGATTTTTAAAAAAATAGAAATTAGCCTTATATTTGTAATTATATACTTATCAACATCTTAGAATTATCGTACAAACCGTGCGATAATGGAAAATGCTATCGTACCAAGGCCGTAATATCGTACGTGTGGCAACACTGCTGTTAACAGTTCCATGGTGAATGTCTCGAGCGTTCTTTTCGTGTGCAAGGGAGCCAGTAACTCGTCCACAAAAACTTATTTTATATCGAGGAGATTTCACGGGCGTCAACAGTTTCATCCATAAAATATCTTCCTTTATGAATAGTTCTGAATTCAAGATCTGCAAGGTTTTTTTTTTTCTTTTACCATAATCCGTAACATTGACATTCTCTGGATTCCGTCTGAATGGACATTTACTCTACCTTTCCTCTAATTATAAATCGAACTGTTATTGGATCGTTTCATCCCTGCTAACCCGGTCACTAAAAAAGAAATTGAGCAATTGTGGTGGGTTATGCAATTTTCGAACACAAATTTCTTTTTCTTCATCTTATTACTACCATATTACTATTAGGATAAACACCTTAATCAAATCATATAGCTATATTTTCAGACTCGCAGGACTGGCTTGAAGATTCATTATATAACGACAGCTGGAAATTGGAGGAAGACAAATCTGGAGAAGTTGGATACCGGTTGGAAGAGAAAACTGATAGACAAAACAGTGTAGTTACACAGCAAAATGAACTTTGCTATGAACCGGTCTCGACATATTGAAAACTAGTCTGAAACGAGTTAGGTTGTGCTAAGTCTAAGAAAGATGCGCACTTCTGGGTTTTCACTTTCCTATCCTTTGGAAACCCTTTGTCTGTGCACTCTTTCGGTTTAGAGCTTTAGCCCAAGATGGCCAGTAACTTTACTATTTTAAGGCTTCTAATGCAAACCACTATTGCGTGAAATTTTCCATAGTATTACTGACATTGATTTCGTTTTTTTAATTGGAAAAATATACTGCATACTTGTAAGACTTTGTCATATTATAAACTATCTCTATTAACAGTATTGTTACACTAAGTCATAAATGATAAAAATTATAATTATTTTGTAAATACAAAGGATTTTACAGATCACAAATGAGCCCAATGTTATGAACAAACATGCTATGTCTTTATATGGTATTATCATGAAATAACATATTCTACAAACTATCTTCACTTAACTTCTAGGACGGTCAATAAAATGGCAATTATGTTGCTGACTATAGTCGATTCACTTAAGGTAGATTCTTGTGCCTACGAGACGTTTGTTTGGCGGCCTCTGATTGGCTGGTACCGGGAGGTAGGCCGCTCGCCCAGTGTCTCATTGTCTGTGGCTTAGAAAACTGGAAATATGTTTATATTTCTTCAATCATCTCCCACTTTGCACAAGAAAGGAAAGTTCTTGTCAAACCATAGGATTCGGTATTAATTGTACATCTAAGTTATCTTTTCCTGAAATCAATAAGATAAAACACAGGAATTACAACGAGTATAAGTGAAGAGAGATGCATTTAATTCTTTATAACTGTTTTTACTTATCATAGGATTTTGCATCATTAACGCGATCAAGGCAAAATAAAACTTGTTTTCATACAAAAAATTCACCCTAAATACGCTGGTGTTTTCAGATTTTAGATACATGTGATATGTAATGAGAAAATGAAGAATGTCTTATTATGTTGCATCCGTAAATGATTCAAGTTTGCCGGTATTGCCTAGACAATGTAATCTGCAAGACGTGTTTGTTGTCTCAGTAAGAGATTTGTGTTACCAATTAGCGTTATGAGAGGTCCAGTTTCGACAATATTTGTCATGCTATATCCTTAAATTTTTTGTAAATAAATACACAGAATTTCCATAATAACTATCGAACATAAGGAAAAAAATTATAATAACCAGATGGATGCATCTGGTATCGTTAGCTCAGATCTCGGCGGGCCGCGGGGAATTCAGTCCAGCAGCAAAGAAATTGAACTTTGTGGACAAACTTCGCACTCTTCAACTAAGCCTAAGCTTTAATCAGGTTGTTTCAGAATATTGTTTATAATCTTATTTAATGAATATATTTCCACACGAAAGAGATATCAGAGACTTATTTGAGTGAAGTGAAATAATAATCTCAGTGAAGTAATAAACAATAAAGAATTAGGAAAGATTGACCTTTAAGGCTGAGTCAAGTACGGATGCAACATGATAAGACATATTCCTAATTTTCTCTTCACATATTACATGCATCCAAATCTGAAAACACCAGCGTATTCAGAGTGATTTTATTGTAAGAAAACACGCATTTTATTTTATGTTGATCGCATGAATCATTCAAAATCTGATGATAAATAAAAACAGGTATAAAGAATGAAATGTTTTTCTCTTCACTTTTACTCTTTGTAATTCCTTTGTTTTATCTTACTGATTACAGGAAAAGATGACTTAGTTGTACAATTAATACCGAATCCTTAGGTATGACCAAAACGTTCCTATCCTAGAAAACGGGAGATAAATGAAGAAATAGAAACATATTGCTAGTTTTCTAAGCTACAAAACGAAAATATGACGCACTGAGCGAGCAGCCTACCTCCCGGTACCGGCCAATCAGAGGCAGCCAAACAAACGTCCCGTAGGCACAAGAATCTACCTTAAATTAATCGACTATAGTTGTGAATCCTTCATTAAAGTTCCTATAATGCTTGTTAATGGTTATTCGTCTGCACTAAACATTACTAAACAAACAGGTATAGCCACTCATAAGTTCATGTATGTCTCCGGGCATAAAGCTGAATTCCATCCAACCCCTTTCTGGACAACGGGTCTGTATAGTGACGTAAGACTGCCACACCGAAGCTTTTAGTAGTTATAGTTAGTCGAACATTTGGCCATTTTCGCATCCCAGACACCTGTCATCCAGAAAGGGGTAAAATGGAAATCTCTCAAACACCCGGACATCCATGAGCTTATGAGTGACTACAGCTCGGTTTTTGTAACAAGGGATGAGAAGCACCTGAACTCCTTACATCCTTACATGACGACAATCGTTTTTGTAACTTGAAAGTATTTGGGAAACTATATATTTTAACCGATTTTTTTTCTAACAGAAAAAAAACTGTTCACTTTTTTAACACCAGCGTCTTTGTTTGTAAATGAAGATAGTTCAGTTTAAAAAATTATTATGATTTAGTTACAAAAAATAGCTCTGACGTTTCTGTTACATCGACCATTTCTGTTATACTATGCAAACAACTTTCTTTATTCAAGGACTGTTTCTTATATCCACTATCGTAGCCTAATCTCTTGTTTACACAGTTTTTCCTCATCTTTTTTTTTATAATAATTGTATGAGATTTCAGATATTCATATAAAAAATAGTAAACGAACCTCATGTTAATAAAAATTATTTAATGCAAAGTAAAAAGAAACAACCGATGCATATTCAATGTCACAGAGTATACTTACCTGACTCCGAAATCCGATAAGTTGTTCACAGCAGAATGCCATACTTCTGATTGCGGCTCATTGTGGCCTTGCAACAACAGTTATGCTTAGTCATATCTAGAATAATATTTCCAGAAACTGAATAAGACCCGAGGATCCCAGTGACAACAAAAGCTTCAGGGAACATTAGTTTCATATGCTTATGTCGTTACCAGCAATTAGAGTTTATAATTTATGTATTTCACATTAATCCTGAGTGTTCTATGCTTCAAGACCAACTTAGTGGTACAGACAGTTTAACTGTACATTGAGTTGAGCTGCTGCCTTTGTCATAATTGTTCCTTTCAGCTATTCAAACTTCAATTTCCTTTAATGTCTCAACATATATTTTGGTGAATGTTCGTACCAAGTTTAAAAGGATTTTTCTAGTTACAAAAAATTTCTTCAGCAAAGCCGTTGGAGGGCTGATAGAGCATCCCAGATGCTACTCTAGTTTGTATGATGAAATGAGACTCAATACTAAAAGAGTGAGTGTTACACCACAGGTGACGTGTCTCGAGGGAGGCGCTGCTGACCCCGGCAGGTCGCCAAGAATCTCTTGTTCACATGTGTCGGAGGTGGAACAAATTCTTTGTTCGGATAATTTCTGCTTGTCGCTCCAAGTCTCCTGAAAATGAGAAGATAATCAGCTATTTAGTGATGATACTACAACAATGTGACTGAGTTCAATATTAATTCGTTAACATAGAGCTTCATTTATGTGTTGCTTCTCAGCATTATTAATTTCATGAATTGTGACAATCAATACATGGTGCTGAATAAGGAAAAAAAATTATCGTGTGTTTGTCCTGCATGCGTTTCTAAATTTGTATTCAAGAATCAAAATCCAGCAACTGAGTAAAATGCTTTTGCCTTGGCTGACGGCGCTTTTGGTCCCATCAAACTATTAAGATGGGAGATATTCGGTCCAACTACATACTGCACAAAAGACATTTTGAAAGATTCTGACGAGTGAAATAGAAGAAGGCAGTTTTATTATTGTGAAAATAAATAAAGTTTACACAATAACAATTTTCCTACTCTTGACATCGCTCACTTGAAGATATCGAGATGGAGAACTCTTGCATTTTAGAATGACTGGAAAGTGGCTTAATTTCTGATGTTTCAGCCCAAAACAATATTCACTGAGTCTTCAGTATGAGTTACTTTTTTTATAACGCTTAATTTTGGTGTTGTTTCACATGAAGCTTAACAAGCTGTCTTTGACCGGGTACTAGTTTTACAAAAATGTTATGCAGCGAGTAAAGCAGAATTAGGACTTTCACTTAGACGATAATTTAATTAAATTGGCGATTTTATTTACTATTTTGGTTAAAAGATAGTGAATTGGCAGGGAAACAGGTGTTGGCTCTAGTTGGAGATAGTACTTCAACAATATATGCAACAGACACTAACGTCAGTGTTCTGTGTTGGCGTTATCTACTTTTACTTATGGCATCATGAGATGGCCCATCCATACATACAGCTCAAGATAATAATAAGTAGATTTCTTTATCTTTTTTTACATCACTATACTGTGGCTGTGGATTGTAATATCACAGTTGTCTTTATGAGTAAATATTTTACAGTGAAGCAATACTACTCAGCAAGAGAATGATAGCTTTTGAACATTTGCACCAAGGTCCAAACAGTTAGCTGAAGAAGAAAATGGTGTAAATGATCGAAAAGTACCATTCTGCTGTTCGAGTTGTAATTGTGATATTCATTTGCAAATTTTATTACCGTTGCCCAAAAATATTCCTGGGGATACATTGGTCTCGCAGCGACCAATGAGAAATTTGTGACTAGATAACATTAGTTGGAAACCAATCTAAGAAGACTGGATGATAATCAGATTCCAAAGAAAACTGTAGGAAAACACAGAGATAGAAGACGAAAGCTGATCTAGATCAGTGCAAAGTAAATGACCGGGAAGAAAGGGACTTTGTCCGGAGTCCGGAAAAATAGTGTCGAAGAGGATTGTTGTGTTTTGAAGAGAGATGGAGGAAACGAGCAATAATGCTTGATGGAGCCACGAAGCATTCTTTATTTGTGATAATTATTCACTCACAGAAGGAAGACATGAAACATTTTGGCAAGTACTATTTGGAGTACCAGAGCGTACATTTAGATATATTAATATCTAGTTACATCCAGCAAGTTTTCCCATTTAATACAGGGTTACATCAACAGTTTCAGTAGTTATAAATTTTGGTCACCATTTTTTGCCCTGCTCTAGTTATTAAAATGTCAAGACATTAGTCGATAACTACCTAATTATAAGAAAACCGTTGTTAATTTTTTGACATCAATTAAACCCGTTGATGAAAAAAAACACACACACACACACATTACCCCAAGACTTACCTTGATCATATGCGCAGCCTTCTCAGCCAATACAATTATGGCAGAGTTTGGTGTACCAGAAATTTGTGTGGGCATGGCAGAAGCATCAGCTACCCTTAACCTAGAAACTCCATGAACCCTGAAATGAGGAATTCAATAAGTAGGCACAAGAGTTTGGCAAGAAATAATACAAGCGCGAAGATATGGCATGATGTACCTCTTAATGTTACATTTCTTTTCTTATTACTCATTTTCCACGTCATTTATTTATAAAACACAGTTTAAACAGCACCGAGCTAAGAATCTTAAATTTTACATATCTACCCACTGACTAGGATACTTCAGAAAGTCGAGAAGCTTTTTTTTTTTTTCGGCTCCTTACCAGGTATTCTGGAGTATAAGTATGAGGTACTGGACCATACGCCAGCAGGCAAAGAGTTCCGTAAAGAACAAGCAATTTGTAATACTGGACTACGTTGTCTAATTGCTTTATGTAACTGGCCCGTGGCTTTTCGTGATGATACAACCCATACTAAGATAAACCGTGTTTAAGTTACGAGGGCAGTTCATATAGCACAAGAAGGATTTGTAGTGGGAGAAATAGACAGATAGGAAAAAAATTGGATGGATGTAACGATAGAACAAATTGAGTTGATGAAATCTGATCATGTGAGGGTAAAGGAGGAAACAAATCTTTTACATACCAGTTTACATTTCCCGTGTTTCAGAAGTCAAGGGATCAGTGGCGGATATAGGAATTTTACACACACACACACACACACACACACACACACACACACATATATATATATATATATATATATATATATAATATATATATAGATATATGATATATATATATATATATATATATATGGATATGCGCGCGTGTGTGTGTGTAACTTGTACGGTTTTGTTTGTTTGTATGTTTTTACGTCGCATGGAACCAGTGGTTATTCAGCAACGGGACCAACGGCTTTACGTGACTTCCAAACCAGGTCGAGAGTGAACCTCTACCACCAGAAATACACATCTCTCAAATCTCAATGGAATGCCCGGGAATCAAACTCGCGGCCACCGAGGTGGCAGGCCAAGACCATACCGATCACTCCACTGAGGCGCTAACTTGTATGGTACATATATGCCAATATTTATATATATATGCACACAAATATGTACACACAGTAGTAGTAGTTGTTGTTGAAATAATCATTAACTAAGAAAGTGTTTGCTACTAATAATGATTCATTGAAAGAAAGCAATGCTCTATTATTCTTATCCTTTGGGGTGGGTGGGCGGAGGGCACATGGCTAGGTGGCTCCACCTCCGCCTTAAATCCGCCACTGAAAGGGATGACAGTCAAGTGTAGTGTCGATGGAGTGAATGAAACTTTAAGACCAAAGGGACTCGACTTGCCTCAACTCGGGGTCAACCACTGCCATATAATCATCTCTTCGGCCAATCCTCGCTGTTCCCAGGGGATGGTATCCCGTAATAGCTGCCATACGAACGATGCATGACACGTATTCGTTGTACAGAGCGATGGTATCGTCTTCTTCGTCCAATCCTCCCTTAATGGTGCATTCTTCATATTTGGGTAGGTGCATGGAGGCACCAATTCCCTGGAAGGCTTTCGTTCTGACGAGTCGCATTGCGAACTTGAAGGCTTTGGCAAACAAACAGTGAACGATATTAGTTTAAATTATTGACAGATATTTGGTTCGTGTAATTACCTATCATAGCAAGGCATTTTGAAAATATGTTCCGACACTCAAAAAGAAAAAAATATCACAAAAAAGAAGTAACAAGCACGAAGAGAAACGCACCAATGAAAAACATACAAAATATGAAAAATAACCTTAAAAGAATAAATTCCATTCTTCCCATAAAAAATTGTAATTTTTGGGGCCGACAGGGGAAGCAAAACTTAAAATTTCATACCCAGACTCACATCTCATTTAACCACATGAAACCTTTATATTTTTTTATGTTAATATATCAACAGATCTCGTTGGTACTTAAAAGATTACGTAGTAAAATTCCTTACCAAAATAGCCTAATCTGTCTCACCACTAAACTATAAGGTATCTAAACTAAACCCCATTCATTATTAAACTACAAAATTGCTGGAAGCTGAGCATTCAGATCTCGTTGAGATTTCAAAGTTTTGTATACTTAATGACATTTACATCTAAGCATAATGAATTACTGTCATGTAAATTTTTATCAAATTGCATTAATGGTTATGCATTTTGACCAAGTTTTATATTTACAGCCCTTTTGGAATCACTCACCATCCCTCATACAGCCGAGGTCATATGGATGATCAAGGTAGTTGGGGTCAATGGACGGAGGGTGTCGGGGGTCACTCGAGACCAGCCTAATGTTGCCTCGACTTTTGGGATGAAGACAAGACGTCAGGAAGATGAAACCTTCCGAGCTCTTGTTGTCCATGTGCGGGAACTGAGTCTCGAAGGACTGGAATAAAAGGAAGATAATATTAAGGTAAAAATACCTAAAACGTAGAAACTAGATCTTGTTTGATTAAGTACTTTATCCTGTGGTATTTAGAACTCTTAGAAACAATAGTAAACTGATGTTTCATGGTTGAAAGATAATAAATCGTTTAAACCTCTTGATGAAAGATGCTGTAATGCGGTTTCAAAAAGTATTTTGATATTATAGTTTTCTGCGCTGTTTTATTAATGTCATACGAAATACCCTACTTTTAATGCTCTCCCTTGAAATACAGCGGCTCAAACTAGCAGAAGAGCAGCAGTTGATAGTTTCTCTTTAATCTTATTAACCGCTGGTTGGAGCAAGGAGGTTTAATTAATAGGGTGGAGGAGTCACAGGTCAGTTTCCCCAATCCGTAAAGCCATTGGGACGCGCGGACATACCAGACGTGCAGGGCAGAAAGGACCAAATGCTTTGCCCGCCACATGACCGTCTCATATCTAAGTACCCTAGATGCACACCTTTATTGACCTGCACATTGAGCAATTTTACTATATAAATCCATTTAATTGAGCTGTTTTCTCCATCAATAAAATGTTTTCTATCACCAAACGAGTTACTTACCAGCTTCAACATACGACAACGATCAAAGAAGATGCAGACTAGTTACTGAGTTAGTGGATGTGGGAATGAAGTTTTAAAATGATCATGGTTTAAACAGCATCCCAATTATTTGACCATTGCAGCATTGCTTAACAGACCATCAAATGTCAATGATATAACAGTAACCCCAGCTATATGAAGCCTACTTAAACATTGCCGAATCCAATTTACTCGTTGGTCATGAGAACCAAGACCTTCAATCAAGAAATATCCAACAAGCAATTTCCAGTTACCATTTGCTGCAGTTACCATAATACAAGGGTCTCTCTACTCTGGGAATGCTATCATTATCTAATTCTGTACCCATATCAACAAACCCACAGTGATTTTTCACATCCCATTCTACCTGCTGTTTGATTGTCATTTCATCCATGATTAAAGAACGAATTAGAAGTTTGCCCGTTTCCGATGATGCGCCAGCTTTCATCTTTAATGCTGAAAAAGAGGGATTCGTGCATCCTGGTTGGCCATCTACTTGTTCATACCACTTCAAAGTTGTTCTAGGATGCGGTAAACGTGTATCAAACATTTTCCGAACGTAGCGATATGCATGCGGGGAATATAAATGAAGGGTGAGGGCAAAACTTCACAGTTTTTGGGAATACATCCCCCTTGATGGAAGATTTATGTTCTTTGCAAACTGCCTTTCTAAAGGATCTGGCAACAACCAGCACGATTCTCTAATTCGTCCAACCTAGTGGCGCACTTGAAAGATTTCGTCCTTAATTCACATAAAACGCGATTCAAATCACTATTCTTTTTGACAAGACGACGTTTAGGTTGCTGCAATAGTTGTATCTTTTTTCTTAATGAGCATACCTGAGCTATAGAGTATCATTGAGTTCTCGTTTTGAGCACATTGCCTCGAACCCATTTTTTCTCTAAGATCCTCATCTTTTGGAAAACTGCGAACCAAAGCATAAAAAAAAATCATCTAACTTGCACAATTGTGAGCGTGCGTACCCGCTTACAAAGGTAATATAAAGTTTTGAATGTATATGAAATCTCACCTATAAGACTAGTTCACCGTTTCTACTGCTTCTTTTAACAAAATATAATAAGTGTGTAACAAATGAAAGTAAGAATGCTGCTACTATAATATCCAAATATGATACTGTACTTGACATCACCACTTATTGCAAGATGAAGGGGCATTGTGTCACAAGTGAACGAGGTAGATAAACAGATCACCAACGTAAATTACTAAATGAAGATGTGTACTGCTTGTTTTCTAGTGCAGTTGACATATTGTCTTCGCTATCTTTATAATGAATATGAAAGAAAAGATGAAAAATAAATTTTCATATAGGGTTTGTCTAATTATCTATATGCTGGTTCTCTGTCTCCATGTTTTTAAAAAAATGTGCAATAGTTATAGCCTACACAATAGTTATCGATGAAATGTAACCAATAGATTTAAGGTTTTGCTGAGTCTTTGATTGCATCCATATGTAGCTCAAGAACTAGCTTATGTACTTCCAAAACAGATATTTGAGCTAAACTGAGCTACCGTTTTTTTTTCTTTTTTTTTTTGGTAGGTCATGCAGCAGGTAAAGTGAGTAAGCTTTTTGCCCTACACATGTTGACCGGGTCGGCTTCACTAATCCGGGAAAAGGGCATCTCCACCTATTCAACCTCCTTGGGTTGGAGGAAGATTTTATCTATAATATCTGAGTCCTGCGATCCTTTTGAAAGATAGATTGTCATTCTTTGTTTAATAAAAGCTGATTCTACGACAAATTCCAGTTTATTCTGTGATTATGGTTATTTATGTGGTTAAAAATAGCTGAGTTCTGTTGTCCATACCTAATTGAACAGTTATGTTGTATTAATCTCTGGGGGAGTGATTTACCTGTAAAACTGATGTAGATTTGGTCAAAGTTGAGGAAAGGGATTTTGTATACTCCAGTGTCTTCTTTGGGGACTGGCTTTTGTTTGACGTTAATCAAGGATTTGGCCAAGGTATTTGGGTAAGTAAAGCAAGAGGGTTAGAGTTGCCGAGTGCTTGTGTCAGTGTCTTAATCCTGTCCAGGTGTGGAATTTTTATTTTATTGCTGGGTGTCTCTCTGGTCTTGTTTTGAGGGGGACAGTAGAGGATTATGTTTGCTTTATGGATCGCTTTCTCAATTATATGGTATGGGCACTTTAAACATGGCAGCTACTTACGGATAAGCCCCCTTCTAAACAAGCCAAAGAGACGCCCAACAATAAAATACAAATCCCACACCTGGACACGATTAAGACGTTGACACAGACACTTGGAAACTCTAACCATTTTGCTTTCACCTACCCAAATACCTTAGCCAAATCCCTGAATAACGTCCAACAAAGGCCAATCCCCAAAGACAGGAGTATACAAAATCCCTTGCCTTGACTGTGACCAATTCTACATTGGTTTTAAAGGAGTGTGGAAAGACTCGTGTAATGAAAGTGAATGCAAGTGAACAACAGGAAAAGCATCAGTAACATTGCAGAATGTACGAATAACATTGCCTGAAATAAATCTTCATCGTCTTTAGCAAAGTGAATACAGTAACTACGAATTTTTTGAGGCGTAGATATTACTTCTTTGCTTGGTTATCTTATCGTTCATTATCAACAGCTGTGCCCTTCAACGATTTCACTTCAAAAGGCATTTTCCTTTCTTTTCGTTGGGGTCTTATGTAATCTCATTTTTACGATAATCAGGAACACTTACTTCCATCTTCATGTTAGAGATGGTAGAATACAGTTGCTTATCAACGCTCCCAAGATTGAAGAGTATGATGCCCACTTCCGGTATGTTTTTCTTTATGGGCATGTTGCCCACGCCCTCGATGGCTGCACCTGTTAAATCGCCTGAAGGAAATAAGAGTAAATCAGACACCGCCTGAAATAGTGATGCCGTCTTCATTTTTTTTTTTATTATTATTTAGTTTCCAAATATGCACAACTTCTTCGTGAAATGTGTCAATAACGATTCAAATTTATGATACAAGAATGGATTAGCCGTTGAAATAACTGCTTTGTGTTACTTACTCAAGAATATGTGGAACCTGGAAACACGATTGTCCCAATAAACTAACAATGCAATTTGAAATGTCGAGATTTGCGGTTTCCCTCGACCCTCTGTTGCTTTTTAATTTCTCATTTCAAGACAAACATTTATAAAAGTCAATCTGTTCTTACACGCTTTCCGCTTAAATGCACTGGGACCTACGAGGCAACTCAGCGCTGAAAGTTGAAAGGGAAATTGGGTAGAGATATTTTAAAGGCGTAACAGGAGGAAAACCTCGCAGTTGCACTATGAAAGAACGCCTGAGCGGAATGGCGGGAAGCTCCTTTAATCTAACAACTTTTATGTTATGGTTGTGGCCGAAAGTGATTTCTATAAGAAAATAAAAACCCATAGTGTTTTGTACCCAGTACAAAGGTAACATCTTACCTGTGCCATGAACAAAATAGTTCCAGGCAGTATTTGGATGTTGAAGTTTATTCAGAGTGAGAGATATTGGTGACTTAATATCTATGTAGAGTGGAAGGTTGAGGTGGTCCTGCAAGTTAGCGCCAACACCTCGAAGCGATTTTACAAGAGGAATCTGAAAAACAGAAAGGAGAAAATGCAGGTCACCGATATTGATAAATACATATCATTATTATATATATATATTATATATATAGATATAGTATATATATATATATATATATTATAGTGCGTATGAATTTTTATCACATCATCGTTTAGCATCCAATCCACGCTACTTCCGGAGTATCACCGAAGGGGCTTATCAGTGATATTCCCGAAGCAGCGTGAATTGGAGGATATAAAACATTTGTAGCTTAATGATTATATATATATATATATGTGTATGTGTGTATATATATATAGTATATATATTATAAATATACATATATATATATACATATATATACATATATATATATATATATATATATATATATATATATATATATATATATATATATATGTGTGTGTGTGTGTGTGTGTGTATGTATGTATATGTATGTATATATATAAAGACGAGTATATTCTAGATGGAAAATTTCTTGTAATGAAAACATGGAGTTCATATCATATTTGTCCTAAAGGGAACAAAACATAATAAAGCAGAAAAAGAAACAATTCCGTTTAATATTTTGAAAAGGAAATTCATATGAAGAAAGGTCATCGTTGGTTGTCAGAGTATAGAGGTCCACGCTAGAGCTCCTACTTCCTATTAAACCTCACCTCAATGCAGGCTGCCTCAAGGGTTTGGCCCGTGATGACATAAGGCCGCTTTTATCCAAACCGACCACTACTTAAGAACAAAAATCATAATTTCCTAATATCAAAGAATTGGAGGAAATTAATGTTAACAATGAGAACAGAAAAGAGTCGTCAACGTTGGAAACAGACACAATTCTGTGTATGAAAACAGGCCAGGGGAATTCAAAGGAATACGAAATGTCTAAGAACACGTCGCCATATGATGCAATCTCTAAATAAATAAAAATAATATATAAACAAATAAATATAAAATAAATAATTAAAAATAAATAAATAAATAAAAATAAGCAAATAAAGAATTCTTTGCACCTTAGTATGAGGTGGTGCACAGTTTTCTTATACTTACAGCGTATGTGCCCTGTTAATGTCAGATTTCGTTTACCTCTACAAATTAGGAAAAAAATAGAAAAAAAAAGACGAGGCTACAACCATCCGCTAAATTCAGCTCACTAAACGAGTTTTACTCAGCAATTCAATAGCACGAGGATAAAAAATTTTTGAAGCTCATGTTTCCAGTCCTGTTGTGAGGTTTAGAGAGAAACAGGTAGTCAGGTACTGATAATTTATTTACGTTGTTGTTTAAGATTAAGCTGGCTTTATGCCAGCCCAGGCTCTTGCTCAAGAGCAGCCCGTAGCTTTATTTACAGGTGAGCTTCTTCTTGTTTTTGATTAAGCTGACCTTGTGTCAGCACGGGCTCTTGTTCACAGAGCAGCCCGTAAAAGGTGAGCTCAGGTTATAAACAGGTGTGCGGACGGATCTGTAGTGCGCGACTGACACTGACAATAACATTACGGGCTGCTCTGTGAGCAAGAGCCCGTGCTGACACAAGGTCAGCTTAATCAAAAACAACAATGACACGATCCGACCCGGATTTGTTTCTTGCCATGCTAATACATGAATATTATTTGCTATACTGAGTTAACATATATGAATGATATGTCGGCGGCAAGGCCGCAAAGTGCTTAATATAATGATATGAGGTACAACGCGGACAAGAAAACTACACCTGTACATTTAAGCAAAATGTGTTGTTCTTACACTGTCAGCGTCGATCCCGACAGAAATTACTTGAACATGCAAACTGGGATAGCTTTAGCTGCATGCTTGGTGGAAAGAATCTGAAACCCACAGGCGTTTAAATTGATTCGATGTATCTTGGAAAAGGACACACGACACAGTTCCTGGCTTCTAATGTTCTTAGAGAACACGGAAGCCATCCTGGAGCTAACGACGTCTCCAGAGCCAAGGATGGATTCTGTCTTTGCAAAACTACGTCACATCAACGTGATTTACAGAGACCACCTACCGGGGATTCTGGAGGGAATCTGGTACCTGGCCCCTCCGGGGAATCCTGCAGTGCTTCCCAGAGAAGACCAAGGCCATGTTTTATAAAGCGGGACTTTATTATACATATCAGAAGATTCCATTCAAATGCCGCGCCCCTTCCCAAAAATAAAATCTAGAATTCACTATATCATACTGTTTTAACCAATATACATACATACATACATATACACACACACACACACACACACACACACACACATATATATTATATATATATATATATATATCTATATATATATATATATATATATATATATATAAATATAAATATATACGTGTGTGCATTTATGTATGTTTTTATGTATGTGTAGATCAGGAAGCTTCCATTTAATATACCAAACTAATTGAGATAAAAAAAAATTATTGAAGACATGTTCAAGGCTGACCGCACTGCACTTGATACCACTAAACTGACTAAAGTATATTTGTGTTTGGACCGTGCTAACAACAGCTACTGGCACTGTCGATCGTATCAACAAGAATTTTATTGTAAGGGTACTGGTCCGTATTGGTAGTAGAACTGTTAAGGATACAGAAACGATGCATATTTCTGGCGGGCAGAAAAAAAAGAGAAATGCAGATATGCTGGTAGTCCAGATACATACATCAAAATATTCGAGAATTTCCGGACTCCCGATGCCCGAATGCATGAGTATGGTCGGCGTGCTTATGGCTCCAGCGGACAGGATAACCTCGGCTCGGGCGTAGACTTTGTGAGCAACGTCGTACATTACGTATTCCATGCCTACTGCTCTCCTGTTTTCCCAGATGACCTGAAAAGAGAGAAAAATAACGACACTGGCTGTAAGTACAGAAGTGAAACAAGGACGGTCACATAACACACCCTCTATGTACCGACAATGAAATAAGGAAGGTTCAGTAAGGCGCAGTTTAACTAATAAAGCTTTAGTAAAATGCTGAGCATTGTCACATAATCTGCGAACAAAGTAGGAATGACTTCTCAAAAATTGTTGAAATTTTTACAAGCAGATCTGCGGTAGAACCATGAAGGCTACTAGGTTCAAAATAGTTTTCTAAGTGCAAAGCTCCAGTGACAAATTATTATTACGAAATAATAAACACACATTCACATGACCCAAGTTTCACGGTACAGAATATTTGTCTATATAAAAGAAGGAGAAGACAAAGAGAAGTGGCGTATAGTACAAGCGAAATAGCAAATATCAGTATTCGTACTTTTGTGGCATGAGCATTAACGAGTACGTGAAGATTTGGTCTCCCTAGAGCTGGTCTCAGGTATCCTTTGACGGAACTCCATCGATTTCCGCGGTAGACATTCGTTTGGGCGGCCATCAGGCCGTAGTCTATGTCATCATTGAGGTTTCCCACCGGCAGACCTTGGAAACACGAAACAATTCTAGTTATTATCAGAAAAAAAACTTACCGTTGATGACGTAAGAGGGTCATAGACCTCAAACAACTTCAGGGAGGGAGGCGAAAAGATTAAAACAAACAAGAATGGAAGAATAAAATTTCACCTAAAATGCTTAAGAAATCTAATTATTATCATTTCTACCTGCTTACATAATATGGCATCATGAGTCATCAACTTGATACTCTAGAAAGTATATTGTTTTATATAACAGTTGGTGAAAGTTATTTTGTAGGAACAGTTGAAAGACGATCAGGACCAAATAGGGTTTTGACTAATTTTGTCCGTCCTTCCTGAAAGCCCTTAGCTTTCACTCTCTTTCACGCCAATGTAGATGGGGATGTAGCCATTTGGTTCGGTAAACTAAAGTCTTACATACTACGTACAGAATGTCTGCGTGTGGGTGAAAAGTTGGTAAAGAAGTTAGGTAACTGAAGAAAGACTCGATTTGCAACATTTAGTGAACAATAACCCAAGCAGAGAATAACATAAGTGAAGAGAATGACGAGCCACGTAGGAGATTTTCAACAACCACAATCTAGTTATAGTCTTGTTGCTGCTATAGTAAGAATGGGCCTAGCTACTAGGCCAAAAATCTATTGTAATAACAAACTTTTACTAGCAGCGTCTTACCCAACTCCTTCCCAGCTTCAAGGAACACGTAAGAGAGAGTGGAATTCGCGGTGGTTACCCGGAGAGGAGGATCATAACACTGCACTGCATCCTGGCGCTGTCTGACGTGCTTTCCCTCGCTTTCCGAATCACTGGTACTATTGCAACCACCGGATTTCTGTTGCTCGGTGGCATCGGCGACACACATATCCTGCTGTAAAATGCAGATACTGAATATCTTTTGTTATTATTCGAATGACGACATAGTTGTTTAACGGTGCATCCCACTGTTACCTACTGCTTGCGAACAAATACCAGTTAGTTACTGAAAAAAGTGAGAGTTAAGTGGCATCATTTTGATGTCAGATCTAAGCAGTTTTTCACCTTTCTGTTTTAAATATAGCAAATGAAAGCCTATACGAAATGGACAGCAAAATCAATCCTGACCAAGGAGACAAAGCACTGAGAGAGCACATAGGCTACAATGTAGTAATTATCAAATTTGGTTGTCAAATTCTACGGTAACGTTACGTAAGGTTTCAGTTTCTTACTCACAGGTCTAGGACATTTGCGGCAGGAACGGTATGGAATACGTATAGAGTTTGGGCTAAAGGCCTAGCACTGGGATCTATGAGGTCATTCAGCGGTGGGTATGAAACTGACGGCAAAAAGGTTTGAAAGGTGTTACAGGCGCAAAACTTCGCAGTTGCACTATGAAATGATTGTCAGGAGAGGGCGGAAAGCAATATGGAAGAAAGAGAATATGAATGGAGGTACAGTAAAAGGAATGAAAGGGATTGCAGCTACGGACCGAAGAGACACTGCAAAGAACATTTAATAATGCTTACAATGCACCCCGTGAGGTGTACTGACGGCACCTACCCCGCTACGTGGGTGACATTTGGAACAGAACCAGCGACCAACCTCCAAAAGCTTCTCCTTCATTATAAGGTTACATTCTTATCTCTTCTTAATTTAATCAATTTTTTCCAGTCCGGATCTCCATCACACGTAAAACTTTTGCATAATTTTGCTAACCTATATAAAGAAAAAATGGAGCTAAAAAAAAATTAAACTCCTTGGAAGAGTGACGTACCTTGAACAGTTTGGGTCGCAGCCTCCAGCACTCGGCCATGTTAGCAAATTTCTTCATTTCGCTGAATCCCCATCCCGTGGCCCCGAACTCTTTCTCCCACGTCTCGAAGTCCTGCGGGGAACCGTACATATGGATGTTGTAGTTGATGGATCCGCTTCCGCCCAGGACTTTGCCCCGAGGCCAAGCTGATTGCTGAAATAGATTTGATTCACTTATTCCTCAACGCACGATACACAAAATTCATCAACAATCCCTTTCTACTGAGATAAGCTTATTAAAACTTCATTAACATTAGCAACAATAATAACTAAATAGAATTTTGTCTTTATAACGTTAGTAAAGGCAGTGATAACAACGGTGGTAACAGTTGCACCAGTGATAGTAATAACTGAGTGATATTATGGTAATGATCATAACCATAACTATTTTGACTATGTAGGTACCACTGATGACTAAACCTTGTTGTTCCGGGAAAATGCTACTGTAGGCACCGTAAGATTAATTTCCCCCTTTTCAAATATTAGATCAAGAAAAATAAATGAATAAATAAATAAATTAATGAATAAATAAAACAAAAATGAAACAATATGCAAATAGAATGGTCGAGAAAAAATGGTCTTCATTTTATCCCCTGTCTGTTTAAATTATTTCATCATAATATGATATAATTTTTTATTCGTACCTTAAGGGTATTTTCTGGTACTTACACATCAGGGGATATGAATAAAGAGTGAAAAGAAGGAAGATTTTCTGTGAAGATGACAGTGTTGAAGCCTGGTGCAGACTGACTTGCCATATTTTTTTCGACATATCTTGATAGACGGGTTTACAATCAATTCTTGGGTTTTGTTGCCGATGTGTAATTGATGCATTACCAAATGAGGATGTGTCTATGAGCTTTTTTTTTTTTTCGAATTATACGATTTTTTTATGTCATTATAAATATCGGTATGACAGCCATCCTCCTGCCCGTTTTTAGCCCAGTCCTGAAGAAAAAGGGGAAGGAGAAAATAAAATTGACTTCATCCCAAGAAGGAAGGAGTCAACAAAAACAAAAGCTATCGTTGTTTACCCTGTTGTTCAGAGCCATTGACGATTTCTGTTGGGGCGCTGTCAGATACGCCCAGTCGAACCTCGACCTCTGAAGCAGGGGTGCGGCCAAGGGGATGGTCGAGAGCCAGGGTTCTTCTGGTCCTGCTTCGATGAGGAGGACCTTGAAATGTTCTACCTCGCTCAGTCTGGCAGCTAACACGCTGCCCGCTGTGCCACCACCCGCGATGATGAAGTCATAGACACTGTCTGGTTTATAAATGACCCCTGGCGAGGGTGTGAAGTATGTCTGCCATATAACAGCCGCTCCTCCAACTATCACACCAATGAAGACTGTTGGAAAGAAGGAGAACGAAGAGATAAGGGTTAAAGTTGACACAAGTGGCGAAAAAGTCTATTCACTAGATTTCCTGATTTCTGATTCGATATTTGTTTTCCACAAATAAAACTCAGTTAAAAAAAAAAAAGTCTTCAATCATATCGGTTTCAGCGATAAGCGGTTTCAAATCAAGGAGAAAAAATACAGACGGATTTCACTAATTTTTCATGTGCAAACAACCCAGGCTACTACAGCCAAGGTCTACAGACAGCGGCATAAACCTCCAGGAATGGTTTCTTCCGCTTTTCTTTTGGACTTTCGATTAATTATCATATTATGTCAACGAAAACTGACAGTTCTGTCTTCGAGAAAGTTGATATTCTTCAATCTCTTAAGAATATACGGTACAATCGTTAATATTCTTAAATAAGGCGTTCGCTTGCGAAATGTGACTTACCTTGCCATTTGCAAATACATATATCTTAAATCCATGATGTTATCAAAACCTGATAAATTTATTCGTAGCTAAAAAAGGATATAACTGATACTGAAATGAGAAATCTTTAATACCAAAGGACAGGTTCTTGCAATTCTAGCTTTTTTCGGTATCTAATTTAGCAATATTAAATTGATCATTGCCTAAAAGAAAGAAAAAACAAGTAAAAATATTCGCCGAAGGTTCTTCGGCGCTGTCTAGTTTTCTGTACAGCGTTTAATCATGGCCGCAAAAATAGATTTATCGTTTGGTGGTGTAGGTAAAATAATGCATGAGCCGCGGTCCATAAAACTTTAACCACGGCCTGGTGGTGCCAGACGCTCGAGTATGGCTAATTTTAACATTAGATAAAATCAAAACTACTGAGACTAGAGGGCTGCAATTTGATAAGTTTGATGACTGGAGGGTGGATGATCAACCTGCCAATTTGCACCCGTCTAGCCTCAGTAGTTTTTAAGATCTGAGGATGGACAGCATAAGTGTGGATGGACAGGCAAAGTCATCTTAATAGTTTTCCTATACCGCAAACTATTCAATCCCATTTCCTCTCTATTTTTTTTTTTTTTTTTTTTTTTTTTACAGACGTCCGATGGTTAACTTGTATGACTTCCCGTTCACCTATTTTTCCAAGCACGAGATTTTGTTTCTTCCAAGTCTTCCTTGCTCTCGTTTTGCCAGTCCAGTTAATTCTGAGACCTTTAAAGTCTACAGAATTACGAGGCATTTCTTCCGTTACAGGAATGTTCACCCACTTAAGAAACTGCACTATCTTATGTTTTAACCTTTTCTCTGTGATCAACAATTTATTGAGATATTTCATATATCGTACTAAACAAGGTTACAACTTCAGTAATGTTTCCAAGTATAAAATAGTTTGCATATCCGATATATTTATTGTTCTCTTTCGTCCTCTTCATCCTATTTCATTTTTTAAGGAGTAACATAAAGTCTCAGTATTTCAATGGAATAAATCCATTATGTATTCAGAGCTGCAGACCACAAGTGTCGGCGTTGTACATTCAGGCAGGAATTTTCTATTCCGATTCGAAAAGGCCACTTACTGTAGTCCTAAGCTGGCACATCTTTTTTTGTTTCGTTTTGCTAAAATTTCACACTTTCCTTTTTCGTGGTGATTTCAGCTTTCCAAAAACACCAAGCCGACATGACTAGCATCAGTGCCGGAAGTACTGGGGGGGAAGGAGGTGCAATGCACCAGTGCCCACTGTGATTGGGGGCCCATCTGGCCCCATCATAATGTCTTAGTAGATTGATTTGGTAATATATTTGTAAATATGTTTAGGTAATAGAAACAATGAAAATATAAATGATAATGATGATCATAATAATAGTAGTCGTATTAGTAGTAGTAGTTTTTATTCTTATCTATACTACAGCATCATCATTAAATGGCAATTAATTTTGCTTTTCCTGATAAGGGCCCACTCAAATAATTTGCACTAGGGCCCATAATGACCTATTTCCGACACTGACTAGCACAGAACACCGTCAATGTGTATCTCTGAAGTAACCTGTGATATTTCTTAACTTAAAAGATAGAGAATATGATGGGATTTAGGCCAAGGGCCAAGCGCTGGGACCTATGAGGTCATTCAGCGCTGAAAAAGAAAATTGACAGTAAAAAGGTTTGAAAGGTGTAACAGGAGGAAAACCTTACAGGTGCACAATGAAACAATTGTTACGAAAGGGTGGAAAGAGAGATGGATAAAAGAGAACGGAGGTACAGTAAAAGGCATGAAGGAGGTTGCAGCTAGTGGCCGAAGGGACGCTGCAAAGACCCTTAAGTAATGCCTACAGTCTCTTAATTTAAAAAGAAATCCTTTTTTTCCTCTTTCCCGCTCTTATAGGGCCATAGCGTTTTCTCTTTCCAAAAATGAAAATAAATGTGGTTCTTTCCCTCTCCAACATGACAACAATTTCAGTTACCTTCATCGTCTCATCTATTTGCACCATGAATTTTGCCTCCCACAAATCTCTCCTAAAAAATGTCGTCCTTAATCTTTATCATTTTATAATTTGATTTGAATGCCGAACCGGCTCCGTGACTGCTGAATGGAAGTCATGAAAGTCAAATGGGCAGATCAGATTTGCATATTTAACCAAAGCTGTTGGCAGGAGACAGGTTTCTTGCTATTTTGCGTTTTGGGCCAGATTTCCATCAGGTAACTTGCATGATTCTCTTTCTTTCTCAAATAATTATACCCTAATTTCTTATCTAACTGAAATAGTATGACTTTTAATTATCAACCATGTCTTTATCGATAATATAAGGTAGAAATAATAACTAAGCCATGAAAAATTCGATTTTTTTTCCAGCATGCAACTGGTTCCCACAGTAGGGTTGGAACTACTGAAAAGAGAGAGACTGCAGTCACCTCACATTCATACTTCTACTATTGAATCGAGAACGATTCAAAGGGAACGCTTCATACGCCTAAGTTACCCACATTTTTGTCATTGCCGAAGGGTATAAATACCCCTTACTTCGTCAGCCCCCAAATCTGAGAATGATCTGAGCAAAATCTTTGCATATGTAGCCTAGATTATTTCTTCGTCTAGTTCTGACTTCAATCTCTTATTGTCAAAATAATAAAAGAATTAAGACTGAAAATGCTGGTAACAATGGTCATCCAATTAAACGAAAAGGTGAGCCAAGTTTACCTTATTATATTCATTAGTCATAAAATAACAACGGACCAAACTAGGACTCTGACAAAGCCATTGTATCCACATTTCCGTCCGCCCTCTCTCGCTCTCTCTCTGTCTCTCTCTCTCTCTCTCTCTCTCTCTCTCTCTCCTCGCTGATAAGACCCTTCCCAGTCACATCGTTGATGACGATGACTGCCACTTAAATATAAAATTATAAAAAGGGTAGTCATTAATCTCCCGACCTTCCCAAATGAAGGGATAAGAAGGAAAATAAGATTACATAACTCAAACCTTCACTCCATTTCTACTAAAACTCTTCTCTCGGCTTTGGTTCTCTTATCTTTCACAAATGGGACGATTACCTAGCAAGTAGGCCATTATAAAGCTTAATACATACCAACATTTGTGCCAATCTCAATACTAAAATGAATTATTGCTACCATTATTTCGCGAAGTAACGCTTGAGAGAACGACGTCAGGAACAGACTGACCACCTGCAAGGAGATCCTGTGGCGCCGCCTACAGGCCCACGCTGACGGAAACACTGCAATGGAATCCCGAAGGCGCTTGGGCGGAGGGGGGAAGGGAAGGGGGAAGGGGGGGGGGGGGACCCGTTATGTAATTCCGTCATAATCGGTCGTCACTGATTCGGAAAGTAGTGGTCCTTTTTTTTTTTTTTTGTTGCAAATCTCAGCACATATGGAATGTTGTTTCTGAATTTCCTCCTTTTCTGAATTCTGTACGTAATCTTAATTTTATCACGATTATTACTGTTTGGCTTTTGTGAATCCCTTAGATAAAAAAGCAGCGTTCATATTCTCCCCGGTTAGTTTCTGCTTTGCAGAAAATCGTAATTATAATCCTTTCTATTAAAGAACCATTTTTGGATCAACTGATGAGTACCCCGCCAGCCTCTCTCTCTCTCTCTCTCTCTCTCTCTCTCTCTCTCTCTCTCTCTCTCTCTCTCTCTCTCTCTCCATATATATATATATATATATATATATATATATATATATATATATATATATATATATATATATATAAAGGTTGCTGAGTAGGATAGAGAGCATTCTGATTGAAGTGTCTCAAGAAGTCGAAATGTCTCGAAAAATAGTGTTGCAAATTTACGGAATTAAATGCACTGCCGTAATTTTAATAAAAACGGAATACAACGCAAAAAGTTTCGTCAGCTGACTTAATTTGATTATCAAAAAGTTAATCTTCACGGTGTCTTAGGTTACGAATACTCTCCATCTATCCTGAGATTCACACGAATTAAAATATTTGGTATACTATAAGGTAGAAGTTCTTTGTAGAATTTTTTGCGTAAACTGGTATTACATCAGTGTGGTCATCAACGTAGAAAACTGATCACTTGGACTAAAAAATAAAACCGAAAAGACATGTAGGGGAAGCATATATATATATTATATATTATATATATATATATATTATATATATAGCATATATATATAATATATAATTAGTATATATATATATTATATAAAGAAATTATATATATATATATATATATATATATAATATATAGATATATAATAATATACATTATATATTATTAATATATATATAAATAAATACATATGTAATATATATATATATATATATATATATATTATATATATATATATATATCTATATATATATATAAATATGATGTTTCGCTTTTTGAATCCCTTGAGATACAAAAAGCAGCTTTCATATTCTTCCCGTTTATTTTTTGCTTTGCAGAGCATCATAATTATAATTCTTTCTATTAAAGAAAACATTTTTTGATCAACCGGTGAGTAACCCGCCCGCCTCTCTCTCTCTCTCTCTCTCTATGTATATATATATATAATATATATATATATATATATATATATATATATATAGAGAGAGAGGAGAGAGAGAGAGAGAGAGACGAGAGAGAGGCGGGGTACTCATCAGTTGATCAAAAAAATGTTTCTTTAATAGAAAGAATTGTAATTACGATTCTCTGCAAAGCAGAAAATAACCGGGGTGAATATGAAAGCAGCTTTTTTTATCTCAAGGGATTCACAACACCCAAACAGTAATATATATGTATATATATATATATATATATATATATATATATATATATATATATATATATATATGTATATATAGGCTTCCTCCTACATGTCTTTTCGGATTAATTTTAGTCCAAGTGATCAATTTTCCATTCCACGTTGATGACCACACTGATGTAACACCAGTTTATACAAGAAATTCTACAAAGAATTCTTTCTTGTAGTATACCAAGTATTTCAATTCGTGTGAATCTCAGGATAGATGGAGAGTATTCGTAATCTAAGACACCATGAAGATTAACTTTTTGATAATCAAATTAAGTCAGCTGACGAAACCTTTTGCGTTTTATTCCGTTTTTATTAAAATTGCGACAATGCATTTAATTCCGTAAAGGACTTGCAACACTATTTTTCGGAACATTTGACTTCTCGAGACACACTTCAATCAGAATGCTCTCTATCTTACTCAGCAACCTTTACGGAATAGCTAACAAACTGTAAGTAAAATCAACAGGGAAAATAAAGATCATCAGAACTTTTCACCAAATATAAACACACACATCCAAGACATAAGCCCACTACCCAGGTTTTTTCTTTTTTTTTCTGATATACAGACTAGGTAAGTGTCTAATTAGAGTGTAAATAGAGGTGAAAATAACTTTTTCACATGAGTCATTAAATATTAAATGAACTGTAGAAGAACATGGAAATCCATCACTCAAAAAACTTGCAATGCTCCACTCTGAAACTGAGTAAATCACGATTGTATTGCTACCTCAAGTTGTTTAACAATGCTCCAAATCCCTTCCAAACAATTTAAAAAATTAAATACCAAAAATATTATCACACCAATGAACATTAGTAAACAATTAAATAATATTAACAGACCTGGAATATGTGATTAATGATGAAGATGGTGGTGATTAATGCATAAAGATAACAAATAGATGAAAAGTGATTAAAAAATGGATAATGACAAAATATTATTCTACTTACCAAAGTTGACAAGTTCTTATTTGGTTTATTATCTGCATAGAGTAATCAGTTGCGTTAATCAAAAGACAGGGAAAGGGTCATCAACAAAGGGTAGGGGAGGCCGGCTATGCTAAAAAGAACTGGCTGCAATTTGCGTTTGCAGTACGCCAAGCTGATAGAAAGACTGAGGTCATTGCTTGGTCTGCTAGACGCCGATGGCGACACAGCCCAGTCGTAGCCACAGAGTTTAGCAATCTTCAAGACACAGGGATACAGACTATTATTATATTATTATTATTATTATTATTATTATTATTATTATTATTATTAATTGTCTACTGTCTACGATCATGGTGAGACATTTGTTCCCATCTGCCTCCCATCAACAAGAGTTTTCGTGAGCTGCTCAAAGTTGCTGCATGCTTCTTCCTTCACACATCGAAAATCGATCTTATAATGACGACTAAAAATCTCTAGTTTCACAGCGGCGCCATCAGGCTGGCTGACATCCATCCAATCAGGGTATTTGTCGTACAGTGCCTTGATGGTCAGGTGTGTGTCCAAATATATCTGGTGCGGATGTAGTGGCATGGACACCTAAAACGGCAGTTATTTTCTTGGGGGTTGGGCCCCTCTCTTGTCGTTCCTACCTCAGACAACCTATCCTAAGAAACTTATATCCTCAGAGGTAACAGACTGGCTCAATTCCCCTCCCTGCTATCTTCGGCCTTAGATGCACCCATTCATCATCCAAGATTCTCGGTTTCTTGACACACTAGGTTACTAGCCTCCCCTTATCTTTAGTATAGCTGCTTGCCTCTTATCTTTAGTATAGCTGCTTGCCTGTTTACAAAACCTTTTATTATATGACACTGCCTTGCTTAATAATGCCACTATCATTAAGATCTATCGTCAACAACCGCTCACAATCATCACTAGCATTGGCACACAGCACATACCTATTTCCCTTTTTTCCTACAATAGGGGGACGATTCAGCACATATACACGCTACCATTGAGTCTGCTTTGTCTAAACTCACTATTGCGGTAAAACTATCGCTCGATCAGTAATAATCCCACCGTTATTAGCAACTATTGACGAAATATTTAGTCAACTGCTTGAATGTCACGCAACGATAACAAAAACGCAAACGCTGATTCTGATTGGCTGCCCTGCCGCTAGGCGTGTATCAAGTTTTCGGGTAATGAAAAACCCTTATAACGGTTCTCTAGATAAATTGTAAGTGGCTTGGCTAACTTGCCTCGTGCTTATATTATTATTCTCGATGACAGAAATTCATAAGGATATTTTTCAGAAACATGGTAAGCAGTCGTTCGCATTAGGCGAAAACTGCTAATACATTAAATGCGAAATTTTCCTCATGCTAGTGGCGGCGCAGAGCGTAGTATTATTCTCAAGTTTATGGCGCCTTGTTCTCGACTGCTTGGGAAAGGGAATTTCATTCTGAGGGCAACTTTTGTTGAAAGTGAAAGTGGCGCGTAACATGCTCTCAACGGATGGACTTATTTGATTTTTTGCAGTATTATGTTCAGCACATTCGCTGCTCATTAATTCTTCTAGCTGTCATCTTTCATGGCGATTTCATAACTCAATAACTCACATTTAATAATAATGACAAGAAATCACACGTGGGTTTTGTGTCTCCACAATTTCTTGAAGACAAAACATTTGCTTATCTGGCTACACTTAGATAAGCAAATATCTGAGTGTATCCAGATCTCTATAGACGTAAGGAAGATAGTCATTCGCTGATCTTAGAACAATAAATTACGTCCTTCAGTGGACTACTTTAATAGGTTGAGGAATGGACGAGGTCGCATGTTTTATTGTGGGTATATATATATATATATATATATATATATATATATATATATATATATATATATGAGTGTGTGTTTGTTTGCTTGTGGGATGGGTTAATGAACACCCAGAATCTTCTACAATACGTAATTGTACAATACCACAATGCCCTCTTAACTCATACACTCAGCACACTCGCACATTTCTCAATCCATGTGCAACGAATGCAATCTGACACACGTGCATCAAAAAGATATATATATATATATATATATATATATAATATCTATATATATATATATATATATATATATATATAGGATATCCTATATGAATATTTATCACATCACCGTGATTTCATATAAATCATTCGAGCTACAAATGTCCTTTAATATCTAATTCGCTCTACCTCGGAATTGATATATTTTCATATATGTACCGAGGGGGAATTTTTTAGTCGATAATAATTTCGTACCCCCATGGGATCGAACCACCGTCCAGTTGGACGGGGAACGAAATCAGGATCGGACAGTGACGCTGCCGTTTCGGCAGCGTCACTGTCCGATCCTGATTTCGTTCCCCGTTCCGGCCAACTGGACGGTGGGTTCGATCCCATGGGGGTACGAAATTATTATCGACTAAAAAATTCCCCCTCGGTCGGCAGCGTCACTGTCCTATCCTGATTTCGTTTCCCCGTTCCAACTGGACGGTGGTTCGATCCCATGGGGTACGAAATTATTATCGACTAAAAAATTCCCCCTCGGTACATATATGAAAATATATCAATTCCGAGGTAGAGCGAATTAGATATTAAAGGACATTTGTAGCTCGAATGATATATATATATATATATATATATATATATATACTATATATATATACATATATATATATATATATATATACTATATATATATATATATATCTGTCAAAAGACCAAAAAAAAACATTAAAACACTCTGGTTGTAAGCTAAGGAGTATATTTCGGTGGACTGACCCCCACCCTTATCAAGTGTTGAATGACGGAAGAAGTTACATTTGTGAAATATATAGTGGGAGATATGCCCTTAGATGGTGCCTGGGGTCACCGCTAAGCCGAGGGTGGTTCTGTCAACTTATTATCGATTGATTTACTTTTTCCAATTATATTTCTTCACTCTTTTAAACATATTGTGATATATAGAGTTAAGCAGAATACTAAAGTAAAATTACAAGAGCCGGCACAGGGCTAATTAAATAAATAGTTTATACCCACTTCGGTACAGAATTCCAATATCTTAGCCACTGAAATAAATAAATAAATGACTATATAAGTAAATATTATATATATACATATGTATACTACATACATACATATATATATATATATATATATATATATATATATATATATATAGAGAGAGAGAGAGAGAGAGATAGAGAGAGAGAGAGGAAGGAGAGAGAGAGAGAGAGAGAGAGAGAGAGAGTGTGTGTGCGAGTGTACCTATCTGCTTGAGATTATAAAACAAATTTTGTAAGGATGGAAAATAAAGACAACAAAGTTATACAAAACAAGACCAGTTACAGCTGTAAGCTTTGCATAGGAGGTTTAGTTATAAGTGAGTAGGAGTTCAAATCTGGTTTGTTTTGGCCATTGCTCTTTCTGTGAATTGTTGAAAATATAGTGTTTATGTTTCTTTGTCATTTACATATACATGAACTCACATATAAATATACAAACTTATAGCGCATGTCACAACAGTATCTCTCTCTCTCTCTCTTTCTCTCAATTGTTACCTAACATAGTTGGATAAAAGTTTTGTGACAGGATGTGGATTGTCATAACTTCCAGTGAGGGAGCGAGGAAGGATGTAGTAAGAAATGATTTAGTGAAGAGTTCTTCGGGGGAACGGATGAATCGTGGATTATCTGTTTATATCTTAATGTTATTTTTAAGTAAGATAAACCAGAGCGTCAATGAACATATAATGAATTAGAATTGCCGTCTTTAACGCATTTGACTTAACTTTTTGAAGGACATCTTAGAGCTGTGATTCTTGATATCTCTTTAACGTCATGCAAAAAACCTCTCCCATGAGTTGCTCAATAAACTCATCCGCACGGAAGACTCTAGATACGACATAGCAGAAAGTAAGTTACAATACCCTGCCACAACTATAGTAGATTCACATCAACCGTGCATTTGATGTTTAGGCCAGTCCCTTACAACGCTCCTACTTGGCCGTTGATAAGCCAATCACATGGCTGGAAACTCTCAGTCTCTCGAGAGAAAGACGTATCTCTCAGGAGAGGTGGAACATAGATCCTAGCCATGTGAACTCTTGAGAGAGACTGAGAGTTCCCAGCCCTGTGTTGACCTATCAACAGCCAATTAGGAGCGTCGTAAGGGACGGGCCTAGACATCAAATGCATGGTTGATGTGAATCTACTATAGTACCGTAGTTACTGTAAGGTCAGGTGAGAGTTGGGGCTGTGGGACCGGGTGACAAATGTAAAAGTTCCAAAGCAATTAAGAAGACACAGAGTGACACAGAAATTCGCTTTCCACTCTGAGATACATGACTCGCAAGTCGAGAGGCGCCAGCTGGTAACTCCTGAAATTGCCAAGAAACTAAATCACTTTGTATTTCCGCTTAGATTCAGCTCACGAACGAAGAGAAAATGAACAAATAAACAAAACGCAATAATTTTACTTGAGGGTCCGGGTCGTTGTTAGTATTTCTTTTTTTTCTGACTGAAATATTTTAGAAATTAATTTTTTAAACGATATATTTTTCACAGTAAAGTTTTCTTTCGTGTTAATTTTCTTTGCTTTACTTACTGTATTGTTCATTGAATGCTGTTTAATGTCTAAATATCTGCATGAAGATATCGTCATAGAAAATGGGAGCGAGGAAGATGAAAGAAGGTTTCTAGGATGTGAGTCGTAAGAGCGAAATTTTAGGACAAGTATCTGTGGGCAGCACTTGAATTTCAGTTCGTACGACATCACATTAATGGCCTTTGATTTATAAAGTGTAGAGGTATTCGACTTTTTTTTTTTTTTAGGTTACTGTCGTTTGCATTGGTCAGAGAACTGACTATCTAACTTTAAAGGCTCCTTATTTTTTCATACGTTTTGGAAATATATGTGTATGCTGTTTAAGAACACGCAATCTAGTTTCTGGGTTGAATTTTTTAAAGGATCATTTTCAGCAATGAACAGCACTTATAACGCTAAAACTGACAACACGTGATATTATTTGATGACAACTCATTTTTAATGTTTTCAACTGTTTTCAATAGGCCTTCAAGGCCTGAAGACTACAGCGTTCATCATGTGATATGATGCTCACTGGTTCGTGTTGTGTCAAGCATTTTCATAGACAAAGACACGAAGAATTTCCAGACTGATGACAAAGTATGTTTTGATGATTAAGGAAAGGTTCGTATGGAAACATACAGCTCTAATTTTCGAGACAAATAAGGGAACGTAGTCTATTCCATGAAACAGGATTACCGAGTTCTCTCTACGTATGTCAAGCCATACTTCTTGAGCAATGGTATTCCTGAATAACTAGTCACAACTCTCTCTCTCTCTCTCTCTCTCTCTCTCTCTCTCTCTCTCTTTTCTGTCACCTGTCATATGTATTGTAATAAAGGATTCTCTTAATTATAAGATATATTTAATGCAATGTTCTAATCCATTCGCCAGTTCATTGATGTAATAAATGAAGATAGCGGGTGAAAGTAATGAAACTGATACATTTCAGAAAGGGTACAAAACCTGAGATGCACCTTTTGACATACAAGTCCGGATAATAAGAAAAATAATTAGTGACTGAATCTTTTTATTTATTTGATTATTTTTCATTATTTTTTTTTTTTTTACAAATTCATTATTTGCTCCAAATGTTTGTGGTACTTAAATCACTTCCGAAATTTTCCGTCTCCCATAAAAAGACTAATATATATTAGTTGCAAGGAATGTTAAGAGATTTTTTTTCTTTGTCTTCGGCAACTTTAGAACATACTTATGAGTAAAAATTTGCTGCTGGAAATATGCCTAGGATTAATAACACATATGTCTATAGACGTACAGACCCACCCACACACACACACACACACACACACACACACACACACACACACACACACACACACACACACACATACACACACAGCTCCATAACATTTGTAACTTTCTTCAAATTACTCAATTTTAAGCAGTTTTTGCGAACTATGTCATTTCTAATGCAATATTTAAGCACTTTCAGTATTGCTGTGATATGCTAATTTTAGACTGTATGACTGACGTATGTCAAAAGATACGATTATGAAGCTGATAAAGTAAATTGCAATAAAGAAAACATGAAAAAATCCCTCATATGTAGTAGTTCAAATGATAATGACTATGCAGGTGGAAGTATTATCAGCTTCTGGCACTTTTTAATGCGATAATTGAATAAGCGAGAGAGAGAGAGAGAGAGAGAGAGAGAGAGAGAGAGAGAGAGAGAGAAAGTCTCTGACCTTTATTATCTAATCTAGCTCGTAGTATTAGCGCGTAACACGTGGGGGTTGCATGTTTGATGGCTTCCTTCACTTAACAGTATTACTCTCACCAGCTTC
>NC_061108.1:99050595-99137587 GCF_015104395.2 Macrobrachium nipponense
ATACACATGCGTGTAAACGTAAATTACAATAAGATTAATGCATGTATTTATGATAAGGGACATTTAATTAAACTATGACGATTAATTCAGATTTTTTTTCCAAATTATTGCCATGTATCTTGTTCAATTTCGGAATCAACCACCTTTGCAAATGTGCTGCCTATTTAGCCTCAAACTTATCAATCAATACTAAGCTCCACGGTAATATTTTTTGTTATGAGCTAATGATTTTGCAGGTGATAAAATAGATGATTTACGAAAGAAAGCCATTTCTGCCAATTTTGTCATGGTTGGTGAGTATTTCTTGTCTTCACAGAATTCTTCAGAGAAAAAAATGGCTTAGACCTGATTCAAAGCGAAGCCGATTCCATGATGGGCCATTCATAAGTTTATATGAAAATGTAAAAATACTTGGTTTCTCCAAGCGTGCTCAAGATAGTCATATACTATTTACTACTTTCGAAGGTCTCTCTACTAAGAGTACCTTATCGCAAACTACAACGCAGCTTCTCAATAAAAGAATACTTATAACACTAATATCATACAACCAATACTATCGTTTAGCTGGTCACCTACTCAAACTTTCCTTGAAGCTAAAGATTTCAGAATTCACAGTCATTTTGTATAATAAACCTCAGACCTTAAAGTGGCACATTTTAAACTGATCAAGCGTAGTGACAAGACATTAGATTCACCCACCCTCAGATGTCCTTAAAGAGAAAAATGAAAGCAACAACTCTTGGCTACTTACCAACTCTTGAAAGACTCCAGTTCTCTTGCACCGTTGCCATTTTCCGTAGACGACCCGGCAATCAAATTGTAACCTTTTTGAAATGGTCTCAGGACGCACCGCACTTGCTACCATAAGGTCAAACAACTTACTTGTTTGTCTTAAAGAAGCATTTCTTGTAATCTCAGTCAAATCACAACTCACAGAGGCAGGCACAACTTGAATCGATCATTTTGAAAATAAGGCCTATATATAAAATGAAGAAAAAATTTCTGTATTATAAATATTCAATTCAATAGGTTTCAGTTACTTTTGTCGGTAAAAAAACAATACTCGCAAAAATATAGAGGATATGCTAGGTTCTCTTCTACGTTTCTGAATGCATGTACTTTTCTTCATCCTTATTCCGGCCTTAACGTAGCCTGAAGATCAATTTTCAGTGGCCTTTTATAGCTAAACACTTACGCGGGAAGATTTCCCAGGTGCGCAGTTAGGCTCGGATACAAAGCATGACATTTCTCGAATGTCACTTATCATGATTATTTGCCTTAATCATTAAAATGAATTGCAGTATTTTTATCATTGACATTTCCAGGGAAGTAAGTTCCTCGTAGAAAAGATGACTCATGATCAACAATGCACAGACAGTGTTATAATAATTCTATCAGCTCCAGATCTCCTACTCTTACTTTTTTAGAAGAGACTACAAAATCAACTATAATCACCATTCTATCAAATCTCATTCCCCGTAGACGACCAAAAGAGCTCAACATTTCCTTGTCTATCTATTAACCATAGGTAACTTCTATCTGTCCAGCAGATCCTTATGTTACTCACTCTCCCGGAATCCAACACCTTTTTTTTCTTTAAACACAGAACAGCCACACTTTATTTCATATAACAAGATAGCTTCTATGACTGTCTGGCATCTCATGCTTTGTTCTTCTTTATGCAATGCATTTAACGTTACTATTCATCCCAACATATTCCACTGCTTCCATGCAAACTATCACAGCTTTACCCCTTCAAATATTCACTTTCACATTCCTCGTCTTTCAAACTCTTCCACTAGCTTCTGTAATTTCCCTTTGCTATTAAATAGCAAGCAATCAAAGACAAATCCATGACTAACATTAGTCATTCAACTTCCATTCACAACATATATTTGCACTCACGGTTGTGAAATATATTTGCTTTTTCCTCAATTTCTGTCATAATCGCTTCATTATAGTATAATGTGCCCATTTCATCCAGGTGTATAACAGTTTACCTTAAATACACTATCGGCATACGCAGTGTTTCCTTTTTACACAGACATTTCACAGCCTGTTTATAGTGAACAGCGGATTGCTTATCCTTTCTCTAATCAGATTCCAAGCTCATCTTCTCTTGAGATTCCTTTACATGTTCCACATTCTAAATTAACGGAAGCCTGTCTACACTTTTCTCCAACGACAAGGAACGATTATTTCGCTTCATGCACATCTTGCAACCCTTTCTTTAATGAGGCAAAACTCACCGACCGTAACATATTCTGACTCCCATTAGCGGGAAAATATAGGTAAGGGGTAGACTTACAATAATTCACTCTTTTTCTACGGAAATTCGAAAGCGTTTTCAGTTAGTATGACCTCCCATCGAATATAATAAATATTTTGGAGAATGCAGACTGTCATTTAACAAGACAAAAATATTCACTATCGAAAGCCTTTAGAATTAAAGTGGATACTTTCCTTAAAATATCATTCAAAGTTACATATGGGAATAAATGAAATATTTAAAGTCACATATATTAGACTGATACTTTATTATTTATTTATTTTTCATAACGTTAGAGTTCGTCACCTTTGAAATTTCTGTCATCGGTTCTGTCTACCTCAGACCTTAGAGGAATGACTTAATCCAGGTTTGCCTAGAACAGCCTTTATGCCATATCTTAATTGAGACTTATCCGGATCAGCGCGAACGTGCTCATGACGACATGAAATGATTTCACGGGCATTTTTTTTTTATAAGTTATTACATAAACTGTACGAATCCATTTTATTTTAATAAACCTGCATCTACTTTATTGCTGGCTGATAAATCTATCAGGATATAATTTTCCGTTAGAAAACTGTTTCTGGAAGTAGTTTTCTACATTAATTTAAGATTACATTAAAAAAAATTATCTTTTTCTACAGAAAAAATGGGTTAGTCTTCACTCTTTACCGTTCTATACCTGCCAACGTATCACACAAAAATGAGAACAAAAGGGATTTAATTGAAACCCCTACACAAGCACTTCGCTGTTTGAAGGAAGTTTACGGTTTAAACTAATCCGTATCCTCCTCTCACTCACAAGATGAGCAACTCCCGACTCGGCCTATATTATTCCCAGCGCCGCGGTAGCAAGGGAGGCACTGCCGGGAGAGAAACGAGTGACTAAACTCCCCGCGTAAAAGTCCCCTCGGAGCCACCTGCTTCTGAGGGGGAGGAGATTATGTAAGAGAGGTTACGAGAATGGGGTCAGCCTTGTAACGTCAACGCCGACCTCAGCAAATCTTTCCGTGTTCATCGCACCGCTTTCCTAGTTGTAGGGGTAAGGTCTGAATGCACTCTCTGGTGCATAGGGTGTTACTGAGAACAGGTGACTCATTCATTCGAAAGAAAACACCATTCACTTTCCAACTTGATTTTTTTCACATTATTATTCGTGCTACTATTCCTGTTGAGCTTGTGATTATTATCATTATTATTACTATCATTGCTGTTATTCGTTCTGGGCATTATATCTTATCCATTATTTAAAAAAGAAACAAATATTGCTTCTAGTACTATAACCCTATCTGCAAAGGTTTCATTAGTCTAACTTTTCATTCGTTGAGTCCTGTCTGCAACTTGCCAACAACTTTATCATTATAAATCAATTTAAATCAATTCTACAATCTTAGATAAGTGTGAATGTCGTAAAACTAGTATCATACAAAGTAAACAGAGTGTATAGGGAGGGAATAAATCCTAGACATAGGCTACTAACCTTGAGGAAAAGGGACTACCATAATGACAAGTAGGATATGGGTCATTATGCAACCAGCCACTCGACAGATTTTTTTTTTTTTTCCTGGCGTCCTCAGTTGGTAAAGCCTTCCCTGAAAAGTTGATTTCCATTCATGAACACTTCGAGATAAACTATTTCTCATGTTGAGTTTCCGACACCCAGCGCGCTTGCACCAACGGAACTTCCAAGAACTCAATATTATAACGTGATTTTTGGGTTTCTATGTGTGTTTATGTGCAGCTTAAAAATAGTGTGAATTCTAATGATTTAATTCTTCCAACTTTTCGGCAATTAATCTGAGTTTTCTCTTATTACTATTTACCTCCAACACTTTTTTTTATTCTCTGTGTCCATGTATCTAGAGTTTCATTGTTTGCCAGTAAGACTCGGATATACTGTAAAACAGCTTATGTGAAGATAAGATTTCTTTTTATTTGTATGCCACTTTGACCAAAGTAAAAAAAAAAAAAGGCGGGGGGCGGGCCATCGTTGAATGACAGACTGATCTCAGCAATCAGCAGCAACTTAGATATTGCAGGCTCCGTGTAAAACAACTAACTTCGTAATCCGCACTGTCCCTATTTTTTTTTATTAACATGTTATGTAATTATCCATCTTTGAGTCTTCTCTGTTAAAAAATGAGACTTGAGTCTTTTATGAACCAAGTAAAATTTCGGCCTCTTTTGGCAACCCCTCAAACTTATGTTCTGTTTGGTTGTTTACGAAATTACGATTATGAGTCGGTGATGTTTACCCCTGAGTCCTGACACACGGGGCAGGGATTACAATCGAATGCCGGCCGGGTCGCTCATGCTGATGGGCAGATGAAAAAAAAAAAAACAGAGTATAGGTCAGGTTAGGTTAAGGGAGGTTAGGCGATAGTAGATTCACATCAACCATGCATCTGATGTCTAGGCCGGTCCCGATTACGACGCTCCCGATTGGCTCTTGATAAGTCACTCACAGACGTATCCCTCAGTAGAGGTGGAACATGCATCCTGCCTATGTGAACTCTCGAGAGTTTCCATCCCTGTGAAAGGCTTAACAGCCAATTAGGAACGTCGTATGGGACTGGCCTAGACATCAGATGCACGGTTGATGTGAATCTACTATAGTATATATCCTTATTGAAAAGTGGGTTTCCTATTACGCTGGCCGGAAATTCGTCACAATGACCGATTATGGCGACTTTTCAGTCGGCGAGTCGCGGAAAATAGCCCACGCAACTAAGCTGCAGTTTTACCGAAAGTTGTTTTCACTTCCGAAAAGCGTCAATATGGGATAACTGGTATATGTGACGAATAGCGTTATGAACAAATGGCTGTTTCTGTGATTAATCGAGAACTCCGGGGCAAGATTCTCTTTGTTATTGATCGTGTATGAAACTGGGAATTCCATAGAACAGTCAATTGTCGAGGGAGAGTGAGTTTTGACTCGTGTTAGTCTTGGTGGGGAGATATTGTAGAGTAACGTTAGTTGGGCGCTAGAAGAAAAAGTGTAGCAGAATAAAGCAATATAGGAAAAATATGCCTGCCGAAGGGGATCTTTTGCTTAACAATTTACAAATGTTAAAATTTTTCAGATCTGAATGTCTTGAATTAATGACGTCTGTTATTCACGTACACTATTCGGATACATAACACTACTGTTTATCTGCTCTATCAGCGTCTGGTACTAAAGGAAACAATGCTTCGTAGATTTTGCTAGTTTTTTATAATATATATATATATATATATATATATATATATATATATATATATATATCCCTCTACTTTTAGTCCTCATGGAAAATGAGGAGACAAAAACAACAGTGGTAAAGGTATAAGAAATTAGCATGAAACGCTTATGTTAATGAGAAATTTAGTAAGCCTAAAAAACCAGCATTATTCTTCTAGATCTAAGCCTTTTGTTTTATCTTGGAAGCGCTTGTTCAAGGTGCATTCAGGAGAATACTATAACATCATTACCGTGTAGAACGTCCATATATATATATATATATATATATATATATATAGATATAATATATGTAGTATATATATATATATATATATATATATATATATATATATATATATAAATATATAAATATATGTCTTGAGAGAGAGAGAGAGAGAAGATGAGAGAGAGAGAGAGAGAGAGAGAGAGAGAGAGAGAGAGAGAGAGAGAGAGCAGGGCTAAGTTGGGTCAGTTGGGATAAAGTAAATAAATAAGATTTGTTTTGTATTTTGGAATTATCAATTTTTGCTCCCTGATTCAATATACATATCTCATTGTAGCTTAGTATGTCTGTCTGTATAAAGCAGTCGCTACTTAAGTAAAAAAAACGTTTACTGCTTGATATTTCTTCTAAATTTATTTTGAGAATGTTGCACGAATACGTAATTCTAAACATAGTTACTTACTAGCATTATTTAATTATATACTAATGCTCATATTACTGTTACTGTCACTGGCACTGAAAATAGCGTTGTCATAGCTTATCGATTAATCAGTCTTGCTATTTCTCTTGTTTTTTGCTATTTAGTCAAAACAAATGTTGAAAATTAAGCATCATTTCTTGGTACCTAATCAGCTGTCGCTGAGGGCAGTCAATGGATTGCTATCCACCTGTTCACTGTGGTCAAAATCTGAAGCCAAAATGAAAAGAAAAAAATCATAGGAAAAAATATTCAAAGCAAGAGTCATCTTCGTTTGAGATATATTATCACTAATATGTGATAGTTGTCAGCTCGCACGTTTTCTAACAGTCAACGTCACTCCATGGAATAAAATTGTCATTGAACTCAATCTACCCATGCATCTGAATAATTTTTTTCTTTGTCTAATTTTCATCATTGATTTCACAAAAACGATTTTCTAAATTTGACTGCTTTATGACAAGTGAAAGATACAAAATACAGTCCTGTAGCTATTTCCCCAAAATAATCACCCAGAAGTTGAAAAAGTATAATCTTACGTATAAAATAACATCTGTTGCCAGTCAAAATAATATAGTTTACAATAGAAGACTGGAAACAATGTTTCCTTATTGTCGACATTTCCATTTTGTTTTAAAGCCATATCTACCGTTAGTTTTAGAGAGAGCACCAGATAATTCACTCAGTAACAGAATAGAAGTAAATTCACGCGATTTCCAAACAATCGGTGAGAGCTTGGTTTCAACTGGAGACATAAAGTGAAAAATACACTCTTGCAATATTTAGTATCATATTATTATTAGTTTAGTAAATATCAGCTATATTAATACAATGAGGACAGTTTTGGCTTATCTCAAAGTTTGACTATTTTCTTTGAGACTTTTAAGATTGATGCAATGGGGCAGTTTTGGCTTATCTCTACAGTTGACAATTTCCTTTACTTCGTGACTTTTAGATTAATATTTCCATCGTCATTCCATATAAACAGTGCTGCAAACATACTTTTCTGAACAGGTTAGAGTATGACAGTTCATTTGTCATTCTCCTTGATTGCAGTTAACTGCCAGTCTCTTGTATGCTGACATTAGATGTAAAAGAAACTCGTAATTTATGCTTTACTTTCATAAAATATATATATATATATATATATATATATATATATGTGTGTGTGCATATATATATATATGGGGGATATATATATATATATGATATAATATATATATATATATATATATATATATATGTCGTATGTCAGAAGTTTGTACGAAAAGATAGTACTTCATACACACACACACACACACACACACACACACACACACACACACACACACACATATATATATATATATATATATATATATATATATATATATATATCATGTATGAATGTATGCATATTTAGGTAAATATGTTAGGGGGTTAGAGTAAGAGCTTGTGTAAGCACATGCATATATTATAATCTTGCACTTTTTCCAAGCCAGTGGCCCAAAAGTATTAACATTTTTCATTAGACAGCCTAAGCCGTTATGGTTTATTAAAGACAGATTGGAAATGCATTATTTACAAGGTTATGCAATCAGGAGCAAACTCTAGATCATAAAAAAGGGATTAACATTTGGCAATCATCTCTCAGAGCGAGCGGCCGAGAGAGAGAGAGAGAGAGAGAGAGAGTCTTGGTGTTGTAGTAGATGCACGGGCAGAATATTTATCATTCACAGTCAAACATCCTACCCCCAAAAGACTTGAAACCCCTGCCGAAAATCGGCTATGATACAGGTATTTATTTATTTATTTTATTTTTGTTTTTTCCATTCGCGTCTTCATTTGCTTTATCGAAAATTTGCATGTATTTCGCCGTATGGAGGCAGGTGGAATGAAGCAGTAAAAATTAAACAGGAAAGAAGGAAGTAAATGAGTATGAAGACTGTCTAACATCCTATGGCAGGGACGAGTATCAGAAAGGACCGAAGCAATAAGGATCTACCACAACATTGCTAAAGAGGAACGAAATGACCTCGATCCTCAGTACCAGCAGCTTTTGACATCCATTTCGAAGTGAGTTATGTCTTTGTGCTAGTTTTTGTCTTGATTTGTAACCATTATTAAATGCCACGAAGCTAATAAGAAAACCGTTTATATGTTAAAACTGACCTGGAACAGCCACGGAAGAACTAAACTATTATCGATTAGGCTCAGATATTTGAGTTGTAAAAATACATCGGGCATTTTTTAGACTCAAGTTACAGTAACGATAATTGATTTTCTTATATTACATTCATGGTGACTAAAGTTATGGCCAAATGTTTAATTTATTATTTAGTGTTAGTAAACTTATGGTTTTTATGTTTTAATTTTATTAAACATGCCCAGGCGAATACCTGGAAGATGGGAAAACGTCTGTAAATACAGGAATGTATATTTGTATGAAAATTATACATTTATTTTGAGTTTTTGTATGAAATGTCTACATTTATTTGACAGCGTACACGAGGCAGAAATATCTGTGAGGCGCAGTCCATTCAAAACCATCATGTTTCCGTTAATCACAGCTGTGAGGTCCGATAGGTTAATACTCCCTGAAGCCACCCCAGCTAACGGGACAAGACTATATGTTTATGTATAATGTAAGATACTACATTAGATATACAAATACGTAAATTAATTTAGCTTCATGTGAGTGGTGAATTTATTTATGGAATTCAAATACCCTGAAAACGTCTTACTGCGTCTGGCGAGTCTTGAAAGGAAATTTAAAGCTTGTTTTTTCTTTATAGTAAGAACTGTTCTTAGGTTCACCTAAAATAATCATTAATGAGAACATTTTCCTTTACGATGCTTACTTAGAGGTCTTGTCTTACGCACATCATATCGTCGTTTCGACTTTACCATCTATGAATCAAAATCCTTAACGATTATCTGTTTATTGATTATGCAGCTACATCAAAATAACAACAATAACTTAATTCAAAGCTGTAGCAAGCAGTGGGTTATAGAAAACAAGTTGTGATGGCCAGAAGGAGAGAAAGTAAAGAGAGTAGGATGGTAGGGCTGGTGTGTATTGGGAGAGGGCCCACGCTGGACAAACTGGCTAGGAGCTCCTCCTCGCAGGATTCTGAGGATGAACAGATCCTTTCGCTGGACAGATCCTTCTCGCTCCACGTTTCCTGTAGAAATAGAACGTTAATACCTGGTTCTCTCAAATGTAGTCCTCTTTTGGATTGAGTCATTTGGCTCATTAGTATGTTTACATAAATCATGAAAGAAAAAAGGAATTGTTCTTGCATTGGCAAGACGGAAAATTTGTAGGCGTTGAACTAAATAATTCAAAAAGAAATTTATTTGCACGCATTTGTAAGCGCTTCCATTCACACACAGATATTGTACACATATTTTTGTACAGGTGCTTATGAATATTTTATGTGTATGTATATCATACTGACGAAGTTATACCTTGATAATGTCAGCAGCTTTCTCGGCCAAGACGATCACTGCAGAATTGGGAGAACCTGAGATTGACGAAGGCATGGCAGAGGCATCTGCTACCCGTAGTCTCGACGTTCCATGAACCCTGGATAAAAAAAATAAACCCTGGAATTTATGTATACGTATGGTTAACGCGAACTTACAGTTAAGGAGACCTAAAGGGATCAGTTAGAAGCCCTGGGGAACAAGAAAAAAATATTTCAAATTCTGAAGTGAAGGTATGAGGCGTTGGTCAGGATATGCAAATCTTAGGAGCAATGCCCAGAGTATGGTCCTTAAAAAAGATGAGCACACAAAATAAGTATATATAGCTTTTGTAAGTCTATAATCCTTAGAATACTTGTAAATTTCTTAGATTTTGCACCTAAAACAGTCGATAACATCAGGTAACATAGAGTCTTACCTTAACTCGGGATCCACCACGGCCATTGGATCATCAGGCCGGCCAATTCTGGCCGTACCCACTGGATTATGACTAGTCACAGCCGATATACGTACAACACATGCCACGTACTCATTGTAAAGCGACCGGGCATCATCAGTTGCCGAGTCTTTTCTCATCCCACTCCGTAGGACACATTCTTCGTATCTTGGGAGGTGTAAAGTAGCACCGATATTTTGGAAAGCCTTAGTCCTCGACAGTCTGATGGCTAATTTGAATGCTGGGTTAAAAAGAATAATATTGTCAATCGCTGTTTTAGAGTATAAGTAGGTAGTAATTTATGTCATTAAATCATGGATTCAATGGTGACATAACATCTCTTTAGAAGTTATGTTAACATCCACAAATTCAGACTTCATTTTGAAGATAGGATACCGAAGTAACGCGAGTGTTATTCAAAATGACTGATTTAAATAAAGACGAGTGATTTCCCTTTGTAAGCCTAGATGAGGCTCCCAACCATTCTTTCATTGGATTTGAGTCCAAGCTGGGCCCCGTAGAATTCCCACAGATAACGAAAGGTATTCTCACCATCTCTCAAGCAGTGCATATCATACGGATGGTCGAGGTAGTTGGGATCGATGGCGGGTGGATGAAGTGGGTCTTTGGAAACCAGCCTGATCGTCCCTCGACTCTTCGGATGAAGACATGTTGTCAGGAAGGCGAAACCCTCGGCACTGTTGTTGCCCATTTGAGGAAGAGTGGCTTCGAAATACTGGAATTTATTTCAGATAAGTTCAAAAATGAATTACAATAAAACTTTTGTATTCTTGTTGGTATTGATGCATTATTTCTGCTCGATTCCGGTCTCGAGCCTAACCCTGTCAGGTCAGCATAAAAGTTTCATGTCAGAGGGCTTATTGCATTTATCATCAAGTTTAGTATTTAAAGTATTTCGTTATTCTATTCAAAGTTAACTCATTTTCCTCCAGTACCCCTGTACGAGTAAGCCTCCGTCTCTTGGGCACCAACTTTAAATTTTCTCGCCCATTGCCAACACCAGAAAATCATAACTTTAATGCTTTAGTCCGTTGTAAACAGTATTAAGATTAAATGACAGGTTAGTTACGTTGTTGCATGATTTCGGTTAAATGACATTGCTACAGAAGGCGTTGTCACTTGCATATTTTTTGGCATCCCTCGGTATCTTCCCTTCTAAGTTTGCGCAAAATGAGGCCGTACTGGCGGGAAAAATCAAATCGCTCATGTTTGTCATCTTGAAGCTAAAGATCGGCATATTTGCTTTGGTGACTTGTAGAGGGCTAAACAGTTTTTAGACTTATGGAATAGGCTATGTCCATGCCACGCAGCCTACCGTGTTCTAGCCATGTATTTGGGGCAGTGAAGGAAAATTAACTTACAAAATGAATTGCACTGAGTGCTTTACATTTGAAGTAAGAAATGAATTCCTTTTACAGCTGATGTTATTTGGCCCGTGTGACATCATGAGCTCAAATTGGTGCCATTATTGTAGACACAGCATCACAAGCTGCCGAAAAAGGTCGTCAGTGTAGCACGTAGAGGACGATCTAAAACAATACTCTCTACTTTCAGTTCTCTGTCTATATGAAGCCGCAAGTGAAATTTTTCTCACAACTTTTTATTCTTATTGATATTCGTGTTTATAACAAACTAGGATAAAGGGTATTTTGTTTGAAAGGATATCTTAGCTGTGTTTATGTGTGAGCAGCGGATTTGAAGGGAAGATTGCAGTGATCCTCCTTTCTTTTTATTGCCGCTATTCAGACCGACAGAAACGTCCAAAGTATCCTTGCAACGCTCCCGATTCACAGTGAATACGTCATATGCTGCTTTATTTATCATATTACTAACATTTTTACTCGATAGTTTACCGTACATTTAATAAACAGTAGTGACCAAAAAATAGATAAATAGACTGTTATTCTGGTAGATTTTACAAAACATTTGACTTGATAAATATTCCTTTGATTTATTTAAACTCCGTATTAGCTTTGCTACTAAACACCTTTTTTCAATGTTACGTATGAATTTTTCTTCCATCCTAATCATCTCCTTGCCTTCTATTTATCAGCTGGGACGGAAAATCGTTTACATCGATGAGAGAATTTTCATTAAAAAATTTTCATTTTTAGGTTTTTAGTAACCTAAAGTTTTGCCAGAAATTCTCGTTTTTCATTGGGAAAATTTCATAGCAAACCAGGGACGGCAAAAAATAGATAAATAAATATATACATAAAATAATGATAATAATAATAATAATATTTACAGGAATAAAATGCAACAGGTTTGAAAGTTTGCCCACTCGTAACATGCTGAAATCCAAACCATTTCAAAAGACTTCCTTCTTTTGAGGCAGATTTGGTATGGATATTTACTTCTTGCTTCATGTTGGTGATGGCTGAGTACAGATCCTTTTCGATGGAGTTCAGGTTGATTAAAACGACGCCCACCTCTGGCTTGAGCCGATTGATCGGCATGACGCCCACGCCTTCAACGGCTGATCGCCCATAATCTCCTGACAGAAAAGATGGAAAAACCATAATGAGGAATATTCTCACTGGGTTGGTTCAGAGCTTTTTATTATGTTCCAGTTCATTTACAAAGGTTAGAGGTTTGTTTGCATGTAAAGATTTTTAAACATTTATTAAAGACAAAAGCGGACAGAACTTCTCAAAATTGTTTAGGCTGTGAAAAGATACGCTTCATAATAATAAGGATTACAACAATAGCAGATACATGAAGATATAATGACACTAAATTTATTGTTATTAAATCCATTTTGCTTACCTCTCCCATTAACAAAGTAATTCCAGATGTTACCCATAGTTCGAAGCTTGTCTAGATTGAGCGAAATGGGTTTCTTGATGTCTACGTACATAGGGACATTAAGCTGGTCTTGGAGATTAGCCCCGACGCCCCTGAGGAGAGATACCGGCGGGATCTGAAAGAGGTAACAATTGATCATAAGCAGGAAGTGTAATGTGCGTTTCTCAGCACCACAATGACGTTCTATGGCCTTTTGGTTAGCGGGAAGCCGAGCTATGGGGAGTCTCAGCGTTTCCTTAAAGTAGCACAATGCGACGTCCAACCTAATTAACGTCACCTAATTAAAATTCTTATGTAGACGATCCTGCTATAATTATTATTAAAATTGTGCAAATATGCACATGGAGCAAATTCATTACCTAGGACCCATACGGTTGTGTAGACCTTAGGTTTCTATGTTGTTGTTGTTCGCTTTATTATACTATCTTTGGTTTAATCATAGCTGTAATTTCCCTACACGTACTCATGATTAAAGTGGAATTCAGTTCCTCACATCCGATAGTTCTTGTGAAATTCACTTTCCTTGTGCCTAACTTTAAGACCTACAATAAATGATTATATGCGAACCACATCTGAGGATTGGAATCTCAAATGCTACCTAGTTTTATATCCTTATACAAAGGCAGTTTAGTAACCATAACCAACGATATTCTGTAAATTAAGAGTTTTGACGTCATTCGGTGAGATAAAATGATGGAAAAATCACTGAATGTTGGTAAATGTTTATAACTTCCGAGTTGTACAAAATATTTTAGTAAAGCTTGTTACTAATTGGACTGCTCTGCCATTTCCAAACTATGGTGATGCTCTTATAATTACCCGGAACGCCACTGTTATTCATTTTAGAAACGTTGGGAACCCTTGCTGTGATAAGGCAGTTCCAATTGGAGAGCCAGCATCGTAGAGGTGAATGTCACTTCGAAATTAGGTTTCTCGAAAGGTCGATTCGTCTAATATTCATATAGATACTCGTATATATACCAAACAATGTTCTAAACACAATTAAAGCTCTAAATTTTTGGCGGGATACATCATAAAGCATGGTAAATTCGGGTCATATTCTATTCATTGAGATAAATAAATCAAACTTAATTTTTTTAGATAAAACGTGATTCTTGCGGATAGATATCGTATCAAACTCAATCTCCAGAGAAGCTGGATTCACCTTAGATTCAGTAGGTATACCCATGGATGGATAATTACAAGTTTGACCACAGAATGCCCACACAGCCTTTGGTGTTTGGTACTAGTATATAGTCGCAGTAAATCAAGACAGTATTCAAGTTCACCAGGTCTGAATAATTTTGAGAAATCTTGGATGGAATGTTTCATTGCAAATCAATGGGAATGGTGTCAATTTTGTGGACTGGACTACCGACATTTTATGCCCGATTTCTAGATTCTTTCGAAGGAAACATTTCTCTCGGTGTTTATTGTCCGAACACAAATAAAGTCTTGCTCAGTTTGGATCCTGCGGATTTTTTGATTACATATCTAGAGATTATCAGGTAATTAATTAATAGGATTTGGAAATCATTGCTTTCACTTCTACTTTAGGGAAGAAATTGAGATCTTAAGAAAGTAAACTTAAGATCCAGCACTACCACACCTTCAAGCATTGTGTGTATAGAAGCCCTCTTCTATATGTGCAAAACCCCAAATAAAAGCTTAAATTAGATATGAAGTTAAAAGTATATGGAATCAGTACAAACATACGTTAAATGTTGACAGGGCTTCCGGGTGTCCAACTCCTGAGTGCATGAGAATAACTGGAGTGTTTGTTGTTCCCGAAGACAGGATCACCTCTCCTCGAGCGTACACTGTCCCGTTTAGCTTAGGATTTTCCCACTGGACGTACTCGACACCAACTGCACGGGTGCCGTCCCAGATGATCTAAGGATAGGCAGAAAAGGTCGTTTGTGGATTAAAACTTTTATTTATATTCGTATATGCCTTCAAGTCACAGCAGATAGACTATGAATCTCATAATAATCTTTTGTTCTACTTGGTTATTGTTCAGGCTCTATCAATTAAGACTTGAATACGTATCAAAACTGTCCTGTTGATTTGCTGTTCGGGCATATGAAACTATTTAAACACAATAAACGCTTCTCATTAAGCACTAAATATCCAATTTCAGCATCAGAAATGGACGTTCTTACTGAAAATGATATTCCAAGTCATACTAGAATCAATAATTATATCAATAAGTATGCAAGGAACTGGAAAGAATTTATAAATATTAAAGGAAACTTTGGTCCTTCAATAGATGTTATGTTACCTTCGTGACTTGGGTGTTGATGAGGACGTGAAGGTTGGGTCTACCGAGGGCGGGCCTTAGGTACCCCTTTGCAGAACTCCAACGAATTCCTCGATGGACAGTGGTCTGAGCTGCCATTAACCCGTAGTCAATATCATCATTTAGATTCCCAGTCGGTAGACCTTGTATAGAAGGGGAACAGTAAAAAAGGAATCACGCATTGTAATTTTGATTGCTGACTTATTTTAAAATTCAGTGTCACCGTTATTGTTGCAGGAATCTTAATGGAAGTTAAATTGCCTATCTTATTTGCTTTGAATTTTGGCCATGCTTTGGTAAGAGAGAGAGATTATCAAGTCATCCCTCTTCTATATAAGTTACATTTGCTCATATAACAGAATGTAAATTTTCATGAATTTGCCCTCCACAGAATTTCACTTTGACTAGGCCAGTCCCTACAACATTCCTCTGTTCTGCCATGGACAGCCTACTGCCTCCTTTACCAATATATGTAATAAACTTACCCAACTCCTTCCCAGCAGCAAGGAAAGTCTCGGCCAGTTCAGAGTCCGCAGTGACATGTCTCAGCGATGGTTCGTAACACTGCACAGCATCCTGACGCTGTCTGACGTGTCCACCCTCACTGCCGGAAGAGGCATTTTTACAACCCTTGGGCAGCTTCTTTTTGACGGGGTCGAATGCACATTGATCCTGGAGGAACAAATTTTAGGAGACTTTGGAAATATGAGGAAAGGAAACTGACTTGCAAGTTTTGCGCTGGTTTTGAAACTTCCCCCACCCCACTTTTTTTTCGAAACAAGTATTTATATATTAAAATCCAAAATTATTTTCAACGTGTGTTTCTGAATTCGCTTGGTTGAAGATAAAGAAATGTTTTTTTTCATCTCTAGAATAAAAAAGGTTTCTCGCTGGAGTGATTTTGATGTGTTTATTTCCAATGTATATATGCGGTAATTTGTTAACTTTAAATTCATTATAAAGCTGTAGGTTTCGCAAACATAGTACATATGTTTTTAAAAATGGAGACCTTGAATCAAGAATTAGAATGATTTATGGAGACGCACAACAGCACTTCCTTGTATTTAGGATTTCGAACTATTAAGGGTCGTGTATAATATACTATATATATATATAATATATATATATATATATATATATATATATATATATATATATGTATATATATATATATATATATATATATATAGTATATATATAAACCCCTTTTCATTGTTTTGAGTATTCTGAACAATCTGGTAACTAATAGTTTGATGAACATACCCTAAAATAATTCCACTCACGTTCTACTCTTGAAACGAGGTATGGAAAGAGGACTAGGCTTAACCAAAGCTCATATGGAAAAAGGAATAATGAAACGCGAATTACAAAACACAAAAAACTACTGGGTAATCATTAATGAAACATAACCGAGATCAAATAGAGGTTGTTATATTACTAACTCTGAGAAGATTTATAGTAACGTGAAATGCATTTCATTATCATCGCATCAGTTTTTATCAGAGAAATGAGTTTCATCGCTTACCAAAATTTTTTCAGCATTATTTTGAAATTGAAGCAAAGAAGTTGTAACTTGTAACAATTAATATTATGAAGCCATGTCCCATTTAAAGTGAAAAAATTCGTTCTGAGCAAGACTAGAACTAGAGTAAGAACGTTGCTTGATTTTAACGATACTAGAGAAAACTTCTTCCCCTCCTTCGTCGTCTTGATCTGTGGGAGACCGAAAACAGTTGAAAGACGCGAAGAGCATACCTTGAACACTTTTGGCCGTAATCGCCAACACTCGGCTTTATTGGCGTATTTCTTCATCTCGCTGAAGCCCCATCCGACAGCCCCGTAATCGCTCTCCCAGGCGTCGAAATCTTGCGGCGATCCGTACGTGTGGATGTTATAGTTCATTGTGCCACTGCCTCCCAAGACGCGACCTCTCGACCAAGAGGATTGCTAAAAGAGTTTCAAGGAATTCGAGATGGTTGGAAAGACATTGCTCACGAAAATTGCAGCTTGCAATATTTCATACCTGTTTGTACTCAAATGATGCGAGAAACTATTTTCAAGGTATCTATCACAACTTGAGCAACACTTCAGAGCAGCGACGTTTTTTATGAACATCCTTTAACTTTATTCATGTTGAAGCTGGAATTCCCAGAGACTGAATGATGTAGTGGTAAAGGAAGACTTAGCAAAATGGTTAGTATGGATGAAATGATAGGCCGGTGGTTGGTTGGTTTCGATTAACATAGCCTTATGCCAGCATTGATCATTACCCTAGGGCGGCCTGTAAGAGTCGCACATTCTTAAAAGGTGTAAAAAGGCCTAGAGTGGACCTTTGGATTCGTAAGAGCCACACGAAACGAAAAACATAAGTCAAAATGAAAGGTAAAATAGTGAATGTGTTTTGTTGGGGGCTGGGTAAGGGAAGACCCAGGAATTCGAATTTAAGGAACACAGAAACTGCAGGGTGATGGAATGACAGTAATGCTCAACAAAATTATCATATGCTGGAAAAACACGAGTAATCATAAGATTGACGAAAATAACTTTTTTTCAAATTGGGGTTAACATACTGGGCATGGGAATTTTGAGTAGGTGCATGTACCATTTACATATTTTGGAAAGTTTTCTTTCGTACATAATCTTCTGCCTTGTGTCACTAGTTAAAATATATCATGACAGGGACCAAGTTCATAGTTACCCTTCCCTCCATGGCCACCATCGATTTCTTCTGGGGTGCTGTGAGATATCTCCAGTCGTGTTTTGACCTTAGCAAAAAAACGGGAGACAGGGGAACCTTGGAGAGCCATGGTTCTTCTCCTCCAGCCTCCACGAGAAGCACTTTGAAATGTTCCACTTCACTCAGTCTGGCGGCCAATACACTACCTGCGGTTCCTCCTCCCACGATGATGAAATCATAGATACTCTCTGGTTTATAGATTACTCCTGGTGAAGTTGAAAAACACATTTGCCATATCCAAGCTGCTGCGCATATTACCACCGCCAGAAACCCTGTGGGAGGAAATGGAAAAGTTTCTTTTGGAATTTGAGAGAAATTTTGTAACTAAACGAGCATTGCAAAGGCACCACTTTCTTGGGATCATTTCCTCTGGGCGGGGTGGGGGGGTGGTCACCTGTTGAATTTATATATATATATATAATATATATATATATATATATATATATATATATATATATGTGTGTGTGTGTGTGTGTGTGTGTGTGTGTGTATGTGTGCATTTAATATTTAAAATTTCATCTTTATAATAGGGTTATTAATGGTGGATGATTAACTCGACGTTTGTATTTGACCAAGAGACCTAGAAATGCTACCGGGAGAGAGGATGACTGGTGACAGGATCAGACACACATGGGAGGATTCCCTCGTCTACTGCGAAGCCCTTGAAATAAGGAAATGTAAAGGTATTTATGCAGATAATTCTCGGAAAGAACATAAGTGCATAGAAGCGCAGAGGGATTATGCACTGAAGGGGGAGACAAGAACAAAAAGGCAGAAAAAAAGACAGGTTGATAAATAGGGAGACATATAGAAAGTAAGAGAAGATCGTTAGAATAGTTTTAGTTTTCTGTTTTTTTTCTCTCTCTCTTCCTATTTGATTAGCCGGAATATATACTAAGTGGTAGGATAAATGATAAAGTATGACCGAAAACTAATCCGAATGAAAATTAATTTAGATATTACCGATGAAGATGAAAACATAAACAATGTTAGTGTAACACTGCAACAGGTTTGAAACGAAATGAAAAATAATTGTTTTTATCATTTTTGCGACAAGTGGTAGGTACCATTTCTTTGCAATCACGCGCAATATCACGTGACACTCCAAATAATATTTAATAAGCATTTAAGAAAAATTAATATTTTCTTTTTATAAACAATGTCTCCCTCAATTTTCTGTAAATTATGCTATTCTGTTAACAAAATTTTAAACTGCATGACAAGGAGCTTGAACGTCAATCACGGAGAAAGTGCCTTGAGCATTACTTTGAATTACAGAATAGAGGGAAGCTTGGGATTACCGAAGTGGATGAGAAGCTAGATCCTTGAATACATGCCATCGCCAACAAACATCATTAGTAATGTTCCTATACTCTGAAACTGACATTAAAAGCGATATCGCTCACCCTTGGCTGCAAGATACTACTCAGCGAAGTCGGCAAAGGACATATTGGAACTGATGTTTGTATATGTATGTTACGGGTCTACTTTCAGCGATTCAGAATTATCCAGGAAGTTTAGAATCGCAACTGCTCTTTCTGATCAGTGAGTAAAAAGACAAGTTTGGAAGTCCGCGATCGCCAAAGTTTTGTGAGTCACGTGGCATTAGAGTAAAATGACCAAATCTATATAGAGGCATTTTAAACATTTCCTTGGATTACTTTGACATAACCTAAATTCCTCATATCACTAAGTAACAAAAGTCATTGGAGAAAATATGAATATTTACACTAGAAATATGAAAGCTGTATTGTTAGAAGCCGGTCAGATGACAAAGAATCAAGTATACTAAAGTTTCCATAATAAAAAACCTTCTCTCTCCCAGTTGCTTTTATCCAGATAAATTGTAATGGTTAAAATTATAACTCAACAATACATGACTACATTATGGTGACTTGGACAGTAGCCAAAATACTTTTTAAAAAATCTCAAGAATTACCATTGCATCCTGTAACCACCCACATGTAGAGCCAGAGCTTAGGCCACCTGCCATTTAAAAGTTAGTATTGAAAGCTTCAGAAATATTGAAATGTTATGTTTAAATAAAGATGAAAATCGCATCACACTTATACAAGAAATTCATTATTCAGGTTTGCTAGAACATGGAGACGGCAGTGTACTTGATCGAGTCCTGCTCTTTTGGAAGATAGGAAGAAGGTCCTATCTTCCTGTAATTCAAATTCATGTGTGGTTTTAATCCCTACCATTTAATATTTTATAAAACGTAAATTTTTATTATATACATTCTAGCCTTAATATTCAATCTTAGATTGTTTACCCGGCATCGATGGCTTTGGCTATTTAGATGTCAATCTGCAAATATAGCAACTAAATGGTTAAGAAAAAACGTATATATTGCGAAAACAGTAATGTCTTGATAAACGGACCTGCAAACAAATAGTACGGATTTTCCAAGCTATTAAGAGTTAGAGCAAGCTTGTGGCAAAAAAAAAAAGAAAAAAAATATTGGTCTCACTATGCTTCTTTGTCTGAAGAATGAAAAGGGAATTTTAAGAGAAATTAATGTCTCAAGAATGAAAAATAAATAAAACCATAAACAAGGGCTGGTAAATGTTTTGAAAGATCTCTTAATTTACAAAAGGCTTATGTACGTAGATCTACGTATGTACGTAGATCTACGAAATCTAGTGTCTTAATGGCATCATCCATTGTTGCCAAGGCGCCCAACGAACATAACTTGCTCTGTGCAGACCGGTGTATGAAGCAGTCTGCTGACGAAGGACTGCGCACGAGAAGCCAACCAAAGTCACTCAGGAGGATTTCACTGAATGAGATTGGCCAAGAATTCCCTAAATGGATCAAGCTTTGAGAACCACTTTTTTATCATGGAGAGGATTCATTCCAGCAATATGCCATAAGTTTAAACTGCAACTTAGCTTAGTTGAACATTGCACATTTTCCTCATCGTACGTGTCTGTAACTTACATAGAATTATCTGAAGTATTTGTCTATATATTTACTTGGTTAGATAATAATGTATAGATGGGCGTAGTGCATGTAAGCATAAACATGGAAGTCAATGTTTCGTGTCTTTCCTAAATTGGAAGAGCTTCCTCATTGCCCTATATTTTGTCGGAATAGATTATACCCCTTGAATGTTTTATGTGATTGGCTTCTAACAAATTAGCTATAGCCTGATATGTCCAAAATATCGTTGTTAGCGATGAGACCAGCCATCATTCAACGTTCGCCATTTATTATACGAATTAATTACTAGAACCTATAATATCGTGGTAAATAATATGCAGTAAATGAAGTAAAGAACTTGAACTTAATCGTAAATCTTAGGAGATCATAGTTTTACAGAACTATCTTGATGGAAAGAGCCCTGATTTGCTTGCTTTTGAGTATGTTTGTTTGTCTTGGTCAAATCCTGTAACTCAATTTTCTTCGACCTGATCCCTTCCTCTGACAGACTTGAAATTTTGCATGGTTACTTAATCCCGGGTACAGAACAACCTTACATGATCAGTAGGTCAGCCGTGACCTCTAGTGACCCTGTCGTGACCTCTCCCAGTATCAGGGGATTTGTATGAAACTCTTCGGGTTTTTCACATGTTCTTTGACCCAGTAAATAACCTTCTTTGGCTCAATTTCGTTAGGTACCTTAAGTAGGTCAGCCATGACCTCTAGCGACTCTAGTACAGTAACCTCTCCCAGTATCTCAGGATTTGCATGAAACTCTTCGGACTTTTCTCAGTGTTCTTTGACCGGTAAATAACCTTCTTTGGCTCGACAGGATATCAATTCGTTAGCTACAATTATAAATAGGTTACAATTTCTGTCAAAACTAAAAAGTATGAAATAAGAAAATATAACAATAAAAAACTTTTATAAAAATACACTAAAAAGGGAAATAAATTTTTTGAGACTTACTAAGATTTCCTTACAATTAATCATATCTTAAAAAAAAAAGTGGGCGCCAAACATTTAAGGAAATGCCCCAAGATGTATTTCTTTTCTTGTACCATTTCCTTCAATGTTTGGCACCCACGCTTTTATTCTCCTAGACATGATTAACTGTAAGGAAATCCATGTTGAAAAACATTTTTCTCGTATTGTATTGTATAGTATAACTTGAAAACCTAAGCTGCATGGCTGACATCTTAAGCTATCTCATTAAGATTCTTATGGCATCAAGATGCATGAAACATTCGCTTGAATTTTGACCTAGATTTAAATGAGTTTCGAATAGAGGTAGTTCAGACACTGACTAGATGCAGTAATCGCTGGCTGTACTTCAAAACCCTCACATTCTCTGAGAGAGAAAGAGAGATTTTGTGCAGAATTAAATTCAGGGAGAAAGCTCATTTCAAAATATTTCAGTGATTTTCACTTTATTTCATTTTCATTGGCTTTAACCATTGTTGTTATCTTCTATTTCTTCGTTAAAGATATTAGACAATAATGTTTCAAAGACACCGTTGAACTAACTCCTTCCATGTTTATTGTATTGAAGCTAACATAAAAGACTCCTCGGGTATATATATATATATATATCTATATATATATATTATATATATATATATATATATATATATATATATATATATATATATATATATATATATATGATATATAGATATATGTGTGTGTGTATGCATGCATATATGTATGTATGCTTGTGTACCGCAGGGTTACCGTGCATGTTATGGGTATGACTTATTTTTGACCTGACACAAGTATGTCGTGTTATTAACATCTCAAAGGGCTGTTATGCACCTGACATGCCGTAGAGGTAACAAGTTTAACCTGCCTTTTGCAGGACATAGTAATTTAATCAGCATATCCAAAGGTTGGAGTTTCGATGCGCATGGTGCAAAATTATCAAATAAATTTTCCTGAACTTTTGTCAGTCAATCCTCATAATGCTCACTTTCTCCCCTCTGGTTTCATTGGTTGACTCCTTTTTCTTGCTCAAATTAAAGAATTTTAAGGTATCTCGATTTGATTATAGGAGTAGGTATATCTTCAGAGTTCAAATACCTGAAGCTGTTTAAATATATATATATATATATATATATACATATAATATATCTATATATATTTCTAATATATACTAATAATAAACACATGCATACCTAATACATAGATAGATAGATATGTAACTGTATGTGTAACTTAAAATGAAGAAGTCGCAGTGTTTATTTTTCATAATTATTCAATCAAAGTATTCCTGTCATTATCTCTTGTGGTGGTGAAGTTATTACTGGTAAAGTTCCTAGCGTTCTAAAATGGCAAACAACTAAGATTTAATTGAGACAAAACAAATTTCTTCGGTATACCTTTGGCAAATGTATCAGCGGGAAACGTCGAAAAAGGGAGGAAATACGATAGGCAAAGTGAAGGGCAATTAAACCTAAATTATCTCGAGAGCACAGTAGGCGCTGATGCAACTCACCAGTCCGCTTGAAGCTCCATCCTTCTCGTTCCTCAGACATTTTCTCCCGCCAACCTCGGAAGCCTTTCAAGTAGTCCTTCCAAGAGCACAATCAGTTCCATAACCACCTGGATGTCAACGCTTTCTTTCTTAGCATTTTTTGCATTTCATACCAGGGCTAACGAACGTTCTTTGGTCGTATTTCAATCATAAGTTTAGGAAACAAACAGTTAGACATTTACATTGAATATGTATGCAATTAATGCGAAAAAAAAGAAATTTATTACTTTGAATTATTTATTACTATTTTTTTTCGTACTGATCTTCCTACAAACAAAAAACATACAAGCACTTCTGCATATATATTTTTTTTCTATGATCTTCCTATATATCTTATAATATATATATATAGATATATATATATATATATATATATATAGGGATCGGGTTGGTCCATAAAGTCTGGGTACATAGGGGATTTTACTATTTATTTTTATTTTTTCTCCTCAGAATGAAAATGGCTTTGTCTAAGGAAGAACGAGTCAATTTGGTACTCTTAAGTGGATGAGAGGGATGGTCTTATCGTAAAATTGTGGAAGAATTTAACCTTCAACACCCTTATCATCAACCTATTTATTTTACTGCCGTCGGGAAATTGGTCAAGAAGTTTAAAGAAACAGGCAGTGTGCTGAAATCGACGGCAATGCGGATCTATACCATCGAGTTCACATGAATTTTGTAAAATGCATCAAATTATGCATTGAAAATGATGGAAATCATGTTGAAAATATTAAATGATCAACGTAAAATAAAAATTGAATAAAATTATTTTGTTTTAAAAAGTATTTGTTTTTACTATGTACCCAGACTTTATGGACACCCTGTATATATATATATATATATATATATATATATATATATATAATATATATATATATATATATATATATATATAGATATGTATATATATATATATTATATAATATATTGGTGTGTGTGTGTGTGTGTGTGTGTGTGTGTGTGTGTGTTTAATAGCCACAATCACCTCCAAACCTCGTACACTCGTCATGCTTTCTTGGATGTAGGTACTTATCCCGACCAGCTTTCGATCCAAGTGAGAAATAAATGAAGAAGTCCCACATTTCGTAGTAGAATTCGAACCCATTCACACCAGGTTGAGTTGAAATAAATTTAGAGTTCTTTGTCATAAGACAGAGATTCTTAATTTATTTTCCTCTTGAATCCAAAGCTTGAAGTGACATACGTACACAAAATTGAGGAAAAGCAAGTTAAGAGGTCATTGTGGCGGGTACAAACATATCTAATAGGCGAAAGAGACCGGTAAGAAAAAACTGGTAACTCCCACATTCCTACGATAACTACCGAATTGTATATGAAACCCGATGTTGAAAACTTCCGCAACAAAAACCCTTATTCGTATAACTGTAGAAAGCTCACTAACTACTTTTGATCCCCTACGCACAGTTCAATATTCATCTCTATTTTGCATGTGCACTCCAACTTCCTTGGTCTTAGGGCCCATCCTTTTCAACAGTTCTTTCGCCACCCCATCCAGCACTTTCTAGGTCTTCCTCTCCTACTTCACAAAACTTGTCAGTTATTTACTCATTTCACCAACCTATCATACTCCATTCTTTCCACGTGACTGAACAATCTCAAAATGCTCCGATTCATCCTTGTGCATACTTTGACCTTTTTACAATTTCTATGTGCCTCCACATTTCTCGCCTTTTCAATATTCTTCGTGCCACTTGTACTACGTAGAGCAGACAATTTATCACGAAAACAATGGCCTTTTCCATTCGTTCACATTCAGCATCCACTTCAGTTCCTTACTGGAGAATCCCATGATCTTCATTGTTGTAGTGTAGATGTCCCTCTTCTTGAACATCAATGCGTTTGTTTAAGACTGTGACCTTTTTATACTGTCTAAAGTTCATAAATGACATCTCCTCTTCCATTATATCTATCATATAGACGATTCGCGTTCTCTATCTAATAGGTTTGGTCTTTACTCGTCGTCCCTTACTCTTCCTTGCCCATTAACTGATATTCGTTTTGTTATTATCTTTAATAAGTTGAACATAATTCACCTTCCCCGTTAATACCTCCATTAACAGCTTTCATTATCTGTCTCTTGCTGACTCTGTCTATCACACCTTCCTTATACTGTCAGACTTGACCCTAAAATTTACTTCCAGTTCCTGATCTTTTATCTTTTCAAAAGAAGCAGTAATCATCTATCTCAGAAATTTTAATTCATTTTTGAATATCGTTATGTATCTTCTAATATTTCCATGTTGCGCTGTCTAATTATTACTTGTGCTCAGTTCTTCCTTGACTTTTTATACATATAATATATCTCCGAACATTCTTCTGGTCGCCATTAACTATGCGCAGCTTCCAACATCTTAGCGTTCCGGTTACTTCGTACAAATTTAAAAGAAATGAAACCGTTTAAACGGCTGGCTAGGATAGAAATGCAAGAAAAATTCACTTGGGATTAATATTTTCCTCTATTCAAATCGCATTCCGAGCTGCTCGTTCTGTTTGATTGTGTCTAGAACAGTTATTCAAAGAGCGATCAACTCAGATACTGCGTTTTCCACTTCTGTTTAAAATTTCCGAATTCTGTGCTAGTTTCCGTTATTTCTGAATATTCTGCGAGCTCTTAGGAAAAGGTTCTTCAGCTTTCTTTTAGTTTTTCCATCGAAACCTTCCCTTTCTTTTGACTCCTTTCATTAGGTATTGGCTGCATCATTGTTTGTCTTTGGCCTTCAGGATGAGAGTATACCACTTGCAGATCGACATTTCACGTGCCCCACTCTCTCTCTCTCTCTCTCTCTCTTTTACGGTCTTTAATTATCATTATTTTTATATAATATTTTTCCCATTCCAGTTACCAGTAGGACGCACTAAAGGCGATAAATCGCGAAGCTTCAAGTTAACTAGGTATCTCTGAAATCTCTGCTACATAATTATTATCGTTAATTGTATTTCAATTAATAGTAAATAAATCTTATATGGGATGAAACTGAAAGATGTAAGGTTTTATCTACCGAAAGAATTTTCTTTTACCTTCGATCCTTTTGGAGATATTAGCATTTGAATAATGGCGTTAGGACCGGGCCGCTTTTGGAGATATTAGCATTTGAATAGCGTTAGGTCCGGGCCGTGGCGAAAATTATAATGCAATAATTAAAACATCATTTAAATATGAATTTATGCTATTTTAAAAATAAATCTTATGGATGAAATTTCAAGATGTAGGGTTTTATCTGCCGAAAGAATTTTTCTTTTATCTTCAATGCTTTTGGAGATATTAGCATTTGAATAGCGGTAGGGACTAATGCAATAATTAAAACATAATTTAAATGTGAATATATGATGTTTTAAAATTAGGATTAAAAATAAAATTTTATATGGGATGAATCAGTGCTTATCACTCTGATCACCAATAGTCTAAACCCGTTTTCTGAAAGGGCAGGTCGTAAAATACAAACTCGCACTACACCTGTCCTCTTATGTATGGTGTGCACACACACACACACACACACACACACACACACACACACACATATATATATATATATATATATATATATATATATATATATATATATATATATATATATATATGTATATATACATACAACACACACACACACACACACACACACAAACATATATATATATATATATATATATATATATATATATATATATATATATATATATATATATATGCAGTTTGTTAATAATGCATATGCATAATAAAGAATGCATGACTTTTCGAGCACGAACCCACTTCATCAATTTAAACGTTTTCGTAGCCGATGAAACAGCAAATAATAAATTAATAAAAAAAAAAATCCCCTTAACAGTCTATGAAAAATGATCTCATTCATTTATCATTCACTGGTCCTGGGGTAATCGACCTATTACCCAAGCTTCAATGATAGATAAAAAAAATAATATAACCCTCAAATCGCTTGTTATGTTAATCACTTATTGAGATGCTCCAGATCTAATCACTGATACCACTGTAATTTGGAGATTCGTCTACGGTCGCATTGCACAAACACTAGGAGATGTAATGATTCTTGCTACCACCGGTGGCTAACAGACCCAACTTCTTTTGGAAGCCAAGTTGGTGTGAGGTGAGAACGAAAGACAACTGCTGTAAGTGAGAAACCCCACAAATCTTGAGTTACATGAGAGAGAAAGAGAGAGAGACCCTGTCAACTTCTCAAATTATAAACAATATTTCAAACTCATTACTTTGATTTTGCCTAGTGCCAAAGTCTGATTGCTACAATCAAAGTAGAAAAAAAAAAACTCTACAGGAATAGTTAAGTAAATTATATCCAAGTACAACGTACTAACAAATATGTGCAACTTTACTTCCGAAGAAATATTATCGTTAAGAGCTTGAAGTAGAATGGAAAAAATGGAGAAATTGCGTGTGATATCGAGAAATTTTTCACACTAACATTGGCAGATATGGAAAGCTTACTGACTTTTCTGTTGTCAATAAGTAGTAACAAAAACGAGAGTCGGAATTTCACTGGGACCCTTTGATTATTTGGGTTGGCGTTTGAAGCGATGATGTTTAATGAGAAACATTTAAAATGCGCTGATCGCTAAATTATTTATAAACTAAAGAGAAATCTTCCAAATGTGGAGGGGAAAAAATATTAGTGTTGGTGGGAAGCTTGTCAAGAAGTTCTCAAACATATTACAGCAGCTGATTGGTATTTAGGTTAGAATAAGCTTTGCAGATTTGTTACTTGAAAGTCCGGTTACATGCAATAATATTTTCATCTTAAAATTGGTGTCAGTTTCTGCCGTACTCAGGATGACAATATATATCATATGACAGTATATCCTAAGGGAACTTCCGAGGAGGTATCCTTAAGACTAGTGCCTAAAACACATAAATTAATAATAATTGTAATAACAATAGTAATAATAAAGTCAAGCACAGGAAGTATATGATGAAATCATCTTTCGTAGAGAAAGGAACGTTGTCCGCAGACTTTCGTGCACCTTCATTCACTCAAGCCATCTTGGTAACATGTTACCTGTGCTCATTTCATGAAAGCCATGCCAACATACAAATTATATACTAAGCAATCATATAAATGAAAATCTGTTAATATCTTGAAGAACGCAACATTTCAAACATAAAGCATAGTTTGCTGAAATAAATTTCATTATATTATCCTAATTATGATATATTTTGGTAACCTGGCAACTATTTCCTAATTAATACTTGGCAACTAAATTTTTGATTGGTATACCAATCATTGCCGAGATGACGTCTGGTTCCTCTCTCCGACTACACTACTCCTAAAGTAACCAAATAATACCACATCTACAGCAGCTCACCAGCAGGAGATAATCAGACATTTTGTAGTGTTTCGCATATTTCTTCGATAGCAACTTGTTTAACCTACCCGTCAGACGCCAACGATTGATATAATAATAATAATAATAATAATAATAATAATAATAATAATAATAATAATAATAATAATAAGGATATGGGATATGCCAGTGGAAATCGTACCCATAATCATAGGAGCACTAGGCACGATCCCAAGATCCCTGAAAAGGAATCTAGAAAAACTAGAGGCTGAAGTAGCTCCAGGACTCATGCAGAAGAGTGTGATCCTAGAAACGGCACACATAGTAAGAAAAGTGATGGACTCCTAAGGAGGCAGAATGCAACCCGGAACCCCACACTATAAATACCACCCAGTCGAATTGGAGGACTGTGATAGAGCAAAAAAAAAAAAAAAAAAAAAAAAAAAAATCATCATCATCATCATCATCATCATCATCATCATCATCATCATCATCATCATCATCATCATCATCATTATATACCATCCGCGAAGCATTTTCTGCCGTCTGTCATTTAATTTGGGCAACGCGCAAACAATCGAGGCAGGTATGGCATTAAGACAGTTGTTTTTACATATGCAACTTTTTTCCCCATTTTTACCCGTGAACAGTAGACGAATAAAACGTAAGCAGATGTTTATTCTTAACTTTGCAATTGTTTCTCCTCATACGGGAGATTTCTTCAGTGTTTTTTTTTTTTTTTTTTTTTTGCCAGATTTCTAGCAAGTTTTTCTTGCTAGATCCAATAATATGTAAAGTCACTGAAGTTGTTTAGTTTATTTACAACTAACCAGGCCTTAGTTAAAATTGAGGTAAAAGTTTTGAGCCATTATCATGTGCCAGTTTAACGCACTTTCTTTTCTTGTGCGATACAGCGAAGTTTTCAAGTCCACTCATGCATTCTGAACATCGGGAAAAATAGATCAACAAAGAAGTTCATAAACAAAGTACAAAAGAGTCCCTCTGGAGTTGACAAATTTAGATGACTTATCTAGTCCTTAGGAATAAAAGGGAACACTTCCTGAACAAACAGCAAAGATTAGGAAAGAACAGCAATTCATACAGAGGACCAATGTCTAGACCTTGCAGAGGGCATAACAGAAACGGGAATGTTTCATTCCGACTCACGAGCATATTCCAAGAAGCCGACTGACTTGACGTTTTGGATTGTCATAGGATACTGGTTCGTGATTTAAGATTTGTATACGAGTCTTTTAATCCATTAATTTATAGGTATTTTTGATGGCTTTAGTTTAAGCTCTTTTCTTTATTCCTAATTAAGGTGCTCAAAAGCGTAGAGTTCCTATATGTAGCCAACACATACATACATACATATATAATCTGAGTTTAAACCATTGCCCGATTTGGTAATAGGCTATTATACCCACTGTCTTTTAGATGAATCGGTGTTCGGCTAATGCCATTGGAACAGCCGTCCTTAACTGCTCCCCAGCTCATTAACCATTGTTTTGATTTTGACTTGGAGACAGTCTTGTCCAAATTGTGCTGTATTTCTTTTACACGTACTACCATTAACAGATAGAGATCTCGGGAAATGAATTACAGTCTTTCCAAGAGCACGAACCTGTGTCATCAGAAGGCTTACTTGATAAGACGAACGCGGTAAATTCTTATAGCATAAAAATATATCTTATCACGGCTTAAGACCCCTGCATTCAGTCCTGACCACTTGGCGCCCGCCCAACCCCCCAATTAAAATGCTTAGCCACGCTCAAGCACTCTAACGTTTCCACCATATTGTCACCTTCTGTAACTTGTCCCGAACATTTTTTTTTTAATGTATCGCGTGGAATTATCTCTCATGTTAATCTTGAACTTCGTGGTATTTTGAATATTGCGTTTGGGAAAGTTATAAATTACAGTTAAATTGAAGTAACTAGAACATTACCTGAGAAATACTTGAGATTGCTTATTTATAAGAGTACGATTAGGACGGCTGAATTGAGTCACTTGTTTAGGTCAGGACCCACTAAGTGGGTTCTAGTTGAGGTATTGATGTTCGTTAGTGTAATTGTAAAGAACAGGACAACAGTGATGTCATTATAATGTGCAATTCCTCTTCATATCGTAAGTCACAGAACTCATATCTAGACAATGTGTTTGCCGTGTAAACATCCCTTGCCTAATTCAATTGCAATTGATGATGCCTCTGAAATCTCCAAAGTATAGTACGCATAAATTTATGAAGCCAAATTAATTTTACCATAATTTGATAGTATATTTTTCCTAACTTTCCAGATTAATATCACTGTTTGACTTTGAGCAGGAGATTTTTCACCTCTGATGCTGCTATATTATTATTATTATTATTATTATTATTATTATTATTATTATTATTATTATTATTATTATTATTATTTATTATTATTAATTATTATTAATTATTATTATTATTCTATTATTATTATTATTATTATTAATTTATTATTATTCTTATATTATTTATTATTATTATTCTTTATATGCTTTTATATATTTTATTATTATTATTATTATTATTATTATTATTATTATTATGTTTTTCTTTCGAAACTCCAACTGTGGAAACTTTTTTTAAATAAGACTTTGCAAACGAGGTGGAATACCAGCATAAGCCACAAGACATTACACCGTAGAATGCATGACAATATTCATATGGGCGATTAACGCAAAGAGCTCCAGTAAAATTACACAATCTTGTCTTTCTAGTCCATCTTCATCTTCCTTCCATTCTTATCTCATCTGCACATGGAACTTCCTTGATTTCCTTCATAGCATCATAATTGAATAAGTGTCTAAAGCTGTGCTACAATCCGACTCTTATATTTTCTTCCTAAAGCTTTATTCTCAAATCGATTACGTGTTTTTTTAAATTGTCCTATGATCATACCATAATCCGTGTCCCTATAACTTTACAGATCGTATCAGACTTATGGTATCTAATGAAATATATTTTATGAATGATATAGAATGAGATGAAAGTGGCACGACTCTTCTCGGCGCTTAACCTCTCACAATGTCAATGACCCAGGTTGGATTGCTCAAGAGCCCAGTTCTTAAAAGAAGACATGTATCGTGTAATCAACATACACGATTACCTCTAGAGTAAAATAAAGAAAGGAATTGTATATAGCCACAAATATAATAACAAAATGAGGAAACACATTCCACAAGACACTCGCTTCAACCAATGGGAGAACCAATACTATTATAGGAGATGTCATTCCTTTGAAGGGCTGATTTGACACCTAGTGTATTCAAAACATGTCGTCGTGGAAGCAAGTGACAGACGGTCTAATATCATGATTCAGATTACCGACACGCAAAGTAAGTTGAGTTCAAAAATCACTTTTGATGTTATATGAACATTGTGTTGTGGTTTACAGGCAATGGTTCAAAGTTTAGTTAATAATATAAGATGTTTGTCTCCCATGAAACATACCGTATCTTCAGCAAAGTTTAACCAGGCTGAAGCTAGTCTGGGCTACCTTAGGCTTTTACATCCGTTTTTCCCCATGATTGTAGTTGACGTGTGACGTGGTTAGGTCTCCTGAATGTGAAAATTGGGAATAGGTTAGTCTAACCACAAGCAGTAAATTAAATCCTTATGCTAGACTAAGGTGACCAGGATAGGGTAAACAACCGACTGGACTGACCAACTCACTGACTACCGCGTACCTAGGGTAAAACATCACAGCAGGCCAAACAGGCCACCTACATTCAACGCTTGCCACCCTCCGAAAAATTACATTATAACGCGTCCTGACACCGGAGATGGGCATCAGTCGCGACTTGTTGTTGTTGAGAAACGGAGCTAAAGACCTCTACTCTCCTTTCGAAGTAAGTATTTTCTCCAAAGTTAGAAATTAAGGCCAAATTTTAAGATTTAAACAGAGGGTAGTGAAAAGGGTGGCTACGGCAGTGGAAATCTCACCAAAACGCTTTAGAAATTTTTACTTACAACTAAAAATGTTTCGAAGATTGATGCCATCTTGATGTTTACGGAGTCGCTTGTGTCAACAAACTTCCCATTTCCTGTGCTAAATCTGCACACCACTTGTACCCATAGACGCTGGGGCACTTTCATCACAACAATCGTAAACCAACCTCTTACCAGCACTTATTCAAGGGGACTACGGCATTCTTTGCGGCGTTTTGCGCTCTTCAGTTGTTTATCAGTGTTGTCAATTGGTATGTGTTTACCCTCCAAACTAGGTATAAGACTTACACAAAACCGGGGAAATAAGTGAAATTAGCGTATCTATTTGTATTATATATACGTACATATTACAGCAATTTTATCATTACTGCATTACTATGACAACTAGAATTCATCGAAACAGTTTGTAAATGCATCGGCGTATGTGTGACGCTCCACTAGATTGGCAACGATGAGTCATTTTTCCTCACGTCGTCTGCTCGTAAGTATACATCCGAAACATTTGTAATTTTTGGGGGTTAATTTGGTTGCAAAAAAGGGATAATAGACATGAATTAAATAAACATTTTGAAGTAAAGTTAAACTAAATATTGAGTAAAGTAAACAATTAAGGGAATAAAGCTTTGCATCTCATAATCAGTGTTGTCGTCTGCTGCTCGTAACTGTGTTTGCGGAGTGAGTGCTTAGGAACCAGGAACCACAGCGTGGTTCAAGTGCACTGTGGAGTGAATTAAGACCAAAATGTGTATAATTACAATCAAATAAGCACTGTGGAGTTTCAGTTGTGATGGCAGTAAGGATAAAAACCACCGATTACAAGGTAAGAATGAATTCAGTTCCAACCATAACCCCGGGAATAACAAGTTTCATACTTTCACTAATATAGGCAACAAAATGTTTTATTGTGTTGATTACAACTGCAATCTTGAGTAAGATCAATAAACGTTACATATATACTCTAACATTGTTCAAATGAGTGCTGGGAAGGCTGGGGAAAGATGGTGGCCGTCACTGATGAGAACCGTCCATGCAAAACGTAGCCGCCATATTGGATTTCAAAAACTGCCTTGAAAACAATATTTTTACGAAGAGCTCACATGCTTATTTTAGTTCGTATGGGGCTTTCATATATCACATTATGTTGACGAAACTTCAGTCTTTTAAATGGTATGCTTAGAGTTGCAATTGTATTCTTGTTTCACCAATTAAATATCGAGTGAATAAGACCCGTCCACCGTGATGAGGGTTGGCCTGCCGTGATGTTCTACCCTATTTGGCCACCCTCCGAAAAAGTACTTCAACACGTCCTGACACCGGAGATGGTCATCAATCATGAGTAGTTGGTGGTGATTGCAGGAACTCAAGACCTCTACTCTACTTTCGAAGTAGGGTAAACAACCGCATGGACTGGCCAACACACCGACGGTCACGGCTGGACACCCTCCGAAAAAGTACTTAGAGTAAAACATCGCATGGCCTGCAGCAGGCCAACGACTATCAATGCATGCCACCCTCCGAAAAGCATATTAGGGTAAAACATCACCGACTACCAACACTTATCACTCTGGACGGGTCTTATTCACTCGATATTTAATCGGTGAAACAAGAATACAAATACAACTCCAAGCATACCATTCAAAAGATTGAAGTTTCGTCAACATAATGTGATATATGAAAGCCCCATACGAACTAAAATACGCATTTGACGCTCTTTGTAAAATATGTTTTCAAGGCAGTTTTGAAATCCAATATGGCGGCTACCGTGTGGATGGCAGGTTCTGGTCAGTGACGGACACCATCTTTCCCAACCTTCCCAGCACTCATTTGAACAATGTTAGCGTAGATATGTAACGTTTATTGATCTTACTCAAGATTGCAGTTGTAATCAGCACAATAAAACAACATTTTGTTGCCTATATTAGTGAAAGTATGAAACTTGTTATTCCCGGGGTCATGGTTTGAACTGAATTCATTTTTACCTTGTAATTGGTGGTTTTTATCCTTACTGCCATCACAGCTGAAACTCCACAGTGCTTATTTGATTGTTGTTATACACATTTTGGTCTCGATTCACTCCACATTGCATTTTAAACAAGTTGCTGTTCCTGGTTCCTAAGCGTGCTCGCCACAAACACAGTTACGAACAGCAGACGACGACACTGCAAAGTTTTATTCCCTAAGCTGTTTACTTTACTCGTTATTTAGTTCAACTTTACTTTGTTATTTAAAAATGTTAATTTAATTCATGTCTATTATATATCCCTTTTTTGCAACCAAATTACCCTAAAAAATTACAGATATTTCTAAAGTAGATACAATCCAATGTTTTTAACCTTGTCGTACATCTGGCTGCCGAAAACCATAGAGGAACAGACTACAGATAAGTGGATTATGTTTTTTTTTTTTTTTTTTTTTTTTAGCACTTTTCATTGTTTTTAAATAACTGAAAGCCAGAATTAAATGTTACCTTTAATGTTTGTATGCTAAGAATGGCAAAATCATCGTTGCCACATTAGAGGAGCTTAACACATACGCCAATGCATTATTGTAAACTGTTTCCATGAATTCTAGTTGTCATAGTAATGCAATAATGATAAAATTGCTTTAATATATATGTATATAGTCTTTCAATTCATAGGCTGATTTCACCATTTTCCACGTTTTGTGTAAGTCTTATACCCAGTTTGGAGGGTGAAAACATACCAATTGGCAACAGAGAGAGAGAGAGAAAAATAAGGCGAAGGAAGGAAGGACAGGGGTGGCGGTGTGTAGTGGGGGGGGAAGGGGGGGGGAAGAGGGTAGGTGGAGCTTTTTACGCATGTTCGTATCCTTTTCTGGATAATGGAGTTTTTGTCTCTTGGTACAAGGACAAGTGTCATTATACTTTACGGTTAGTGATTCACGATACCCTTATAAATTACGTCACTGGGTGTAATGCACTATAGCAAAATCTCGTTCTGATACGAGTGTTCGTTACAGAAATATTGCCAAAAAACTTGCTTGCACTGTCTCTGAAACCCATAGTAGGTATTCTTCTTAGTTGTCAATCAAGTTTTTTGTAATCAAGTATTTTTTACAAGCTAGCTATTGTATAAATTTGTATTTTTCTCAATCAGAGCATATGCCCCTCAATGCCAACTTTCCTCTTTTAACGACTTTCTGGTCATTGCAAATTCGGCCCCATTAATTTCTTATGGTGCGAAAACAGACAGAGGCCCAGGGACCGAAAGTGATTGCGTCGCACTACGGTGGTAATCCGGCAGTAAAACATCTTCATATATCCAAAAAGTAAATAATAAATATATATATGCGCATTACGATTATAACAATTACATGCATAGCTGATAATCTGCATGAATAAGTGGTAAACTGTTTTGCAAGAAAGTTGAGTATAGCAATTATTTACAATAGGTACGAAAGTCAAAATGTTGTGATGTCATAATACAGGAATTAAAAGAACGTTCTAATTCAGAAAGATAATTACTTAAATTTGAGTCAGAATAGAGTTACTTTTTCAATAACGAATATTTTCAAATTAATCGTCATAAATATGTAAAATATTGATGTTTTACTATTTATTTACAAAATTATCTAAGTCCACCCTTTGTCGTCGTCTTCTACCAAAACAGTTGTTTACTTAAAAACGTCCTGGTAAGGGACTGTGTTAAAATCTGAAAATTTGGCCTTAATTTCTAACTTTGGAGAAAATACTTACTTTGAAAGGAGAGTAGAGGTCTTTAGCTCAGTTTCTCACCCTCAACAAGTCTTGACTGATGCCCATCTCTGGTGTCAGGACACGTTAGAATGTACTTTTTCGGAGGGTGGCATGCATTGGTAGACGTTGGCCTGCTGCATGCCATGCGGTGTTTTACCCTATAACGCGTCCTGACACCGGAGATGGGCATCAGTCGCGACTTCTTGTTGGTGAGAAACGGAGCTAAAGACCTCTACTCTCCTTTCGAAGTAAGTATTTTCTCCAAAGTTATAAATTAAGGCCAAATTTTAAGATTTAAACAGAGGGTAGTGAAAAGGGTGTCCACTTCAGTGGAAATCTCGCCAAAACCCTTTCGAAATTTTTACTTACGCTTCAATATTTTAGAAGATTGACGCCATCTCGATGTTTGCGGAGTCGCTTGTGTCAACAAACTTCCCATTTCCTGTGATGAATCCGCACACCACTTGTACCCACACAAGACGCTGGGGCACTTTCATCACAACAATCGGAACACGGTCTCTTACCAGGACGTTTTATTGTAGTGTCTTACCGAACAATTATAGAGCCGTGATTTCCACGAGCGGCAGGATACTAAATTCAAATTTAGCGCCGTCGGCGTCAGCCAAACACTGGTGGTGATGACGTCCTCTCCCTCCCACTCCCTCGCGGAGAACCAGGTACAACTGCCCAGGTGAATCCAATTCTTTTCCTGCCGGCGTCCGGTGAACATCGGTGGTCGGTGCGGTTGGATGACTTTGCTTCGCTTTTTTCTTGTGGATTTGATCTTCGGAATTGGTGAAGTACTCTTTTTTGGCGTTGTTATTATTTTGCTTTTTTATTTAGGCGTTGCCATGTCGGATTCTAGTCCGTCGGGAGTTAGGTTTTGCATCTCAGGATGTAAAACTAGATTATCCAAGCTAGAGTATGATTCTCACACTAAATGTGTTAAGTGTAGGGGACAGGTTTGTTCAGCAGATCGAACATGTAACGAGTGTAGTGATTGGACTGATTCTCAATGGAAGTTTTTTAGTTCATACTCGGAGAAATTAGCTAAAGACAGAATTAGAAAAGCAGCGCTTAGGGAAAGTAGACTTAGCTCTGCTTCGTCTTGCGATCATCTGTTCCTTCTGTTTCTCCTCAAATTGTTATGTCTCCTTTAACTACACCTCCTATTCCTCCTACTAATCCCACTTCTCCGGCTTCCCGTGTAGTTTCTTCCGACACCATTGCCAGTCTGGAATCGAGGTTAGATCAGAAATTTTTGGTACTAGCGAATACGGTTTTGCAACTTGTTAATTCAGTTAAGACGTTTTTGGAGAAAGCGGCTTCAGGTAAGAGTGTAGTTGAGGGTGCGTCTGTCTGTCCTGACACGTCTCCTAGACAAAGGTCACTGTCCAGCTCCCCCGCACCGGGGAGAAGACATACCGGAAGTCCAAGGGAGGTCGATCGGGATTGCCACAGACAGGCGCCTCTCTTGTTGAGCCTGTTGCGCCTCAACAGGGCTCGGTTAAGCGTTGGAAAGGTGTTGCGGTCAGACGCCTTTCAAATGATTCAAGCGATTCGTCTCCGGTCGCACGGCGCTCTTGGCGAGATTCGCGCGTTCGCGTCCCTTAAGAGGCGTTCAGGCGCCGATTCTTCGCCTCCTCCAGTCAAGCGGTATAAGGAAGACCATGAGAGTAGGGTTTGCGCCTCGGCCGTTAGCGGCTCGTTCGTCGCCTCAATCTGTGCCTTTTTCGGCTCCATCTACTAGTAGAGATTGTGGTTTTAGCGCTGTAGCTAGCAGTTCTAAGGGTGTTTCTTTAGGCGCTTTTTCGTCTGTTACGCCTGATGCGCCTGTTTCGCCTCGAATTTCGGCGGCTCCGAGCGAGGCGCAGTAGTTTTTCCGCCTCCTGCTGAACATTTAGGCTCTTCCAAGCCTACGTTTAGCTGGTTTTTGATTCGTCTCTGGCTCCTTTGCGCAAGCAGTTAGAGATGTTAACCAACTGGATGAATGAGTCCAAGGGTGGTTTCGAAACCTTCAGATCCGTGTAGTTCCGTCTACTTCTTCGGCGGTATCGGAGAATGAAGAAGAAGTAGAGGAGGAGGATTCACATCACCTCTCGTGTTATTCACGTCTCCTTAGATTCTTCTGGTATCTTATCCAGATTATTTTGAGAAAGCGGCTCCGCGCTCCCCAACTTCGACTTTTTTGATGAGGAGGAAAACTTCAGACCCTCTCCTCCCAAAACTTGTTCTATCTAAAGCGGTTAGACATTCGTTGAAAGAGACGGAGAAAGGATGTCTATGAAAAGAGACTTAGGGAAGGCTCTTTTTGCTTACCCTCCCTCTAAGTTGCTTCGTAAGAGGTATAGGTTTTATGTAACTGGGGAAGCTCCTTCTCTGGGAGTTTCTGCCTCCTCCCAGGGAGACTTCTCCAGTTTAATCGACTCCTCTAGAAGATCTGCTTTCGCCGCAGCGAAAGTTTTTTTCTTTACAGCGCTGAGTTGGACCACGTTGTAAAGAATCAATTTAAACTTTTGGAAGTCTTTAGCTTCCTTGATTGGACTATTGGCGCTTTAGTCGGCAAGATCGAAGACTGTCCTTCTCTTTCTCAGGAGTTAGCGGAGGATTGGATTGGTGTTCTGTCCTGTGCGGACAAATCCATTAGGGATGGATGTGTGAGTTAGCTTCGCTCATCGCCTTTGGTACCCTTAAGAAAAGGCAATTTTGGTGCTCCTTTGCTTCTAAAAGGGTTACGTCCAACAGAAGTCTGCTTTCTTGTTTGCTCCTTTTGTGAAAGATAACCTCTTTCCAGACGATGTAGTGTTGTCAATTTCGTCTGCGCTAGATAAGAAATCTACTTCGGATTTTACTGGCACAGTCTACTAAGAGACCTAAAGCTCCTGTGGAGACTGTTCCTTCGGTTTCTCCTCTGGCCCAAGCGCCTTTTCGAGGGAGAAAACCCAAGCGCTTCTTTCGGCCGAATCGAATTTGCGACCTCAGTCTAAGGCCTCGGCCAAGTTAACAAACCTTCCAAATGAAAGCTCGGTCGTTCATGCACCAGTGGGAGCCAGGCTGGCTCTGTTTTGGGAGGAATGGGGAAAACAGAGGAGCAGAAGCCTGGGTAGTGCAAGTACTCAAGTTCGGCTATCGTATTCCTCTCGTTTCACCTCCCTCGCTCTCACCTGTGCCAATTCCATTCCAGGCATACTCTCCGGGCTCAGACAATTTTCTGGCGCTAGCCGCAGAAGTGGAAGCGCTTGTTCTCAAAGAAGCGATAGAACAGATAGAAGGGGATTTTCCTCCAGGCTTTTACAATCGCCTTTTTGTAGTTCCCAAGTCATCAGGGGGGCTGGAGGCCGGTTTTGGATGTGAGCGCCCTGAACTTGCATGTCCAGAAAACAAAATTTCATATGGAGACCACTCGGTCGGTCGGTTCTGGAGTCCATCAGACAGGGGGATTGGATGGTCTCTCTGGACATGCAAGACGCTTATTTTCACATTCCGATACATCGCGAATCTCGAAGTACCTGAGGTTCATGTTCGAAGGCAAGGTGTTTCAGTTTCGGGCGCTTTGCTTCGGACTAGCGACCGCTCCTCAAGTTTTCACCAGGGTTCTATCCCCGACCCAGATAGGAAGCTGGCTACACATATTAGGAGTAAGAATCTCCCCTCTATCTGGACGATTGGCTTCTCCGGTCGGAATCAGAGAGTCGGTGCATGAAGGACCTTGGAACAACTCTGGATCTTGCCAGAAAGTTAGGAATTCTGGTCAACAAACAGAAGTCCCAGTTGGTTCCATCTCAGAGCATCCCATTTGGTGGGGATGATTCTGAATGCTCAAGTTTTTCGGGCTTTTCTGTCCCCCCGAAGAGGGTTCAAGGCTGTCTGGAGACAGTTCAGGAGTTCTTGGACAAAAAGGTAAGTTCTGCCAATCAGTGGATGAGGCTCCTGGGCAAATTGACGTCAGTGGAGAAATTTGTGACGTTGGGAAGACTGCACATGAGACCTCTGCAGTTTTTCCTGAGAGCTCTTGGGGCAGGAAGAGACAACCAGACTCGATTACCTTTCTGTCACAGATCAAATAAAGAGGACCTAAGGTGGTGGCTCTCTCGAGCAAGGTTGGAAGAAGGGTTAGATTTACGAACCATCCTCCCGAACCTACAGTTCTTTTCCGACGCATCGGACACAGGTGGGGAGCCCTACTGGGAAATCAACGGACTTCAGGAGCTTGGTCGGAGAAGGAGAGAAGTTCACATAAATGTAAAGGAAACTGTTAGCAATTTTCTTGGGGCTCAGACAGTTTCGAGCTTAGTAGAAGGTCGAGTAGTGGCAGTGCATTCCGACAACATCCACGGCTCTCTCGTACGTGCGGAAACAGGGGGGACTCAGTCTTTCTCTCTGTACGAAGTAGCCAAGGATCTCCTCCTGTGGTCAAACGAAGCGAAGGTTCAGCTAGTCCCGAGATTTGTTTCCGGGAAAGATGAACGTCCTGGCGGACGAGTTAAGTCGTCAACAGCAAGTATTACCTCCGGAGTGGACTTTGGACAAACAAGATTTGTCAGAAACTTTGGCGCCTTTGGGGACGACCGTCAATAGACCTGTTCGCGACATCAAGGAACAAACGTCTTCCTCTCTTTTGTTCTCCAGTCCCAGATCCTCTAGCTTGGTCGGTGGACGCAATGCTGTTGGATTGGTCGGGTCTGGAAGCTTATGCATTCCCTCCGTTCGGTCTAATAAGAGAGGTGCTGAACAAGTTCATGTCGCACAGCAATGTAACGCTAACGTTAATCGCTCCCTTTTGGCCCAGGAAAGAGTGGTTCCCGGACCTTCTCCAGTTGTTAGTAGACTTCCCCAGACTTCTTCCTCCAGAGAAGTGGCTTCTCAAACAACCTCACTTCAAGAGGTTCCACCAAAACTTGTCCGCTCTAGCTCTGACAGGGTTCAGACTGTCCGGAATCTTGTCAGAGCGAAAGGATTTTCAAGAAGAGCTGCAGAAGCTATCGCTCGTTGTAGGAGAGAGTCTTCTAACAAACTCTATCAAGGGAAGTGGAGAATCTCAGAGAGTGGTGTAGAAGTGCTAAAGTCTCTCTTCTGCGACCTCTTTAACAGAAATAGCAGATTTTCTTCTATTTCTTAGGAACTCTAAGACACTGGCTCCTTCGACGATCAGAGGATATAGAGCCATGCTCTCTTCGGTTTTTCGACATCGAGGTTTGGATATTTCCTCCAATTCAGATCTGTCGGACCTCATTAGGTCTTTCGAAACCACTAAGCTCCCGCAAGATACAGTGGCTTGGAACTTAGATGTGGTGCTTAAGTTCCTCATGGGGCCACCGTTTGAGCCTTTGAAGTCGGCTTCACTCAGGAACTTGACTAAGAAGGCACTCGTTTCTTATTGCACTAGCTTTGCTAAGCGTGTCAGCGAATTGCACGCTATAGACAAAAGAGTCGGTTTCTCTCAAGGCAATGCTGTATTTTCGGTATCTTTGACCTTTCTAGCCAAAAATGAGAATCCTTCTAATCCTTGGCCGAGGAGTTTTGTGGTAAGGAACTTATCTGTTTTATTGTAGTGTCTTACCGAACAATTATAGAGCCGTGATTTCCACGAGCGGCAGGATACTAAATTCAAATTTAGCGCGTCGGCGTCGCCAACACTAGTGTGATGACGTCATCTCCCTCCACTCGCGGGAGAACCAGGTACAAACTGCCAGTGAATCCAATTCTTTTCCTGCCGGCGTCCGGTGAACATCGGTGGTCGGTGCGGTTGGATGACTTTGCTTCGCTTTTTTTTCTTGTGGAATTGATCTTCGGAATTGGTGAAGTACTCTTTTTTGGCGTTGTTGTTATTTTGCTTTGTATTTAGGCGTTGCCATGTCGGATTCTAGTCCGTCGGGAGTTAGGTTTTGCATCTCAGGATGTAAAACTAGATTATCCAAGTTAGAATATGATTCTCACACTAAATGTGTTAAGTGTAGGGGACAGGTTTGTTCAGCAGATCGAACATGTAACGAGTGAGTGATTGGACTGATTCTCAATGGAAGTTTTTTAGTCATACTCGGAGAAAAATTAGCTAAAGACAGAATTAGAAAAAGCAGCGCTTAGCGAAAGTAGACTTAGCTCCGCTTCGTCTTGCGCTGCTTCTGTTCCTTCGTTTCTCCTCAAATTGTTATGTCTCCTTTAACTACACCTCCTATTCCTCCTACTAATCCGCTTCTCCGGCTTCCCGTGTAGTTTCTTCCGACACCATTGCAGTCTGAATCGAGGTTAGATCAGAAATTTTCGGTATTAGCGAATACGGTTTTGCAACTTGGTAATTCAGTTAAGACGTTTTTGGAGAAAGCGGCTTCAGGTAAGAGTGTAGTTGAGGGTGCGTCTGTCTGTCCTGACACGTCTCCTAGACAAAGGTCACTGTCCAGCTCCCCCAGCACCGGGGAGAAGACATACCGGAAGTCCAAGGGAGTCGATCGGGATTTGCCCACAGACAGGCGCCTCTCTTGTTGAGCCTGTTGCGCCTCAACAGGGCTCGGTTAAGCGTTGGAAAGGTGTTGCGGTCAGACGCCTTTCGAATGATTCAAGCGATTCGTCTCCGGTCGCGCGGCGCTCTTGGCGAGATTCGCCCGTTTCGCGTCCCTTAAAAAGAGGCGTTCAGGCGCCGATTCTTCGCCTCCTCCAGTCAAGCGGTATAAGGAGCCTGAGAGTAGGGTTGCGCCTCGGCCGTTAGCGGCTTGTCGTCGCCTCAATCTGTGCCTTTTTCGGCTCCATCTACTAGTAGAGATTGTGGTTTTAGCGCTGTAGCTAGCAGTTCTAAGGGTGTTTCTTTAGGCGCTTTTTCGTCTGTTACGCCTGATGCGCCTGTTTCGCCTCGAATTTCGGCGGCTCCGAGCGAGGCGCAAGTAGTTTTTCCGCCTCCTGCTGAACATTAGGCTCTTCCAAGCCTACGTTAACTGTTTTTGATTCGTCTCTGGCGCCTTTGCGCAAGCAGTTAGAGATGTTAACCAACTGGATGAATGAGTCCAAGGGGGGTTCGAAACCTTCAGATCCGGTTGTAGTTCCGTCTACTTCTTCGGCGGTATCGGAGAATGAAGAAGAAGTAGAGGAGGAGGATTCACATCACCTCTCGTGTTATTCACGTCTCCTTAGATTTCTTCTGGTATCTTATCCAGATTATTTTGAGAAAGCGCTCCGCGCTACCCCAACTTCGACTTTTTTGATGAGGAGGAAAACTTCAGACCCTCTCCTCCCAAACAAAACTTGTTCTATCTAAAGCGGTTTAGACATTCGTTGAAAAGAGACGGAGAAATGGATGTCCATGAAAAGAGACTTAGGGAAGGCTCTTGCTTACCCTCCCTCTAAGTTGCTTCGTAAGAGGTATAGGTTTTATGTAACTGGGGAAGCTCCTTCTCTGGGAGTTTCTGCCTCCTCCCAGGGAGACTTCTCCAGTTTAATCGCTCCTCTAGAAGATCTGCTTTCGCCGCAGCGAAAGTTTTCTTTACAGCGCCTGAGTTGGACCACGTTGTAAAGAATCAATTTAAACTTTTGGAAGTCTTTAGCTTCCTTGATTGGACTATTGGCGCTTTAGCGGCCAAGATCGAAGACTGTCCTTCTCTTTCTCAGGAGTTAGCGGAAGATTGGATTGGTGTTCTGTCCTGTGCGGACAAATCCATTAGGGATGGATGTGATGAGTTAGCTTCGCTCATCGCCTTTGGTACCCTTAAGAAAAGGCAACTTTGGTGCTCCTTTGCTTCTAAAAGGGTTACGTCCCAACAGAAGTCTGCTCTCTTGTTTGCTCCTTTTGTGAAAGATAACCTCTTTCCAGACGATGTAGTGTTGTCAATTTCGTCTGCGCTAGATAAGAAATCTACTTCGGATTTAACTGGCACAGTCTACTAAGAGACCTAAAGCTCCTGTGGAGACTGTTCCTTCGGTTTCTCCTCTGGCCCGAAGCGCCTTTTCGAGGGAGAAAACCCAAGCGCTTCTTTCGGCCGAAATCGAATTTGCGACCTCAGTCTAAGGCCCTCGGCCAAGGTTAACAAACCTTCCAAATGAAAGCTCGGTTCTTCATGCACCAGTGGGAGCCAGGCTGGCTCTGTTTTGGGAGGAATGGGGAAAACAGAGGAGCAGAACCTGGGTAGTGCAAGTACTCAAGTTCGGCTATCGTATTCCTCTCGTTTCACCTCCTCGCTCTCACCTGTGCCAATTCCATTCCAGGCATACTCTCCGGGCTCAGACAAATTTCTGGCGCTAGCCGCAGAAGTGGAAGCGCTTGTTCTCAAAGAAGCGATAGAACAGATAGAAGGGGATTTTCCTCCAGGCTTTTACAATCGCCTTTTTGTAGTTCCCAAAGTCATCAGGGGGCTGGAGGCCAGTTTGGATGTGAGCGCCCTGAACTTGCATGTCCAGAAAACTAAATTTCATATGGAGACCACTCGGTCGGTTCTGGAGTCCATCAGACAGGGGGATTGGATGGTCTCTGGACATGCAAGACGCTTTATTTTCACATTCCGATACATCGCGAATCTCGGAAGTACTGAGGTTCATGTTTCGAAGGCAAGTGTTTCAGTTTCGGGCGCTTTGCTTCGGACTAGCGACCGCTCCTCAAGTTTTCACCAGGGTTCTATCCCCGATAGGAAGCTGGCTGCACATTATTAGGAGTAAGAATCTCCCTCTATCTGGACGATTGGCTTCTCGGTCGGAATTTGGTTCTCGGTCGGGAATCAGAGAGTCGGTGCATGAAGGACCTTGGAACAACTCTGGATCTTGCCAGAAAGTTAGGAATTCTGGTCAACAAACAGAAGTCCCAGTTGGTTCCATCTCAGAGCATCCTTTATTTGGGGATGATTCTGAATGCTCAAGTTTTTCGGGCTTTTCTGTCCCCGAAGAGGGTTCAAGGCTGTCTGGAGACAGTTCAGGAGTTCTTGGACAAAAAGGTAAGTTCTGCCAATCAGTGGATGAGGCTCCTGGGCAAATTGACGTCAGTGGAGAAGTTTGTGACGTTGGAAGACTGCACATGAGACCTCTGCAGTTTTTCCTGAGAGCCTCTTGGTGCAGGAAGACACAACCAGACTCGATTACCTTTCCTGTCACAGATCAAATAAAAGAGGACCTAAGGTGGTGGCTCTCTCGAGCAAGGTTGGAAGAAGGGTTAGATTTACGACCCATCCTCCCGAACCTACAGTTCTTTTCCGACGCATCGGACACAGGTTGGGGAGCCCTACTGGGAAATCAACGGACTTCAGGAGCTTGGTCGGAGAAGGAGAAGAAGTTCCACATAAATGTAAAGGAACTGTTAGCAATTTTCTTGGGGCTCAGACAGTTTCGGAGCTTAGTAGAAGGTCGAGTAGTGGCAGTGCATTCCGACAACTCCACGGCTCTCTCGTACGTGCGGAAACAGGGGGGGACTCAGTCTTTCTCTCTGAGCGAAGTAGCCAAGGATCTCCTCCTGTGGTCAAACGAAGCGAAGGTTCAGCTAGTCCCGAGATTTGTTCCGGGAAAAGATGAACGTCCTGGCGGACGAGTTACAAGTCGTCAACAGCAAGTGTTACCCTCTGGAGTGGACTTGGACAACAAGATTTGTCAGAACCTTTGGCGCCTTTGGGGACGACCGTCAATAGACCTGTTCGCGACATCAAGGAACAACCGTCTTCCTCTCTTTTGTTCTCCAGTCCCAGATCCTCTAGCTTGGTCGGTGGACGCAATGCTGTTGGATTGGTCGGGTCTGGAAGCTTATGCATTCCCTCCGTTCGGTCTAATAAGAGAGGTGCTGAACAAGTTCATGTCGCCACAGCATGTAACGCTAAACGTTAATCGCTCCCTTTTGGCCCACCCAGGAAGGAGTGGTTCCCGGACCTTCTCCAGTTGTTAGTAGACTTCCCCAGACTTCTTCCTCCAGAGAAGTGGCTTCTCAAACAACCTCACTTCAAGCGGTTCCACCAAAACTTGTCCGCTCTAGCTCTGACAGGGTTCAGACTGTCCGGAATCTTGTCAGAGCGAAAGGATTTTCAAGAAGAGCTGCAGAAGCTATCGCTCGTTGTAGGAGAGAGTCTTCTAACAAACTCTAATCAAGGGAAGTGGAGAATCTTCTGAGAGTGGTGTAGAAGTGCTAAAGTCTCTACTTCTGCGACCTCTTAACAGAAATAGCAGATTTTCTTCTATTTCTTAGGAACTCTAAGAAACTGGCTCCTTCGACGATCAGAGGATATAGAGCCATGCTCTCTTCGGGTTTTCGACATCGAGGTTTGGATATTTCCTCCAATTCAGATCTGTCGGACCTCATTAGGTCTTTCGAAACCACTAAGCTCCCGCAAGATACAGTGGCTTGGAACTTAGATGTGGTGCTTAAGTTCCTCATGGGGTCACCGTTTGAGCCTTTGAAGTCGGCTTCACTCAGGAACTTGACTAAGAAGGCACTCTTTCTTATTGCACTAGCTTCTTGCTAAGCGTGTCAGCGAATTGCACGCTATAGACCAAAAGAGTCGGTTTCTCTCAAGGCAATGCTGTATTTTCGGTATCTTTGACCTTTCTAGCCAAAAATGAGAATCCTTCTAATCCTTGGCCGAGGAGTTTTGTGTGGTAAGGAACTTATCTGATTTGGTTGGACATGAGGAGGAAGAAAGGCTCTTATGTCCAGTCAGGGCTATTAAGCAGTATCTGTTTGCCACTAAGGGTATTAGAGGACAATCTTCTAAGCTCTGGACTCGGTTCAAAATCCCTCTCGTCCTCTTTCTAAGAATGCTATATCGTTCTTTATTAGAGAGCTTATCAGGGAAGCTCACTCGCAGTCCGAGAACGACAATCTTTCCGTTCTGAGAGTTAAAGCTCACGAGGTTAGAGCAGTGGCAACTTCTTTAGCATTCAGAAAGAATTATCTTTAGCTTCGATTCTTCAGAGCACGTTCTGGAGATCGAATTCGGTTTTTGCGAGTCATTATCTCAAAGAGATAGAAACGGTTTCGAGAATTGTAAACACGTTAGGTCCGGTGGCGGTTTCTGGCATGGTGTTGGGAGAAACGGCACAGGGGTCGTCACCTCTATGCTAACTTTTCACCTTGAATAGGTTGTCGCAGTTCAAGGGAAGCTGGGGGTACTGAGTACCTGGGATACCCACCAGTCTGTTAGGTCAGATTTTACAATGGTTGGGTATATATGTTTTTAAATCTGGTGTTGGTGACAAATGTTTTGTATGATTGAATTTCTGGTCTTAGCCCAGGGCAAGGGCAATCTTTGTTGTTACTATCCTCCGTCAGTCAGCCTTGACTCGCTTGAACTACGGAAGGATTCCACTCCTGTAGAGGCTAACTTTGGTCAAATTCCAATTCCTCTACAATAGTAAGAAGAGCACCGACCAGAGGCAGTAACAGTCTGCTGTAGCTCTCTTACAAGGTAAGGTACAACAGACACCTTGAGTGTTTACTGGTATTGCAATAAATGTAACCATTTAAAAATACTAGTGGTCCACTGAATCCCACCTTCCCATAAATGTGTAATCAGCTCTATAATTGTTCGGTAAGACACTACAATAAAAATGAAATTTTCATTATTAAAATGAAGTTTTATTGTATACTTACCGAACAATTATGATTATACCCACCCTCCTCCCCTTAGGTGGACGGACGGGCAGAAAGAATTGGATTCACCTGGGCAGTTGTACCTGGTTCTCCCGCGAGTGGAGGGAGATGACGTCATCACCACCAGTGTTGGCGACGCCGACGCGCTAAATTTGAATTTAGTATCCTGCCGCTCGTGGAAATCACGGCTCTATAATTGTTCGGTAAGTATACAATAAAACTTCATTTTAATAATGAAAATTTCATTTTTTAAGTAAACAACTGTTTTGGTAGAAGACGACGACGAAGCGTGCACTTAGATAATTTTTAAGTGAATAGTAAAACATCATTTTACATTTTAATGTATGACACTTACCTGGCAGGTATATATATAGCTATATTCTCTGTTCCACTGGCAGAAATTTTCAAAACTCGCGGCAAACGCTAGTGACCTATTAGTAGTTCAGGCAACCACCACCCCGTTACCGTGGCGCTAGCGCTAGGAACCATTCCCGATTACGTCAGATTTTCTCTGCCAGCCGGACCGGCAACATTGTTGTTGGTTCCCTGCTAAGATTTTCGAACTCGTTGCCGACTTATCACTGAATTGGATTATTTGGTATTGTACTTGGAACGTTGGCTTGGCATTAGCTTTGGATTATTCTTTGGATATGTCAGATACAGGTGGTATGTTTAGAGTTTGCGTGAAGAAGGGTGCAAGGTGAGGTTGCCGAAAGCTTCGGTCGACCCTCACACAATTTGTAAGAAATGTAGAGAAATTGTGTGTACTTGGGAGAGTAGATGTGTTGAATGTGAGAATTTGACAGAGAAGGAGTGGAAGATCCTTACGAAATATGTTGAAAGGTTAGAGAAAGATCGAGTGAGGAGATCTGTTTCTTGTAGTGAGAGGTCTAATACTTCTAGTAAAAGGAGTGAATGTGTTTCTCCTCCAGCTCCTTCTAATGTAGAGATGGTAGAACCTTCTCCCCAGGTATCTCCTGCGCCCGCTGCTGTATCGGAGGAGGCGAAGGATACTCAGATTGTGAAAGTGTTTGCTGCCCTTGCGTCCATGGGTGACCAGATGCAGCGTCTAACAGATAAAGTCAGTGCTTTTGATGTGAGTGAAAGTGTAGAGGAGGGGGCGTCTGATCGTGTCTCTCGTGCTCCTAGACCTAGACCTCTGTCAAGCTCCCAGACCCAAGGAAGAAGGCATGTCGACAGTCGAAGGGAGGTGAGAGAGGTTTTGTCACGGTCAGGCGTCCCTTTGGACAGTCCTGTTGTTAAATCCCAGGCTGTTTCAGTTCGCCACAGGAAAGGCGTAACTGGGAAGTGTGCGTCCTCTGATGGTTCTACTCCAGAACGGGAATGTCGGTATTCGGTAGTGTCACGCCCCCTCGAGAGGACGTTCAGGACGTCGATCGCACAGGATAGACCGTCACACGGTCGAGATGCATGGAGTAGTCCGGAGGTTTTGTCCTCTTCTGAAGATGGAGATCCAGTTCCGATCAAGAGGAAGAAGATTTTTCGTTCGAAAGAGGACGCAGTACGGCCTTTACGTTCCTTGATATCGGCAAGAGATTTGCCCCCGTCTTCTGGCTTGTCTTCTCCTCTTCTCTCTCCTTCGGGTAGAGTTCAGGATCGCTCTCCCTTCCGTCACAGTCCCTCTCGTCCTTCTCCTCCATTGCATGCTGACCGTCAGGAAGATAGCACTAAAGACTTCTTAAGAGAAATGCAGTCAAAGTTAGCAGTTCTCGTTAACTCGTGGGAGCCTCCTTTACAAGGTTCTTCGAGACGTAAGGACAATTTCCTTCCCGTGAAGTCTTCCAAGAAGACCAAAGGCAAGAATTTGCCTGCTCTCTCTCGTGCTTCAGTTGCCGAGGATACAGGACGCACTGTCATGTCTAGGATGGACGATCAAGTAGCGTTTCAGGACGCAGGAAGAAGATTGTATCTGTGGAAGCAGGACGTTGAACCGCTTGCTGTGGACGCAGGCGGCAGGATGCGGCTGTGTCTGCAGTGGACTCGGGACGTAGGCGGCAGGACACCGATACTTATTTTTTGGATTCAGGACGCAAGCGGCAGGACGTTGATCCGTCTGCAGGACGTCAAGAGGACGATACTGATTTACAGGACATTTCTTCAGCAGAAGAAGATTTTGACTTTGTTGAAGATAAGAATGTGGAACCTTCATTGGATTATAAAATCCTCACTTCATGTCTTCTTTCGGTTTTTGAAAGGGAATTTCAACCTACGGCTCCTTTATCTCCCCTTTCGCAGTTTTCAAAGACTAAAACTCCCAAGAAGTCCTCATTCCTCAAGATGACTCTCTCGATTTCAGCCAAGAAAGCGCTGCAACGTGTGAATAATTGGCTGAAGGAGAAGAAGGAAGCAGGGAAGTCTTCTTTCGCTTTCCCTCCAGCCAAGTTAGCCTCGAAGTCGGGAGTGTGGTACGCCACTGGAGAAAGTCTTGGCCTGGGAGTACCTGCCTCCTCCCAAGGGGATTTCTCCAGTATTGTGGACAGCTCGCGCAGACAGGCGTTACATTCTGCCAAGATTTGGTGGACTTCGTCAGAATTTGATCACCTTTTTAAGGGAATCTTTAGGACTTTCGAGGTCTTCAACTTCCTCGATTGGTCTTTGGGAGCATTGGCGAACACTTTGGAAGATGAGAATTCTCAAGATATGGAAGTGCCTAAGAGTATTATGTCCTGCATGGACAAAGCTCTTAGAGATGGAGCTAATGAACTTGCATCGTTATTCGCAGCAGGAGTGCTTAAAAAGAGGTCTCTTTTGTGCTCTTTTACTTCTAAAGGAGTTTCTAACTCTCAGAAATCGGAGTTGATGTTTTCACCGCTTTCGAACCAGCTGTTTCCTTCGGAGATCATTAGGGATATAGCTCTGGCGCTATCTCAGAAGGCTACTCAGGATCTCCTCTCATCTTCAGTGAGGAAGTTTTTACCTTCTAAATTGGTTAAGATGGCACCGAAGGAATCAAGACTTTCTCAACAGCCCTTTCGAGGCAGGACTTTCGCTCGACCTGCATTTAGAGGAAAAAGATTACCCGCTAAAAGAGGAGCTAAGACTACCCCTAAGCAATGAGAACCAAGTCCTCCAGCCATCAGTAGGAGCCAGACTTCAAGAATTTTGGGAAGTTTGGCAAAACAGGAATGCAGATCCCTGGGCCATTAAGGTAGCTCGAGAAGGATACAAAATCCCCTTCTTAAGGAAACCTCCTCTCGTTACATCTCCGAGAGCCCTAGGGCTTACTTACAACGATTTAGTGAAAGAGAAGGCACTGTGGGATCAAGTCTCTTTCATGCTAGAGAAAGGAGCCATAGAACCTGTTCTGGATCACGAATCTCCTGGGTTTTACAATCGGCTCTTCCTGGTTGCGAAATCCTCTGGTGGTTGGAGACCAGTACTGGACTTAAGTCACCTAAACGTGTTCGTGGAGAAAACCAAATTTACCGTGGAGACGAACGAGTCAGTACTGGCAGCGGTACGTCCAGGGGACTGGCTGGTTACCCTGGATCTACAAGACGCGTACTTTCATATTCCTATTTATCCAGGAAGCAGGAAGTACCTAAGGTTCGTGATCCAGAACAGGGTCTTTCAATTCAAGGCCCTGTGCTTCGGCCTTTGCACAGCCCCCTAAGTGTTCACGAGGATGATGTCCAACGTAGCAAGATGGTTACACTTTCTAGGGATCAGAGTATCTTTTTACTTGGACGACTGGCTGATAAGATCCCAGTCAAGACGTCAATGTCTGGAGGACCTGAAACAGACGTTAGATTTAGCAAAAGAATTGGGTCTTTTGGTGAACCTGGAAAAGTCTCAGCTGAACCCCAATCAACAGATGATCTATTTGGGGATTCAGATATCGTCAGCGACTTTTTGGGCTTTTCCGTCCCCCGACAGGCAAGCCCTATGCCTTCGGAAGGTGCAGGACTTTCTAGAGAAAGACCGATGCTCGGCAAGAGAGTGGATGAGTTTACTGGGAAGGCTCTCTTCCCTAGAGAGGTTCATTTCTCTAGGAAGACTGCACATGAGACCTCTACAGTTTTTCCTGAAAGAAGCATGGTCAAGAAAATCGCAACCGGATTCCTTCCAGTTTCAAATTCCGACCAAGGTAAAGGAGGAGTTGAGTTGGTGGCTAACGCCAGGCAGGTTAGCAGAGGGTATGTCGCTCCAGCAGAAGAACCCAGACCTCATCTTGTTCTCCGACGCGTTGGAGGCAGGTTGGGGAGCGACACTAGGCCCTCAAGAAGTGTCGGGTCTTTGGAAGAAAGACGAAGCAAGTTGGCACATAAACAGGAAGGAACTGATGGCGATTTTCTTGGCCTTGAAGTCTTTCAGGGAGTTGATACGCGACAAGACAGTGCAGATCAACTCGGACAACACCACGGCTCTGGCATATATCCGCAAGCAAGGAAGGACGCATTCAATTCCCCTTTACATGCTGGCGAAAGAAGTTCTGCTTTGGGCGGAAGAGGAGAAAGTTTCTCTGCTCACCAGGTTCATCCAGGGGGAGAAGAATGTCAGAGCGGACCTGTTGAGCAGGGAGGGGCAAATTCTTCCGACAGAGTGGACGTTGCATCCAGAGGTATGCCAGAGCCTGTGGAAATTGTGGGGCCGTCCAGTAGTAGATATTTTTGCGACAGTCAAAACAAAAAGACTTCCAAACTACTGCTCGCCAGTTCCAGACCAGGAAGCAGTCGCAGTGGATGCCTTCCTGATGGATTGGACAGGCCTGGACTCTTACGCTTTTCCTCCATTCAAGGTCTTGGGGAAAGTGATGAAAAAGTTCAGAGAGAGTCAAGGAACGAGGATGACTCTAATAGCTCCGTATTGGCCGGCTCAAAGTTGGTTCACAGAGCTACTGGAATGGACAGTGGATACACCAAGAACACTGCCTCTAAGAGTAGATTTACTCAGACAACCCCACTTCGACAGGTTTCACAAGAATACCCTTGCTCTGGGTCAGACTGCGTTCAGACTATCGAAAGTCTTGTCAGAGCGAGGGGATACTCTAGAGAGGTGGCCAGTGCAGTGGCTAGAGCTAGAAGAACCTCCACAATTACGGTGTACCAGTCGAAGCGGGAGAACTTCCGGAAGTGGTGTAAGAAGAGGAAGGTGTCTTCATCCAGTACCTCTGTGACCCAAATCACAGACTTCCTCCTTCATTTAAGGAAGGAGGTAGGATTGTCGATTTCTACGATTAAGGGTTATAGGAGTATGTTGACCTCGGTGTTCAGACACAGAGGTTTCAATATTTCTAATAATCTGGACCTTAGAGATCTTGTTAGATCATTTGGAACCAAGAAGCAGCCTCAATGCAGACCCTGTGCTTGGAATCTGGACGTCGTTTTGAAGCATTTAACTTCTAGTAAGTTTGAACCTTTAGATAAAGCTTCGTTAAGAGATGTCTCAAAGAAGACTTATCTTTTTAGTCTCCTTGGTAACGGCTAAAAGAGCTAGTGAGCTTCAGGCCATATCTAAGACAGTGGGCTGGAGACGTGGCAACGCAGTGTGTTATTTCCAGGAAGGTTTTTTGGCCAAGAATGAGAACCCTGCTAATCCTTGGCCAAGATCTTTTGATGTCTTGGGTCTGTCCGATTTAGTGGGGGCATGAACAAGAAAGAGTTCTCTGCCCAGTGAGAGCGTTACGCTTTTATATTGAAAGAACAAGAGGTATCAGAGGGACTTCTGATGCTCTTTGGTGTTCAGTCAAAGACCCCAGTAGGCCCATGACAAAGAATGCTCTAGCTTTCTTTATGAGAGAACTGATTAGAGAAGCACATATGCTGTGCAAAGAACAGAGTTTTGGAGTTCTGAAAGTGAAGGCTCACGAAATCAGGGCAGTAGCGACGTCCTTAGCTTTTAAGAAAAATTTAGCCCTCAAAGAGATTATTGAGAATACATATTGGAGAACGAATTCAGTGTTTACGTGTCATTATCTCAGAGATATTAAGACAACCTTTGACAATTGTCAGACGTTGGGTCCATACGTGTCCTCTGGTACAGTATTGGGTAAAGGAGTTACCACCCCATAACCTTCTATTATGCTAGGTAATTTTATCAGGTGATGGTGTTTTTTGTGGTCGTCTGAAAGAGGTTTTGTTTCTTTTTCAGTCTTTTTAGTGGTTTTCTTTATGTGGTGTGTGTGTGTAGTTCAGGTGAATGAACAATTCCTAGCTTGAATGCCGTGGCATAAGAGGGCTTTGTGGTTTCTGTCAACACATTGGTCACGCCCAGTTTTCAGATCTGGTTTTAGCTTCTTCAACATACAGGACACTTCCTAGTTGAGAGCTCCTAAGGTTTAAGCAGGCTCAGAGGCAGGACCTATGAAGTCAGCTACCTTAGCAGGTAAGGAACTTAGGGTAATATAATAATATTTAATTATTTGTATTCTAACAATGTTGCTGTCTTTGTCCCACCTCCAAATGTGTCAATCAGCTATATATATACCTGCTAGGTAAGTGTCATACATTAAAATGAAGTTTTCATACAATCAACTTACCTGTCAGATATATACATAGCTAAGACTCCGTCGTCCCCGACAGAAATTCAAATTTCGCGCCACTCGCTACAGGTAGGTCAGGTGATCTACCGGCCTGCCCTGGGTGGCAGGACTAGGAACCATCCCCGTTTTCTATCATATTTTCTCTGTCGCCGGTGGTATCAACATTGTTGCTATTACCTCCTGACTTAGATTCATATTTCATCCTTTGATCATCGTTTTTCGGCTTTTTGGTGACGTATCTGGATCGTGTTTTGGCATTCGCTACTGTGGACTGTTTTTGGAATAACTCTTTTGGATTTTTCTCAGTATGTCTGATTCAAATGTGAGTGTGAGAATGTGTGTGAATGTAGGCTGCAGGGTGAGGATACCGAAAGCTTCGGTTGATCCTCACACTGTATGCCGTAAATGTAGGGGGGTTCAGTGTTCTGCTATTAATACTTGTAAGGAATGCGAGGGATTGAATGCAGAAGAGTGGAAGACTTTGACTTCTTATTTGAAGAAGTTAGAGAGGGATAGAGTTAGACGGCTGAAAGGTGTGAGTTCAAGGCCTATTGAGCCTTTCACGGATAATTCTAATCCTACTGATGTAGATTCTCCCTATGTATCTCATTCTCAGAGTGCTTTTTCGGATTCGGCATCGGAAATCGCCAATCTGAAAGCTACAATTAGAGACATGAAGTCCAGATGGCTGACTTCAAAGGTAAGGCTAGTGAAAGTGAGCATTTCAGTGAAGTGAGTTCTCCCAGTGTGTTGAGGTGGGGGCGTTTTGATCGTCCCTGCGACGCTCCAGGCCTAGACCTCTTCCAAGCTCCCATGCCCCAGAGGAGAAGGAAAGTCGAAAGCCCTTAAGGAGGTCGTGGGGAATCCCCAACGGTCAGACGTCCCTTCAGCTAGCTCTGCTTCGTGGCAGGCGGCTCAAGGGCGCTATAGAAAAAGCGTCCTTCGCGAGTGTTTCTCGTCCTCTCCCTCTCCCTCACCTAAACGAGGGTGGAAGGAGTCGAACTTGTCGAGACCGCTGAAGCGTCATATGAAGCCTGACATAGATTCTAGCCCAGAGCGCTTCTCAGATGACGCTCCGTCTTCTATTAAGAAAGCGAAGGTGGCGTCAGCGTCACCTGACGTGTACGCGGAAGTACCCTTTCATTCTTCTCCCCCGAGTGATGACGAAAGGCGTCATGCACTGGACGTGGGAGAAGCGTCAAGAAAGATAATTATGGCAGTTCAAGAACAACTGTCATCTCTAGTGGGAGTTTTAGCGCGCCCGTCGGAAGGACGTGACGCTTCAAATTAAGAAGTCTCGTCCTCTCTCACCTGCTCAACGAGAAGCGTCCAGACAGACGTGAAGCTGCTAAATGTCTTGCAGAAGCTTCGCGTTAGAGAGCTAGAACGGGGGGCTTAACGAGAGTTTGCAGTGAACGCCAGAGAGACGTAAGACGTCTTTTAGACGTGAAGCGTCATTGAAAGCGGATCTTAGACGTGACGCTCCGTCCAATATTGTGACGCCAAGTAGGACGCCTTTGGAGAGCGGAGCGTCTTCCAGGCGCGAAGCGTCATCAAGACGTCAGCAAGAGACGTCAGCCAGGACGCTTGGCGAACGGGAAGCGTCATACAAGCGGGAAGCGTCTTTCTAAAGTTCAAGAGAAGCCGGAGCTTGTGACGCTTCCAAGTCTATTAGAGCGGGAAAGAGGAAGGATTATCATTCCCTTAGCCCCTCTCCTATTAGGAGTTTGTCTCCTCCAGAAGAGGAACGTTCGGAAAGGAGAAGAACGGAGGCTCATGTAGATCCCGAGTTGGAGGAAAACTCGGATGATGAATATCATGGAAGAGAGGGTCTGTCTAACTATAAGGTTTTGACTACCCTGCTTCTTGAGGAGTATGGAGACGAGTTGACGTCCGCTGCCGGCTCCTCCTTCTCCGCGCTCGCTCTTTTCCAGTGCTAAGGCGAAGAAGCCTTCGTCTTTTCTCAAAATGAAACCCACCATCTCGATGAAGAGGGCATTACAATCCTTAGACTCATGGATGAAGTCTAAGAAAGACTTAGTCAGTACAGTCTTTGCATGCCTCCAAGCAAGATTAGCTGGGAAAAGAGGCATCTGGTATCAGACGGGAGAGAATATGGGTATCGCTCTCCCTTCTACAACGGAGGCAGATTTTTCGACCTTAGTTGACGCTTCACGTCGACAAAGTCTCAATTCAGCACGAATTACGTGGGGAATTTCGGAACTGGATCATCTCCTCAAGGGACTCTTTCATGTATTGGAAGTCTTCAACTTCTTAGATTGGGGTCCCTTGGGGTGATGTCCAAGAAAGCCCATGATTCGGAAGGAATCGAACCTGAAGCCCTGTTATGATATTGTCTTGTATTGACAAAGCGGTACAGGATGGATCTTTTGAAATCTCCTCATTGTTTGGAGCAGGTCTTTTAAAGAAAAGGACTGTATATGGCGCCTTCTTAACAAAGGCAGTCTCTCATGCTCAGAGGGCAGCTCTACTGTATTCGCCTCTATCTGACTTTTTGTTCCCTTCTCAGTTAGTAAAGGACATTGCGCATTCTTTAACTGAGAAGGCGACTCAGGATCTTCTGACGCAGTCAGCAAGAAAGAAGAAACCTGTTTCTGCATCGGACAAGAAAGGACCTAGTACATCGGTGCAGCCCTTTCGAGGTGGTCCATCCTCCAGACCTCCCACAAGAAGGAAGGCTCCGGAGAAGAGAGGTAGATCTGCCTTTCGTCCCTTTAAAAAGGAAAATGAAGATTCGCTCCTCCAAGCACCAGTAGGTGCCAGGCTCCTGGGATTTGTGGAAGCCTGGACACTGATAAACGCAGACGCGTCTGCTTTGGCGATCTTAAGGAAGGGATATCGTATCCCTTTCCTGAACACTCCTCCCCTAACGTCAATACCAAGGGAACTATCAGCCAAGTACAAGGATCCTGTGCTGAGGGATACTCTTCGATCGATGGTGGAACAGATGTGGGACAAGAGAGCGATAGAACTGGTACGGGATCAAAACTCCCCGGGGTTTTACAATCGCCTTTTTCTGGTTGCGAAAGCCTCGGGAGGCTGGAGACCAGTACTGGACGTCAGCTCTCTGAACAAATTTGTTCAAAAGGAGAAGTTCTCCATGGAGACTTCGGCTTCAGTCCTAGCGTCATTACGACAAGGAGATTGGATGGTGTCTCTAGATCTCCAGGACGCCTACTTTCACGTCCCGCCGATCCACCCTTCATCGAAGAAGTACCTCCGTTTCATGACGGGGGGAAGGATCTTTCAGTTCAGAGCCTTGTGTTTCGGCCTGTCCACAGCTCCTCAGGTCTTCACAAGCCTGATGAAGAATGTGGCGAGGTTTCTTCACCTCAAAGGAGTAAATGTCTCTCTGTATCTGGACGACTGGCTCATCAGGGCCAGATCAGAGAGACAGTGCTTGGAGGACCTAAAGTTAACTCTAGATTTGATCAAAGCGTTGGGATTGCTCGTGAACCTCGAGAAGTCTCAGCTGACCCCAGACAGGACCTAGTCTATCTGGGGATTCGGATGGATTCTCGGGGTTTTCGAGTATTTCCTTCGCAAGAGAGAATCACAAAAGGTTTGCGGATTGTCTCTCTCTTCTTAGGGAAGCAACAGACGTCGGCGAGGGAATGGTTGAGCCTTCTAGGGACGCTTTCCTCGCTAGAACAGTTCTTCCCTCTAGGAAGACTTCATTTACGTCCGCTTCAATTCTTCCTCAAGAAGTCTTGGAGCTGGAAAACCGGACAACTTTCGGACGTTTTTCCCATTCCAGTGGAGATAAAGTCGCACCTAGAGTGGTGGTTGCCCCCTCTAGAAGAGAACAAAGGGATCTCTCTAAAAACACAGAACCCAGACCTAGTGTTGTACTCCGACGCGTCGGAGAAATTGGCTTGGGGAGCGACATTAGGCTCAGAAGAGGTGTCAGGCACCTGGGAACCAGCACAGGTGACTTGGCACATAAACTGCAAAGAGCTCTTCGCCGTACATCTGGCTTTGAAGAGCCTAGAACCTCTGGTGTCAAACAAGGTAGTGCAAGTAAACGTGGACAACACCACCGCACTTGCCTACATTCGGAAACAGGGAGGGACGCACTCCTCGTTCCTTTACGAGCTGACGAGAGACCTATTACTTTGGACGTCTCACAGGAACATCTCCCTACTGACAAGGTTCGTACAGGGAGTAAAGAATGTGAGGGCGGACAGGCTCAGCAGGAGGAACCAGGTCCTTCATACAGAATGGACACTACACGAGGGAGTGTGTCTCGATCTCTGGTCTCTGTGGGGGACTCCTCATGTGGATCTCTTCGCAACATTCATTTCAAAAAGGCTCCCAGTGTTTTGCTCGGTCGTGGAAGATCCAAGAGCACTTATGGTAGACGCCTTCCTGCCTAAATTGGTCTCGAGTAGACGTTTATGCTTTTCCCCCATTCAAAATCCTGGGGTTAGTAATGAAAAAGTTTGTGGCGTCAAAGGAGACGAGGATGACGTTAATAGCCCCCTTTTGGCCGGCCCAGGAATGGTTCACGGAGGTGGTAGAGTGGATCGTAGACTTTCCAAGATCCCTACCAAGAAGGACGGATCTTCTCAGACAACCACACTTCAAGAGGTACCATCAAAACCTCCCCGCTCTTCGCTCTGACTGCCTTTCGACTAATCGAAAGACTTGTCAGAGCGAGAGGCTTTTCTCGCGAAGTGGCAAGCGCGATCGCGAGAGCACGCAGAACCTCCACTACGAAAGTATACCAATCGAAGTGGGAGGTATTTAGAAGGTGGTGTAGATCCAAGAAGTTGTCCTCCTCCACTACCTCTATAGCGGAAATTGCTGATTTCCTGCTATTCCTGAGAGAAAAATCTCATCTAGCCGTATCCACAATAAAGGGATACAGAAGTATGCTCTCGGCTGTATTCAGGAACAGAGGATTAGATCTGGCAAATAATAAAGATCTCCACGATCTCATAAGGTCTTTTGAGACTTCAAAGTCTAAGGAACCAGTACCTCCGAACTGGAACCTAGACGTAGTCCTCAAGTATCTGTCATCGGAAAGATTCGAACCTCCTCATCTGGCATCCGTTTAGAGACATAACCAGAAAATGCCTATTCCTATTATCTTTAGCTACGGCAAAGAGAATTAGTGAATTACATGCTCTGCAGGATAAGTAGGATTCAAGGGAGACTCGGCTATTTGCTCGTTTAAGACCCTGTTTTTAGCGAAAAACGAGAATCCCACGAATCCCTGGCCTAAGTCATTCGAAGTCAAAGGACTGTCGAGTCTCGTAGGCAGAGAAGCAGAGAGGTCTCTATGCCCTGTTAGAGCTCTGAAGTTCTACCTCAGAGAAAGCATCAGATGGGAGGTTCTAGACAAGGTCTTTGGTGCGCGGTAAAAGACCCCACAAGACTAATGTCCAAGAATGCGCTGGCATTCTTTGTAAGAAACGTCATTACAGACGCTCATAAGGCCTGTCCTGACGAACAGTTACAACTGTTGAGAGTAAAAGCTCATGAAGTGAGAGCTATAGCGACGTCTCTCTCGTTTCATAAGAATATGTCGCTTAAAAAAACATCATAGATACGACATTTTGGAGATGCAACTCAGTATTTGCATCTCATTACTTGAAAGACGTGCGTGTGACATATGAGAAGTGTTTTTCTCTAGGTCCTTTCCGTATCGTCGGATACGATTCTGGGGTACGGGAGCCGACACCAATCCTTAAATGTATATACTTTTCTTCTTTTTGGATATGGTCGAGAGTCTCTTCGAACAATGGAGGACTTAGGCTCGCACGGGCGCGGCCGTCTATGTTGTTCAGTAAGAGAATTCTTGTCATATCCAATTAGTTGAGTATAATTTTTTTTTTGAAATTATGTATGTGTGCGTAGTGGTTTTGAGTTACGGTTGTTGTGACGAGTTCGGGGATAACTCGTAACAATCCTTAGTTCTAACATATGGTTAGGATCAGGTGGTCGGGATTGGTTGTGTGCTCCTTCATAAGGTGTATTGTCATATAAGTGGATCAGCACCCATTGACAAAGTCCTTTTAGGCTCTGCCGAGTAGCGGATAAGACCCCATCGGCAGACCCACAAGAACTCTTGGCCAATAGATCATATATCTCGCTAAAGTTTCTTGAGGTGATGCAGACTACTGGGCAAACACCCACGAAGTCTACCACCTATCAGGTAGGAACCAAGGTTTTATTTATACCTACAACATATGTTGTTTACCTGTCTATTCCATATAGAAGCTGTCTCTTACCCTCCACCGAAGGGTGCCAATCAGCTATGTATATATCTGACAGGTAAGTTGATTGTATGAAAATTATATTGTTATGTTACAATAAAGTTTCATACATACTTACCTGGCAGATATATACAATTAAAGGCCCACCCAGCCTCCCCGCAGGAGACAGGTGGAAGAGAGAAAATATGATAGAAAACGGGGATGGTTCCTAGTCCTGCCACCCAGGGCAGGCCGGTAGATCACCTGACCTACCTGTAGCGAGTGGCGCGAAATTTGAATTTCTGTCGGGGACGACGGAGTCTTAGCTATGTATATATCTGCCAGGTAAGTATGTATGAAACTTTATTGTAACATAACAATATCATTTTTATGATAAAACAAAGTTTAATATATACTTACTTGGCAGGTATATATAATTAAATTCCCACCCTCCTCCCCTCAGTAGACAGGGTTCAGAGAAAATCTGATGTAATCGGGAATGGTTCCTAGCGCTAGCGCCACGGTAACGGGGTGGTGGTTGCCTGAACCACTAATAGGTTACTACCGTTTGCCGCGAGTTTTGAAAATTTCTGCCAGTGGAACAGAGAATATAGCTATATATATACCTGCCAGGTAAGTATACATTAAACTTTGTTTTATCATAAAAACTTCCTTTTTATAGCAGTGTCTTAACGAACAATTATACAGCTGGAGGTTCCCTACGAATGGCAGACAATAGATTCAAGCTTCCGCGGTGGCGCCGCCATCGCTGATGTAGGTGACGTCATCTCCCTCCACTCGAGGGAGCTACAGGTACAACGTCCAGGTAACATCAATTCGTTCTCTGCCGGCTTCTGGTGAACATCGGTGGTCGGTGCAGATTTTTTTCTTCATTTGTTGGGAAGTATTATCTCTCCAATATCGGTGAAGTATTCAACTCCATGTTTGTAGGATTGAAGCTGAATTTCTTTTCTGCAATTTTGTGGTCTCCTATTCCTTCTCCTTCTCCTCTTATTATGTCTCCGATCTTGAGTCCTCCTACTCCTGCTCCTGTAACTCCTTTGCCAACTTCCTGTGGAGTTTCTCCTGACACCATTGCCAGCCTCGAGTCTAAATTTGAAAAGAAATTTGATGTATTAGCTAATACACTTCTAGTGAAGTGAAAAGTGTCAGTGCAGTGCAATCTGAGGGGGTGGCTGTTTTTCCCGATAGTTCTCCTAGACGAAGGTCCCTGTCCCGCTCCCCCGCCTCGGGGAGAAGACATACCGGAGGTCCAAGGGAGACTGTTGGGGTTTGCCCACAGACAGTCGCTTCCTCCGTCGATCCTGTGGTGCGACAGCAGGATTCGACTAAACACCATTGGAAAGGTGTCTTCGGTAACCAGTTATCGACAGAGTCGAGTGATTCGTCACCGGTTAGGCGTCGTAAGTGGCGTGATTCTTCAGTCTCACGTCCGTTGAAGAGACATTTGACTGAAGAGGTGTTCTCTCCGCCCCCTGTGAAGAGGAACAGAGAAGTAGATATCTCTTGCCCGTCGTGTAGCGTAGCTACATGGACTTCGCCTTGTATTCTTACGACAGCGACAGCCGCCTTCGACTCGGTTGTGGAGCGACCGATTCTGAGTTCGTTGAGATTTTCGACTCATTAAGCAGTTGAAACTTTACCTTCGACTCCGCATGCGACAGATAATTCGACTGGCGCGAGACCTCCGGTGGCGATCGTGTCGAAATCCACGACCCCAGTTGCTTCGACTTCAACTCAAGAAGACGAGAATCTAGTTCCGTTACGTCGACAGTTGCAAGAGCTGATGAACTGGATGAAAGAAAATAAACAATGCACGAAGAACAATGAGTCGAATCAAGAACCGTCTCTGTCGCCTATCTCTTCGGATGACGAGGAGGACTTAGAAGCGGACTCTATCCCTTTCTCGTGTTATTCGAAACTTTTACGCTACCTTCTCGACATGTACCTGGATTACTTTGTAGCAGCCGGTCCCAGGTCGCCTGCTTCCATCTTCCTGATGAGAAGGAAGAATTTCGATCCTCTTCTCCTTAAGCTCGTTCTTTCCAAGGCTGCTAAACATTTGCTTCGCGATATAGAAGATTGGGTGAAGGTCAAGAGAGAACTCGGGAAAGCAACTTTCGCCTATCCTCCGTCGAAGCTTATTAAGAAGAGGTATAGGTTCTACGTAACTGGAGAATCCCCCTCTATGGGAGTGTCTGCCTCCTCCAAGGGGGACTTCTCTGGCTTGGTGGATGCAAATAGGAGGTCCGCGTTTGCAGCAGCTAAAATATTCTTTACATCGCCCGAGTTGGACCATTTGGTAAAGAATATTTTCAAGATTTTAGAAATTGAGTATTAATAAACATTACCTTAATACAATTTATCTAGCCCTAAATCCCCAAAAACCGCACCAAAATTTACCACATTGGCAACCCTGTTACCTCCTATTCTGTCCGCCAGTTGGCAACACTGTCGTTGACAGATACGAAAACCTTCCCTCAAATCAGTTGTTAACGAGCGCCCGTGTTGTTTACATCACGGCCGCTCTTTATAAATTTCCTTAAAACATTTTTGTGCCTTTAAAGCTTTCATTATTTGTTAAATGAGACTTTATATGAATTACCACTCACGCATTACATCACGAAATAGTGAATTAACTTTGATTTCTGTTGTGGTTCTTATCTTAAATTACGAACTTTTGCGCGACCCGGAACTACTGACCTGTCCAATTCTACAATGGATTACCAAGAAATTACGATGCTTCCTTCTGCCAGCAACATCAGGAACTGCCCGGTTTGTGGGACAAGGATGAGTAGCAGGGAGTATGAACCCCATGACATTTGTAGCTCTTGTCGTGGACAGGTTTGTGACTTGACTTCTCGTTGTGACGTATGTAAGCCCTGGTCTGACGAGGATATGACTGCTTATATGAAACGCCAAACAATCTTGCAGCGTAAAAGATCGGTTAAGGAGAAAAAGAAATCGATTGCTAAAACTGTATCTAACGAATTCTTTGACTTGGGCGCTCATGATTCTGGCTCTTCGGTTTTGGTATCGTACGACTCCGATTCCGAATTAATTGATGCTTTGCCCCCTGTACAACCGGTAATTAGTGAAGTTATTTCTGATGTAGATTCGAAGATTTTGGCAATGGAAACTACCTGGAAACAGAATTTTAAGAAATTACAGCTTAGTCTAGATAGAGATATTTCTGCTAAGTTTAACAATCTGTCAGAGAATTTTCAAGAAGCCTTTGCTAGAATGTCTAACACACTTTTAGATTCATTTTCAGCTCTCGTCAGGTACCTGTCGACAGCACCATGGGTAACGGTGCGACAGATACCCTCGGCTTGTGAACCCCGTCGTGGCGAAGGCCTAGGGGGGATCCGGTCCGGGCAGGTGCCTAACGAATCTTTACCCAACGTGTCCCCTGTTAGTCCCGTAACAGTGCCAAAGGGCGCTTATTTAGGAGAACGGGGGAGGGATATTAGTGTCAGACCTAAGATAGCTAGTCGTCAGGATTTTACTTCAGAGGAAGTTTCTAAGTTAGGATCTGACGATGATGATGATAATGACGTGGATTTCGTGTGATATTGATGTTTCCTCGAATGGATGTATGATGTAGAATTCAAGAAACTTTTTGATTTAATTTTGAGTTTTCTTCCTCAAGCGAGGCCTAAAGAGCAGAAGCAGCCTCCGCCTCGTTGTATTACAGAAGGGAATTTTTCTTGACGGTCCCTTCCCGGTCACGGGAATTTTTACGTTTTCCCTTTGCCCAGAGGTTCGCGAGAGTGAGGGCGGACGTTGCCGCTAAACTTTCGAAGGTGATCAGGGAAGGGAAGAGGAAGCTCTCTTCTCTTCTACGACACCGGAGAGGAGTTTACCAGGTGGCGGATGATTCTTCATTCTCTCGACCCCCCCAAGCCAAACCAATCCTGATTTTGTCCGACTTTCAAGTCAACCCTTTGCCTTCTAAGGCTTCGGTCTCTGTCTCAATTGAAGATTTTATTGCCATGGAGGCTGTTATGAGCTCTTACAAGAACAAGCTCAATCCTTCATATTGTGGGTCCTCGGAGGGCTTTAATGTATATCAAGGACTCCGGGTTTGTTCCTCCTGATGCTCCTCTTTTTGAGAAATTCTGCTCATCCATTTCAATCGCTTCTGTACATCAGAACGAGCTTGCTGCTTCAATGCAGGCCTTTCTTGTTTCTCTAAGGCGTAACCTGTATTTGTCGCAGTTACCCTCCTCTGTATCGGAGATTCAGTGAACCCGTCTGTTGTCCTCTTCTCCTTTTGGCGATTTCCTTTTCGATATTTCTGTGCTTTCTGTGGTTTTGAAGGAACATCAAGGTGATGCCTCTTCCCAAGGTCACTGGGCCTTATCAAGAGCTTTTTCCTCTGGTCTTCCTCCCGTTCCTTCAAGGAGTAAGCGTAAGTTTAGGACAGATCTGTACCTTCTGCTCCAGCCCAACAAACCTCCTTCTGGCTCTTTTTTCCAAGTACATCTCAGGTTGCTGGTGCCTCTTCTTCATCCTCTGGTGCTCACCCTTTGAAACGCGGGAGAGGTTCTTGGCGTGGCTCCAAGGGCAGAGAAAGAGCTCAACCTCCAGGAGGACCTTCTTCTTCTTCTTCTTCTTCTTTCTTCCTTTCTCTGCGTAAGAATTTTCGGAAGTAGGAGTCATCACCATCGCCTGGAGACCGCAGTAGGAGCTTGTCTCTCCCAGCCATTGGTCAGCTTGGCAAGGAGAGCGGTGGATGCTTGGGTGGTGGAGGTCCTGAAGGAAGGTTACGAGATCCCTTTTGTTTCCAGACCTCCACTTTCCAATCGTCCTCTCGAGTTCAAGCAGTTATTCCCTCACTCAATCAGGGGTCAAGCCTTGGAGAAGGAGGCTTTCGGCCCTCTTGGAGAAGGATGCCATAGAGCGAGCTCCTCCTTCTCCCGGGTTTTACTCTCGGATGTTTGTAGTTCTAAAGGCCTCGGGTGCCTGGCGCCCCATCATTCGATCTTTTCGGTTTTGAACAAGTTCATTCTAAAGTCCAAGTTCAGGATGGAGACGGTCCAGACTGTTCTTTCATCCGTCAGGAGGGGGACTGGATGATTTCCATCGATCTGCAGGATGCTTATCTGCAAATCCCCATCCATCCAAGAAGCAGACCTTACCTTTGGTTTTTCACGGACTCGGGAGTTTTCCAGTTCAAGACCTCCACAGGTCTTTTCTCGGGTGATGGCTCCCTGGTTTTCAGCTATTCTGCATTAGTTAAAGTAAGGATGCTTCGGTATCTGGACGATTGGTTTTTTTTTTTAGTCCAGGCCGAATCTCTAGAGAAATGTCTCCGGTCGAGGGAGATAGTTCTGTGCTCCTTGTGTCGAGTTGGGCATTCGTGTCAACTTCGACAAGTCCAATATAATCCCTTGCCAGATCATGACTTATCTGGGGATTGTTTTGAATTCCCAGATTTTGAGGGCTTCTCCCGCTCAGAAACGGATAGACAAGCTTCTGAGTCTGATCGAAGAATTTTTGTCCTCCGTAACGCAGCCAGTTTCTCTTTGGAGGTCTCTCCTGGGCCATTTGTCATCCCTCATCCAACTGGTTCCCGGGAGGGAGGTCGTCTCAGAATGGAGGTCCCTTCAGTCGACACTTCGCCAGTCATGGGATTTCGTGTCCGAGGACACGATAGTCGCCTCTTCTCCACAATGTCGGAAGGATCTCCGTTGGTGGATGCAAGTTCACCGCCTCAAGTCAGGGACATCTCTTCGGTTCCTCCGGACCTAATGTTTTGGTCAGACGCCTCGGACCAAGGTTGGGGCGCGCACCTGGGCTCCGAAGCCGCTTCGGGCCTTTGGTTAGAGGAGGAGAGGAGCATGTCAATAAATTGGAGGGAACTGAGGGCAGTGTACCTAGGCCTTCTTTCATTTCAGGAACGACTGTTGGAGTCGGTTGTCGCGATCTTTGTCGACAACACCACAGTAGTCTCGTACTTGAGAAACCAAGGCGGCACACAGTCGGATCTTCTCACTCAAGCCCGACCCGTCAATACCTGTGTTTGGGCGAAGAAACAGGGGGATTACGTTGGTCCCTCAGTTTATCCTGGTCATCACAACGTCTTAGCAGACGCCTTGTCGAGACCGAACGAAGTTCAAGGGTCGGGAGTGGACACCTCTGCCATTGGAAGTCTTCGACAGCCTCAGGAACAAATGGCCTGTCACAGTCGATCTGTTTGCCACCCCACTGAATTTTCGGTGCCAGATATTCTTCGCCCCTTACCAGACTCCTCAGAGTGCCGGGACAGACTCTCTTTTGCAGGACTGGGAGGGACTTCAAGCCTATGCTTTTCCTCCGTTCTCTATGGTGAGGTCAGTCCTCAACAACAAAGTGAGGGCAACCAAGCGTCTGGATCTCACCTGCCCTTGGAATCGCCCCTTCTGGCCACAGAAGGAGTGGTTTCCCGACCTTCTGGAAGCACTGGTGGAACCCCCATTCGCCTGCCAGAGAGACCAGATCTTCTCAAACAACCCCATTTTCATCGGTTCCATCAGAGGCTCCACATGCTTCATCTTCATGCCTGGAGACTGTCAGGAGGTTCTCCAACGCACGAAGGGTTCTCCTCCAGAGTGGCGCGACAGTTTGGCTCTTGCCAGGCGGCAATCAACCAGAGTAAATTATCAGGCTAAATGGTCGGTTTACAGACGTGGTGAAGTCTCAAGGACATTCAATTTCTAGACCTTCCTTACCGAAAGTAGCGGAGTTTTTAGTTCATTACATCATGACAGGGCCCTGTCACCTTCGTGCATTAAGGGTTATAGGTCTATGCTTTCCTATGTTTTTAAGGCAAGGCTTCCTGAGATCTCTTCATCTTATGTCATTAGAGATTTACTTCGATCTTTTTCCCTATCTCGACCCAGGCCGCAGTGTTCGCCTCCGACATGGGACGTTAACAAAGTCCTTCAAGCCCTAAGGTTCCCTCCGTTTGAGCCTCTGAATTCTGCCAAATTTAGGGACTCTCTTCTAAGACACTCTTCCTTGTCTCACTGGCTACAGCCAAGAGGGTGGTGAACTGCAAGCACTCTCTTTTCTGGTTGCCAGATCTGGACAAGACATGATTTTGTCATACCTTCCTGAATTTGTCGCAAAGACTGAATCGTCTGATAAGTATCCCATTCCAGGTTCTTTCGTACTGAAGTCGCTGGTCGACTTTGTTGGTAATTTAAATGAGGAAATTAGTTCTTTGCCCACTGTTATGGGCGCTCTCATGTTATTTTACCCCGCCGCACGAAGGACATTCAGGGTCCGTCCCAGTCATCTGTTTTGTTTCAACCCCGAAATGTCCAAAGAGACCTATTTGCAAAGAATTGGTGTAATTCCTTTTTTCTCAGAGATCTGGTCGTTAAAACTGGTGGTTTCGGCTGCTGGGGAAGACCAGACGCCGAGAGCACACAGTATTAGAGCAGTTGCTACATCAGTAGCTTTTATGAAGAACGTCTCAGTCGCCAAGGTGCTTGAGGCGGCGACTTGGCGTTCTAATTCTGTTTTTGCCTCTTTTTACTTGAGGGATATATTTTCTCTAGTTCTAGGCGACCTTCGTTCTTTGGGCCCGTTGGTGATGGCAGGACAGGTCGTCAGACAGGAGAATTAGGTAGTCTTCCTGTTTTACGTTTGGTTGCTACTGTATATTATTCATTAATTTTTGTTTTGTTGTATATATTTTTGTTTTTGTATTATAACCCATGGCAGTTTTTGACGTAGTTATAATGGGAATTAGGCAGTTTGGTATTTAGGTGTTTTTGATGACAAGGACTGACTGCTTGGGAACTCATGCTGCTTCCATTTTCAGTGTGAAATGGTTCCAGCCACTGGGTTGTCGGCACTGGCGACTACGCTTCTCCCAGAGTCGATGCTGACCTAGGACTAGCCCACTGGTTCGCTTGTCCTGGACGACTCCTGCTTCTTCCACTGTCCTGGACAGGGAATTAGTCGATGGATCGTCTGCTGTCATCTGGTGACTCGCTTCACCATCTACTTTTTATCTCACCTGTCTTCTCGGAGTCAGACACTCGTGTGAGATCAGGCGACATTTAGTAGCCCTGAGTTTCTTGTTGACGAAGTCGTTGCGTTGATACACCCCCGATGGATCGTGTAACATGAGACCAGGTTGGACTGTCAGGCATTCGTCCTTCGGGACTGAATCGCCTTTTTGCTCCGCTCTCCTTTCTCTTGGCACCAGAAAGCTCGAGTTAGGAGTTGCTCATGAGCCGATTCGTTGCTGGCGACTTCGGGTTGCGTTGATACACCCCCCAAGGTTTGCTTAGCTTTGAATCGCCCAGACAGTCCAGACACTCATCCTTTAGGGAAAGAATAGTGCTTGATAGTCTTCAGGGTGCAGCCTTGCTGTCCGCAATTCGTCTGACTGGTCACCTGGTCGGTCACCTGACTTTAGTACAGACGGACTGACTATGCACTTACTCCTTGTCCTGTGCTACCGCAGTTGGTGGCATTATGGTAGGAGACTTTGAGTTGTTAGTATCTTTGACCTTGGGTTGAGTTTTGACTGCCTATGATATATATTTCTTTGTTTGTTTTCTCCTATTCTGTCCGAAGGGGAAATTGTATTCAGATTCCCTCCTCCTTTTCAATGTGGTTAATCGGGCTAGATAAATTGTATTAAGGTAATGTTTATTAATATGGAATTTTTATTCTAAAATTAATATTAATAATACTTACCTGTATAATTTATCTAGTCCCACCCATCCTACCCCACGATCTGCCTATCACAACTGATTTGAGGGAAGGTTTTCGTATCTGTCAATGACAGTGTTGCCAACTGGCGGACAAAATAGGAGGTAACAGGGTTGCCAATGTGGTAAATTTTGGTGCGGTTTTTGGGGATTTAGGGCTAGATAAATTATACAGGTAAGTATTATTAATATTAATTTTAGAATAAAAATTCCATTTCCTGGACTGGACGATCGGAGCCCTCGCTACGAAAATAGAGGATTGCCCTACTCTTCAGGAAGACCTGGCATCGGACTGGCTTGGGGTTTTGTCATGTGCCAACAAATCAGTTCGAGATGGTTGCGATGAACTGTCCTCTCTTTTTGCATTGGGGACTCTCAAGAAAAGACAGCTCTGGTGTTCTTTTGTTTCGAGAGGAGTACCTTCGCCTCAGAAGTCCGCCCTTTTGTTTTCTCCTCTCAACAAGGATCATCTGTTTCCCGAAGAAATAGTGGCCAAGATTCTTTCTGCACTGGAAAAGAAGTCTACTAATGACTTGCTTGCTCAGTCTTCTAAGCGGGTTAAACCCTCGACTGTGACGACTACCACCTCGGAATCACCCTTGCAGAAGAAACCCTTTCGAGGGAGTAGGTCTAGACCGTTCGTCAGGGCTTGATCGAATTTACGACACCCAACCAAGTCCTCGACCAAACCCAACATGAAATCATCCAAGTGATTCTTCAATCCTTCATGCTCTGGTAGGGGGCAGATTGAGCCTTTTTTGGGAGGAATGGAGTTGCAGAGGGGCAGAGCCCTGGGTGACCCAAGTTCTCCAGGCTCGGAGAAGTTTGTAGCCTTAACCTGAGAAATAGAGACACTCGTGCAGAAGGCTGTCGTAGAGGAGATAAGCGACAGACCATCCCCGGGGTTTTACAACCGTCTGTTCGTAGTCCCCAAGTCATCGGGGGGCTGGAGGGCCATACTGGATGTAAGCGCACTAATTTTGTTCGTCCAGAAGACCAAACTCAATATGGAAACAACTCGTTCAGTGTTGGAATCCCTTCGTCAAGGGGACTGGATGGTATCCCTGGATATGCAGGGCGCATACTTCCACATTCTAATTCACCAGGACTCCAGGAAATACCTTCGGTTTGTGTTCATGGGCAAGACCTACCAGTTTCGAGCTCTTTGCTTCAGCCTCTCGACAGCACCGCAGGTATTTACGCAAGCGGTGACTCCTCTGGGAAAGTGGTTACACCTCCTGGGCATCAGAGTGTCACTCTACCTAGACGACTGGCTTCTCCGCTCCTCTTCGGAAAGTCAGTGCATGAAGGATCTCAAGAGGACTCTTTCATTAACTCACTCTTTAGGTCTTCTTATATACGAGGAGAAATCTCGGCTAATTCTGACTCAGAACATTCTTTATTTGGGGATGACTGAACTCGCAAGTTTTTCGGGCTTTTCTCTCACCAAAGAGAGTCCAGTCGTGTCTGGAAGTAGTACAGGACTTCCTGGACCGCAAGTCCTGTTCCGCCAACCATTGGACCAGTCTGTTAGGAACACTAGCTACGGTAGAATAGTTTGTGAAACTCGGAAGGCTGCACATGAGCCCCCTGCAATTCTTCCTGAAAGCTTCATGGTGCAGAAACACTCAACCGGACTCGACAATATTCTCGATTTCAGACGAAATCAAGGAGGACTTAGCGTGGTGGCTTTCAAAACCAAGACTGGTAGAGGGTCTTTCACTTCGTCCGCTCCACCCAACCCTTCAGTTCGTTTCAGACGCCTCCGACGCAGGTTGGGGAGCCCTGTTGGGGAAGAATGAAACGTCACGGGAATGGTCGGAAACGCAGCGCTCTCTTCATATCAACATGAGGGAGCTATTAGCAGTGTTCCTGGGACTTCAGGCATTCTCTCATCTCGTGACGGGACAGGTGGTAGCAGTTCACGGAGACAACTCCACAGCACTTTCCTACAACTCCATAGCACTTTCCTTCATCAGGAAACAAGGGGGAACGCGCTCCTTCACCCTCTACAACCTTGCAAAAGACCTGCTTCTGTGGGCAGAAAAATTTCAGGTTACGCTGATCCCTCGATTCGTTCAAGGGAAAATGAACGTGTTGGCGGACGGACTATGTCGCCTTCATCAAGTACTGCCGTTAGAATGGACTCTCGATGTTAAGGTCTGCCTAGACCTATGGAAACTTTGGGGAAAGCCGATGATAGATCTCTCTGCAACCTCGAGGAACAACCAGCTTCCGCTGTTTTGCTCTCCACACCCGGACCCTCTTGCATGGTCAGTCGATGCAATGCTACTAGACTGGTCGGGCCTGGAAGCGTACGCTTTTCCCCCGTTCGGCCTAATAAGACAGGTGCGAAACAAAGTGTCATTCCACAAATATGTTTCTCTGACACTAGTCACTCCATTTTGGCCAAGGAAAGAATGGTTCCCAGATCTCCTTGACTTGCTCGTAGACTTCCCCAGACTTCTTCCGTTAAAGAAATGTCTACTCGACAACCGCACTTCGAAAGATGATTCCACCAAGGATTATCCGCTCTGGCACTGACAGGATACAGACTGTCAGGAGTCTCATCCGAATGAAAGGTTTTTCGAGACGAGCTGCAGAAGCTATCGCGAACTGCAGAAGAGATTCTTCTAACAGACTATATCAGTCTAAATGGGGAGTGTTTCGAAGATGGTGTAGACAGACTAAAGTCTCTTCTTCTGAAACATCTGTGAACGAAATAGCTGATTTCCTTCTTTTCTTAAGGGACGTTAAGCGTTTAGCGCCTTCAACTATTAAGGGATACAGAGCGATGCAGGCTTCAGTCTTTAAACACAGAGGACTAGACCTATCCACGAATAGTGATATTTCCGATCTAATTAAATCGTTTGAGACTTCCAAATCGTCAAAGGGCTCGATAGCATGGAATCTCATTATAGTTCTTAAACAGCTTTCGGGTCCTCCCTTTGAATCGTTATTTTCTTTGTCTATGAGGAATCTCACCAAGAAGACGTTATTTTTAGTTGCATTGGCATCAGCTAGACAAGTAAGTTAGCGAGCTACACGCGTTGGACAAAAAAGTGGGATTTTCTCAAGGCGACGCAGTTTGCTCTGTGGAACTCAAATTTTCTCGCGAAAAACAAAAACCCTTCCAATCCGTGGCCACGTAACTTTGTTCTCAAAAACCTGACAGACTTGATAGGCCAGGAAGAAGAACGACTCTTATGTCCCGTGCGGGCATTAAGATATTACCTCCGCAGAACAGAGAAGATTAGAGGTCAGTCGAATCGTTTGTGGTGCTCTGTTAAAAATCCCTCTTGTCCCCTCTCAAAAAACGCTAGTATTTCCTTTTTTCTGAGAGAGTTAATTGTAGAAGCACATTCTCAAGCTAACGACGCAGTGTTTCCTTCACTGAGAGTGAAAGCGCACGAAGTTTGAGCGGTAGCGACTTCTCTCGCTTTTCGACACAACTTGTCGCTATCCTCTATCCTGCAAAGTACCTTTTGGAGGTCTAAATCTGTGTTTGCTACGCATTATTTGAAAGAAATCGAGACAGTGTTTGAAGATTGTAAGTCTCTCGGTCCACTTTCGGTAACTGGCATGGTGTTAGGAGAATCGACATAGGTGGTTGCTCCCTCTGTTAGCCTATGTTTCGCCTTGTACCAAGGTTGACGAGTTAAAGGGAAGTCTGGGGGTACAATTCACCTGGAGTACTCACCAGTCATTTTAGTGTTAGTTTTGGTGGGTAAAGGTTTTTGTACATGAACTTTCCTGTCAGATATATACTTAGCTATAGTCTCCGACGTTCCCGACAGAATTTCAAATCTAGCGGCACACGTGACAGGTAGGTCAGGTGGTCTACCCTTCCCGCCGCTGGGTGGCGGGTGTGTGAACCAATCCCGTTTTCTGATCAGATTTTCTCTGTCGCTGGAACCGGCAACACCTGTTGTGGGTTCCTCCTGATAGTTGATTTCGCTCTCGCTTGCCTAGGATCTTTTTTGGATGGATTATTGGTGACGTACTGGATCTTTTTTGGCTTGGCACACGCTTTTCGTGGACTGTATTTGATTTTGCTTTGGATTTCTCTTTGAACAATGTCTGACTTGGAATCTGTTAAGAAAACTTCAGCGGTGTTTAGAGTGTGTTCTGTGGATGTATGTAAGGTGAGGCTACCGAAGGCTTCGGTAGATCCTCACACCGTATATAATAGGTGTAGGGGGAATGAATGTGCTTTTAATAACCCATGTAAAGAATGTGAGGGTTTAAATGAGGACGAATGGAAGTCTCTTTCTTCCTACTTTAGGAAGTTGGAGAGGGACAGGGTTCGTAAGGCTTCCTCCAGAAGCTCGAGTAGGTCTCGTGTTAGCGAGCTAGAGTTAGATCCTAACCCTGTAGTAGTAGCAGATCCTTCTTCCCCTGTTTCAGCTCCTGCTCCCTGCGTCGAACCCGAGGATACGTCTTCGGAGGTGGCTGCTATGAAAGCCACTATCCGCAGGATGGAGCTCAAGATCCGCTCCTTGGAAAAAGGTAAGAGTGACAGTGGAAGTGATTTGTGCAGTGTCCCCAGTGTTGTGGAGGGGGCGTCTGACCGGCTCCGTAGCGCTTCCAGGCCTAGACCTCTTCCAGACTCCCAGACCCAGTGGAGGAGGAAAGTCGACAGCCGCAGGAAGGTTAGGGAGAACCCCCACCGGTCAGGTGTCCCTTCGGCAGATCCTGATGTGCATTCGCAGGCTGCCTCAGACCGCCTCAAGAAGGACATTCTACGACAGTGCTTCTCTCCGTCTGCCTCACCCTCGCCGAAGCGTGGATGGAGCTCCCTGGAAGCTTTGCGCCCCTTGAAGAGAGCCTGGAAGGTACCCTGCAGCTCCCTTGCTTCCAGCCTGGAACTCTTTCCAGAGGAACCTTCTCTGGAGGTGAAGAGGCCCAGGAGATCTCAAGATTGCTCTTCTCCTCGCTTGCCTCGCTCTCCTTCTCCGGAAGAGGAGCCTGAGAAGTCCCCTTCTCGTATTCTCGCTGGTCTCCAGGCGCAGATTTCGGCCCTCGCTGACTCCTTGGTAGTTGTTGTCGGAGGAAGGACGTCTCTCTCCCCATCAAGAAGTCCAGGCGCCCTTCTCTCGACTTGCGCGCTCCGCTCCTTAGGCGCTCTTCTCCGGATGTTGTTTCTTCTCCCGAGCGAGGTGATTCTCCTGGCAGGTGCCCTTCTTCCAGGCGCCAGTCTTCTTGCAGGCGCTCTTCTGCTGACAACCGCTCTCCTCTGGACAGTCGCCTCGCAGGCGCTCCTCTCCTGGCGGACAGTCGCCTCGCAGGTGCTCCTCTCCTGGCAGGCGCTCGTCTCCGGGCAGGCGCCATTCTCTGGGCAGGCGCCATTCTCTGGACAGGCGCACTTTTCTGGACAGGCGCCAGTCACCTCGCAGGCTCTCCTCTCCCAGCAGGCGCTCTCCTCTTGTCAGGCGCTCTTCTCTGGGCAGCCGCTCTCCTCTTGGCAGGCGCCAAGAGCCTCGTGGGCGCCCTCTTCATGGGGGACGGTCTTCTCCTGATAGGCGCTCTCCGTTATGCAAGCTCTCTTCTCCTATTAAGCGCGCTTCTTCTCCCAGGCTCCTCGTCTCCAGCAGGCTCTCGTCTTCAACTGGACGTCGCTCTCCTGAGTTGCTCTCCTCTCCTGACAGGCGCCAGGCTTCTCGTAGGCACCCCTCTCCTAGTAGGCGTTCTTCTCCTGACAGGACTGCCTCCTCTGCTAAGGACCCTCCTCGTTCTTCGTTGGAAGAGGACCAGGAAGGCTTGGATGACAACTCTGCCAAGACTGCCTCATTCTTGGCTTACAAGAAGCTGACCGCCTTGCTTCTACAAGAGTTTGGAGATTCCCTCAGCCCTGCCGCTCCTCCGTCTCCGCATTCACTGTTTTCAACCTCCAGGATGGCGAAGGGTTCCTCTTGCGTTAGGATGAAACTGACCATATCGATGAAGAAGGCCCGAGGGGTTTTGGTTCGTGGCTCCTTTCCAAGGAGGAAGTAGGGAAGACAGTCTTTTCCTTCCCTCCTTCCAAGCTGACGGGACGTACGGGGATCTGGTACGAGACTGGAGAACCTTTGGGCCTGGGACTTCCTTCTTCAGCGGACTCGGACTTCTATTCATTGGTGGACACCACCAGACTTTCTGCCCTTATTTCTGCTAAGACGTCGAGGGCGATGAACGAGTTAGACCACCTTTTGAAGGGGATGTTCCGGGTCTTGGAGGTTTTCAACTTTCTGGATTGGTCCTTGGGAGTTTTGGCCACTAAGACCCAGACGCCGGACGCTCTTTCGCCAGAAGATCTCCACAGTGTTTTGTCCTGCATGGACAAGTCCATAAGAGATGGCTCGAGCGAGATTGCATCGTTGTTTGGAGCAGGAGTGGTCAAGAAAAGAGCGGTGTACTGCTCTTTCTTGACTAAATCGGTGTCGCACGCCCAGAGGTCCTTGCTTTTGTATTCTCAGCTCTCTTCTCAGCTCTTCCCCAAGAAGATCGTTCAGGATATCTCAAGCTCTCTTTCAGCCAAGGCGACCCAGGATCTACTTGCTCAGTCTGCAAGGAAACCTCGACAGGCCTTCTCTTCTAAGGCCAAGAAGGAGAAACCCTCGGTGCAGGAGCCCTTTCGAGGGGCCCTCCTTCCAGATCTTCTTTCAGAGGGCGAAGACCCAGCAGGAGAGGTAAACCCTTCTCCAAGTCAGTCAAAACCCCAAAATAACAGGCAAGTCCTCCAGACGACAGTAGGCACCAGACTTCTAAAGTTTGCGGATGTCTGTACCCAGAGAGGGGCGAACACCTGGTCCCTCTCAGTAGTTCAAAAGGGATACCTCATTCCTTTCTCCTCAAGACCCCATAACGACAACTCCAAGGGAGTTGACGGCCAGGTACAAGGATCCCATCATGAGCCAAGCCTTTTTTCTAGCAGTAGACCAGATGCTGGAAAAAGAGGCTATAGAACTGGTATCCGACCTTCACTCTGCGGGCTTCTACAACCGCCTCTTCTTGGTTCCGAAGTCATCAGGGGGATGGAGACCGGTTCTGGATGTAAGCGCCCTGAACTTCTTTGTAGAGAAGAGGAAGTTCTCCATGGAGACCACGTCATCGGTGTTGGCTGCTCTTTGTCCAGGGGACTGGATGGTGTCCCTGGATCTGCAGGACGCTTACTTCCATGTGCTGATTCATCCATCCTCGAGGAAGTACCTGAGGTTCATGATGCAAGGGAAGGTATACCAGTTCAGGGCTTTGTGCTTTGGCCTCTTGACAGCCTCTCAGGTTTTCACGGGGCTCATGAAGAATGTCGCTCAATGGCTACATTTGGAAGGAGTGAGGATATCCCTTTATCTAGACGATTGGCTAATAAGAGCCAAATCAAGGAAATGTTGTTTGGAGGACCTTCAGAAGACAATGGATATGGCAAGTTCTCTGGGACTTCTGATCAACATCCAGAAATCCCAGCTCGTCCGCAGTCAGGAATGTATTTATCTGGGGATTCGGATGGATTCTCGGGGTTTTCGAGCGTATCCGTCCCCGGAAAGGATAGCTCGAGGCTCCGAGAAGATCGCAACCTTTCTAGGGAAAGATGCATGCACAGCGAGGGAGTGGATGAGTCTGCTGGGGACACTCTCCTCGCTGTAGCAGTTCGTTTCCCTAGGAAGGTTGCACCTGAGACCTTTTCAGCTCTTTCTGAACCAGAAATGGGATCATCGCTCCCAGGATTTAGCGTTCTCCTTTGACATCACGCCAGAGATAAAAAAGGAGCTCTTATGGTGGGCAGATCCCAGCAGATTTGTGGAAGGTCTGTCTCTACAAACCCTGAACCCCAGCCTAGTGTTGTTCTCTGACGCGTCGGAAGCAGTTTTGAGGGCGACTCTGGGAGCGAAGGAAGTGTCAGGCACCTGGGAGGGAGAACAGGTGGCCTGGCACATAAACAAGAAGGAACTGATGGCTGTTCCCTCTTGATTTGAGACTGCCTTGACGAAGTTATGCATTTTCAGCTGACTGCTGAAAATGCATAGCGGGCAAGAGGGCTTTCGAACTGGGAGAAATATCTCCCAGTTCGAATCCAAAAGTCTCAATTTTCCTCTTACTTAAATTTATTTCCACTCTTCTACTATCTTTAACTCAGTTGCTCAACCTAGCTGTCCCCCCCTCTTCACTAAAACCTTCTTACAGGTTGGGCAGGGGCTGGGCTTTTTTCGCATTGGCTCTTTCTTGATCCAAATGGCAGAGACTGTAGAGGTTTGGTCCGCCTCTCAAGTATGTTTGGACCCTGAGGATGTTGATATGATTTCATAGCATTATCCATCAGGGCGGAACTACCTATGGGGGACTAGCCTGCGGAATCCGGGGAGGTATAGTCTCTACGGTAGGACTCTCGGCATTCTTTCCGGTGTGCCCTCTATTGTAACATGAATGGGGATGATTGCATACTAGTTATGCCCTCAGTCCTATCAAGCGGGTTTTGCTTACACTTGAGCCACTCATGTTATGGTAGAGCTATCCCTTCGGGGTAGGGTAGGGAGTGGACATATGGGAGTCAGTCTCTGCTGAGTGTCTTTGGTGAGAGAGGGGTTGGTGTGGGGGGGCCTGTTTTCTGCCTGGTTTGGAGTAGGTTTTTTCAAATTTCTGCTGAAGGATTTATGAATAACGACCCTATGATAAACTCCCCCGGACAATGCGACCTCTTGACACTACCCTCCTCTTCGACCTCTGGCACGGACAAGGACAATCCTATAGAAAATTCAGTTGTACAAAAGACGACTCATGACAAGACCTTGAATTTGGCTATGGAAAGTTCTAGCAGTGGTGAGAGAATCCTTTATGTTGATAATCTCTCCTCAGACTTCAATTGTTTTACGTTTATGGAAATGTTTGGAAGGTTTGGTGAAATTAAAGTCATAAAGTATTGTGAAACTAAAGATTTTGCATTTTGGAGGGTTTGGATTGAGTTTACAACTCATAATAATGCCATGAATGCTTTCAAGTGCTCAACTAAGGAAAACTTAAAATGTATGTTAATTTATAAAATGCCCCAGAATATTGAAGTTGATTCCTTTTATCCAGCAAGAGTCAGTCAGGAAACTACAGATGGGAAATGTAAGGTGAGGACATCTTTACCTGCCAGGTGGCTAATTGTTTCTACAAAATCAGAATTTTGCAATCTTTTCCACTTCAGGAAACATTTGAGAACATTGGCAGGAACAATGACCAACTCTGATATTACGAGGTTTGGAAAGAATAGTTTTTTGGTTCATGCTAAGTCTTATAGACAAGGTCACATGATCTCTAAGTTGAAAAATACTGATATGATAAAAGAGGTCAAACCACACGATAGTTTTAGTTATGCCAAGGGAGTAGTATTCAGTCAAGACCTATATGAACTGCCTGACGAGGAATTGCTGGAAATGTGCGATGATAAAGTGTGGAAGATTTTCAAGGTTCCAAGATCAAGAATGATTATTTTCACTTTTAATAATGATCAAGTTCCTGATTATATATATGTTGACAAGGAGAGATTTCGTGTTAGACCTTTTAAGCATAGACCACTCCAATGTTTCATGTGTTTTGGATATGGTCACTCGGCAAAGGTATGTAACTAGTAGGAACCAAGCTAATGTGCTGCCTGGCTCCTTAAAAAAAAGCCATGAAAGGCGAATGTACTACTCCAGTATTATGTATAAATTGTAAGGGAAATCATAATGCAAGGCAATAAAGGAATGTGAGTCATTTAAAAAAGAAGTATTAGCCATAGAGAAAGCTCATGCTGAACATCTAAGTATTAGCCAGGCAAAAAGACTTGTTTCCAAGACCTCAATATAGTGAAGTAGAGTAAAAAAAGTGGAAAATCTAATATAAAAGATCTATCTAGAATATCCAACTTCAAAGTCAAAGCTTCAGCTATCCCCTTCTGAGCTCGAAGTACATTCCAGCATCTCCGCCTTCATCCAAGAAGGCCCCTTTGTCCCCCCTCCCGATGGGCCTCCTCTGGGCTTCTGGGAGGTCTCTCGGGCTTCTAATGTAGAAGCCTCACAGGCAGCCTCGCTGCCTGATCTGGGTATGTCCCAGAATGACACCTTGATCAGTGCACCTCATAAGGCTCAGGTGCACGCTGCAGAGATGGTGCCTCTTAGAAATAAGAGACCCCGTACTCCATCATCATCTCCACCTATATCCACACCACCATAGTAGGGTTCCCAAGAGAGGAAATAGCAGGTCTCTGAGGATCTGCCTAGTTCCTCTTTGAAACAAAGACCAAGACCAAGTCTTTCCAGACCAGCCCAAACCAAGTCCAAAAAGTAAAAAAAAAAAAAATCTAATAGTAAATAATGGCTCTATGTCAGTGGAACATAAGAGGTTTCCATTCAAACAGAGAACAGGTCCGGGTCCTTTTTCAAGGAGCATAATTTAGCTGCCCTTTGTTTGCAAGAGATTAAACTTGGGTATGTTTCTCCTAATTGTGGACAAACTTTATTTTTCACAGATCTCCACCACCTGTAGGTGAACGTTCTCATGGTGGTACATGTATTATTGCGGCCAAGTCATTACCACAAAAAGTTATCAAATTAGACTCCATACTGCAAGCTTGTGCAACACAGATTTTCATCAATAAATGGGTCACTCTGTGCTCTCTTTATCAAGAACCTGTGCTAGAAACTCGATTGGTGGACAGAGCTGGCAATCCAAGACAATTAGAGGTTGAAGATTTGCAATCACTTTTAGACCAACTACCTCAACCTTTCATTCTGATGGGGGATTTTAATGCAAAACATACTTTGTGGGGGAAGGTAGGTGTGATCACCGTGGTCTTATAATTGAAAGATTAATAGATTGCAATGATGTAGTTTTAATGAACGACGGTTCTCCTACAAGGTTTGATGTAGCCCATAACTCTAGTTCAGCAATTGATCTTACAATATGTTCGTCTTCATTACGATTAGACTATAAGTGGTCAGTGGATGAAAATCTCCTATGGGAGCGACACTATCCCATCCATCTTAAGTAGTTGTACAAAATACACCCCCATCCCATCTTTACCCAAGTGGAAGATAAAGGAGGCAGATTGGCAGCTGTATGAAAAATCTACCAAAGTCAATCGTAAGGCCAATGAATTTCCTTGCCCCTCAGCTGCCTACGAATATCTCGGCCTAGTATAATGATTGGAGGGGCAATGATGTCAATTCCTAAAACATCAGGGAAACCCCGTCGTCCACTGGTACCTTGGTGGAATAGTAAATGTGCTTTGAGTAGGAGAATTGCAAGAGCCAGTTACAAGCGATATCGAAGGCGTCCTGTCTTAGTTAATAGAATAATATACAAGAGAAACCTCGCCAAACAAAAGCAAGTCTTTAAAGAAGCAAGAAGGGAATCCTTCATCAAGTACATATCAGAATTAAAGTATAACTCGCCACTTTCTCTGGTTTGGGATAGAATCCGTAAATTACTAGGGAAATTTTTTTTCCCCTGCTCCTTTACCTATTTTGAAAATCAACTTGGTAGTTATATCGGATGCAAGAGAGGTGGCAGAGGCCTTTGCTCGGCACTTTTCAAGCATTTCAAGCCCCAGTCACTACTCCCCTGAATTTCGCAATATTAGAAACATGACTATAGTTAATCCGCCTGTTTGTTCAAATTCTGAGGCATATAACCTTCCATTTAGTATTGTCGAATTCGAATATGCCTTATCTTTGCCTCTTCCAACATCACCTGGAGAAGATGATATTATTTATGCAATGATTCTCACTTACCTCTGGAGTCAAAAAAATTCTTTGTCGATGTTTTAAACGAATTCTGGTGCTCAGGGACTTCATATAAGTTGTGGAAAAACTCTGTTATAGTTCCTTTTTTAAAACCCAGAAAGGACCCTAGTCACGCCCCAAAGTTATAGGCCTATTGCTCTACCAGCTGTGTCTTCAAGATTTATGAACGAATGGTGAATTTTCGTCTGATATGGTTATTAGAAAACAAAGAACCTGTTGTCGAAGAGGCAATTTGGCTTTCGCAAGAATAGAAGTACATTGGATCCTATTATGTCATCCACAGTGATGATTCATGAATGCTTTTGGCAGTCCAAAATCAAACAATTGCCGTTGTTCTTTTGATCTGGGAAAAACAGCATTTGAGTACTACCTTGGTAGGGTTGGTATTTTGTTAATGCAGCTGGTTTGAATGGCGTATTTGGTGGCAATGTTTAATTTTGCCAGAACTTCCTGTCTGACGGTACCTTAAAGTTAGAATTGGGTCCTTCTCATCAGAGTATCTTCAAGGAAGAAGGGCATTCACAGGGGAGTGTGCTTAGTCCAACCTTTTTCTTTTTTTAATATTGCCATTAACGGTTTACTTGAACATCTCCCTGTTGGAGTAACTGGTCAAGCATTCGCGGATGATATTGTTATCGTCTGTAGTAGAGCTACTGCAGTTGAAGCTTGTACTAAAATTCAGTTTGCAATTAAGCTGCTACTTCCTGGGCTAATAGTAAAGGTTTCAAATTTTCTGCAGAAAAAACTAAAAGCTATACGTTTTTGCAGAACACGAAGAAGGAAGAGATTCCAACCTTATTTTTAGAAGGTTCTATCTTGCTTTATGAAGATAAAGTCAAATATTTAGGAATTATTTTTGACAAAAAATTGACTTTTGCTGAACATATAAATGAGACTGTAGTAATGTTAAATCAGCGGTGCAATATCTTAAAGTTGTTTAGTAACCTGAATTTTGGAGCAGACCAGTAACTACTTTATTAAGAATTTATCAAGGGCACTATGCTTTGAGTAAGAATTGATTATGGATCTCAGGTTTAATGGCTCTGCATGTAAAGACCTTGGTTTTAGGTTTAAGCTGGATGTAGTACAACAATATGGCATTGCGTATTTGTACAGGTGCTTTTAAAAAACGTCTCCTGTTGAGAGCCTTTATGTAGACTCTTTGGGTTTTCTTCTCTTTTTCATTCGGAGGGAGGAACAACAAGGTCTACCGTATTTGTTCAAGAGCACCTAACCACCTTCTCAATCTAATTCCAACAAATTTTAAGTATATAAAACATCCTGTTGACAGAGCACCAAACTAAACCTAACATTGCCTAAGCCCTTGAAGTTAGATTAAACATAAGTGCGGGAGAGAGGGTAGGGACCTTATTCCTCCACTGGGTTATGGAAACTACATTTTTCTAAATTCCCTCCTTGGTGTAAGGCCCCTTTCCTTTAGATATTTGCCAAGTTAAGAGACAACAAAAAGATTCAGCTCAAGTGTTCAGCTTAAAAAGTAGCTTTCTTGGCCCATGTTTGCTGAGCAATAGTAACTCGATTGCTGTAATTATTACCAGATGGAGATCAAAAAATCAGCCAAACTGGAGTTAGGTTGGATGTTCTGTCATCCGGTCGGTGACCCAGAACAATTACCAAAAAACCAAGCCTTCCCCTTTAATTTAAATTCTCAATTTTTTAATGCTGGAGATTTTTGTTTTTGCTATTTTTCTTAGCGTTTTTGAAAATTTATTTTTATAGTAACAGGTAGCACTGGGGGACTCTTATAGTTATTTTTTGGTGAGTTCCCAGAGGTTCCCTAGCTGGCACTCCAGAAGTTTGACCGCCATACTAACTCCAACTCGTTTCCAAGAGGGTGCAGGATTGGCTGGTCCCCTCCTGCATTCTGCGAAAACGCATCGGTGTGAAGGTTTTTGTTGGGGTTCCCCACTCGCAATGTGGGAATTCGTGGGTAACGAGATGACTGATACAGCCGATCTAAGCAGGCCAGCTTCCCCCGGGCTTTCCCGGGGATTCCCCTCTGTGAGGGTTCCCGTTGTTTGAAGATTTTTAAACTTTTTATTAAATTAAAATCAATTTTGTACGGACTAAGTGGCAGAATCACTGGTACCAAACTTGAATTAGTAAGTTTTAAGCTGAAATCGGAAATCAGACCTTACTGTTCATCCCTGGTCCCCTTCTGTTGGGATGGATAAGAAGATCTAGTTCATAGTTTTAACACCTGGCTGGTTATAGGGCATACTTTTTTAACTCACCGGTATCTTTTGTTTAACTAGTGGAGGCAGAAGAGGCAGGTTCCTCAATGCTCCAATTTGTAATGTTGGCAGTTACAGTGGAGGCCAGTATATTTGTTCGACTGTTCCACTTTATTTTAATCATATTTTCTTTTCTTTTTTGACGTCGGTTTGGTTTCACCAACAAAACCTTTGTCAGATATTTTAGGAGAGGGCGGGTTGCTCCAGTAGCGTAAAGATTTTTTAAATTTTCCTTAAATGGAAAATCCATTTTATTTTATGATATTTAATTGAGTATTTTAAATATGAAGATTGTTTTTAAATAATTTGGAGTTAATTATGTAATATCCTTTTTAGTAAATATATCTTGGTTGATATTATATGGCGCTGAATGGCCCTTTGGCTCCGGCGCGTGGCCAAATGGCCAAAAATTTAAAATTAAATTCAAATTCAAATTTGCTGGCTGTTTTGGCTTGGTTTGTTGAAAGCCTTTCGGAGTCCTCCGCGTTCCTAGGCTCCGTGTTCGGGATAGTGAACTCGGAACAAAACCACCACAGCTTCTGGCGTTACATTCCCCCCCCCCCCCGTCAAGCAAAGGGCAGGGGGGGGACTTCCTCCTTTCCTCCTGTACGAAACAGCGAGAGATCTTTTGCTGTGGGCCCGATGGTAAGGAGGGCGTCAGGGCTCCCTCACCGCAAGCTTCGTACAGGGGGGAAAGGAAACGTAAGGGGCCGACCCTCCTAAGCATAAAGGATCAGGTTCCTCCCATACGGAATGGACTTCCTTCATCTTGAATGTTTGGCCAGAGCCTGTGGAAACTGTGGGGCAGCCCCCATCTAAACCTCTTCGCCACTTCCAAGAACTCGAGACTTGGACCTTTATTGCTCCCCAATCCTTCGGCGATCCGAGGGCGGCGATAGCAGTGGATGCCCCTTTTCTTTCTAAGATGGAAAGGTCTAGGACCCTTACGCTTTTTCCTCCCTTCAAGATCTGGGAAGACGACCCTGAAGAAAGTTTGCCGCCTCGGCAATCAGCAAGGACTGACCCTGATGCTTCCGTTCTGGCCTTCTGCCTAAGACTCACAGAGGGTAACTGGAAATGGATGGTGGGACCCTTCCCAAAAGTTCCCTTCCACCCAAAGGAAAAGGGATCTGCTCCAGACAAACCCCACTTCGAACAGGTATCACAAAAAACCCCCCTCCCCCGCTTCTCAGTCTGACTGGGTTCAATGACTATCCAAAGTCTTGTCCAAGAGCTAGAGGTTTTTCTTCAAAAGCTGCAAGGGCTATTCTGCCAAGAGCAAGGAAGATACCTTCCACCTTTCGCTGTTTACTACCTAGTCAAATAGTGGGATGTCTTTCGTCGATGGTGGCAGGAATCAGAAAAGTTTCCTCGTCCTCAGTAGCCTCTTGAACCCGCCAAATTAGGCTGGACTTCCTTCTATTCCTTAGGGGAAGAGTGTGGGCTAGCAGGTTCTCAACCATCCAAGGGGTACCGGTTATCAGGTATGCTAGCCCGCAGTGTTCAGGCACCAAGAGGCCTGAACATTCTGATAACCAAGGACCTTCATGATTCTGGTCAGGTCTTTCGAGACCACTAAGAAAGGGGTTCCTCGAGAACCTCCTAGCTGGAATCCTCGACGTGGGTTTTCTTCAATTTTTTGAGGTTCTGCAAGATTTGGAGCCTCCTCAGTCATCTTCTTTAGGGATCCCTCAAAAGAAAGTCCCTTTTTTCCTCCAATGCTTTGGCATCCACCAAGAGGATCAATGATTGCGAACTTTCAAGCCCATAGAAGGAAGAAGGTAGGCTTCAAGGATCAAGTCCCGTGATTTGTTCCTTCCATTCACCTCTTTCTTGGCTAAGAATATGAAAAACCCCTCTAATCCATGGCCCAGGCGTTTTGAGGCTGCAACGGTTTATCTCTCTTGTAGGGGGAGAGGCGAGAAAGGGCTCTTTGCCCTGTTAGAAAGTCTTAAGTTGTCTATCTCAGAAAGGCAAAGAAGCAACTTAAGGGCAATACGGGGGACTACGTCTGGTGTTCTGTTTAGAAGAATCCCAGTCAGGCCTTTGTCTAAGAATGCTCTAAGCAATTCTTTTTAAGAAGGTCTTGGGTTAAGGAAGCCCACTTAGCATGCGACGAGGACCAGTTCAGACTCCTTAAGGTTAAGGCCCATGAAGTGAGGGCTATTGCCACCTCATTAGCCTTCAACAAGAATATGTCTGTGCAAAACCTGATGAAAGCGACGTATTGGAGATGCAACTCAGTCTTCGCAAGCCACTACTTGAGAGACGTAAGGGTCACTTATGATAAGTGCATCGCATTAGGACCCTACGTATCTGCGGATTCGGTGCTGGGGCAGGGAGCTGAAACGTATCCTTATTAGTTTAGCTATTTTTAATCTTATTTGGTTTGTGTTTTTATGGTTGGATGAAAGAGGATGTGGGTATGCATCTCTTTCGTATCTTAAATCTAACACGGGTTAGATTGGTTAGGTGGTCTGGATTGTTTTGGCTCCCTGTAATTGTAGTGGACAGGTTCTGTCATGTAAGCGGGCGAACCCCTTTGACAAGATCCTACTTGGATTCTGCCATGTAACTGGATGACAAATCCCTATGGTAGATCCGAAGAGTCTTTCAGCAACAGGTCATGCCCTCGCTGTAGCTCTTCAGGCAATGCAGACTCATAGACAGTATCCATGAAGTCTTCTGCCTAACCAGTTAAGAACCAAGGTTTTTATATCCTACAACATGTGTTGTTTCCCTTTTCTATATTGTTTAGCTGTCTCTTACCCTCCACCAAGGGTGCCAATCAGCTAAGTATTTATCTGACAGGAAAGTTCATGTACAAAAATGATATTGTTATGATACAATAAAGTTTTGTACATACTTACCTGGCAGATATATACGATTAATGGCCCGCCCAGCCTCCCCTCAGGAGACAGGTGGAAGAGAAAATTTGATTAGAAAACGGGATTGGTTCATACACCCGCCACCCAGCGGTAGACCACCTGACCTACCTGTCGCGTGTGATGCGAGATTTGAAATTCTGTCGGGAACGTCGGAGACTATAGCTAAGTATATATCTGCCAGGTAAGTATGTACAAAACTTTATTGTATCATAACAATATCATTTTTATTTCGGTGTAGGTGACAGTTTTTTCATGTTGGTTATTTCTGGTCTTAGCCCAGGGCAAGGGCAATATTTTGTTGTATCTTCGTTGAGTCAGCTGTGAACACCATGACTACGAGGATCTTCCACTCCATGTAGAGGCACCCATTGGTTATATTCCAAGCCTTCCACTATGTGAGATGAGCACCGACCAGAGGCAGAATTCTCCTGTAGTAGCTCTCTTACAAGGTAAGGTACAACAGGCACTAACAGTGCTTTTGGGTATACTTTTATTTTCAAGAATCGTATGTTATTGTTGAAGTAAAACTTACATCCACAGCCCCCCATCCTTGCAATGGGTAATCAGCTGTATAATTGTTCAGTAAGAGACTGCAATAAAAATTGAATTTTCATTATAAAATGAAATTTTATTGCATATTTACCGAACAATTATTAA